>NC_054498.1:17947105-18269292 GCF_017639515.1 Carcharodon carcharias
ACACCCAACACACACACACACACCACCCAACACACACACTGCCCAACTCACACACACACACACCCAACACACACACACACTGCCCAACACACACACACACACCCAACACACACACCACCCAACACACACACACACACACACACCGCCCAACACACACACACACACTGCCCAACACACACACACACACACACCCCACACACACACACACACACACACACACCGCCCAACACACACACAAACACACACACACTGCCCAACACACACACAGACACACCCCACACACAGACACACCCCACACACACACACACACACACACACTGCCCAACACACACACACACACACACACACACTGCCCAACACACACACAGACACACCCCACACACAGACACACCCCACACACACACACACACACACACTGCCCAACACACACACACACACCCCACACACACACACACACACACCGCCCAACACACACACACACACACACACCCCACACACACACACACACACACACACACACACTGCCCAACACACACACACACACACACACCCTCTTTCTTAATTTTTTAAATATTTATTCTTGGGATGTGGCTGTCACTGATAAGGTCACCATTTGTTGCCCATCCCGTTGGGAAGGGAGTGGGTTGAGAGCTGCCTTCCTGAATTGTTACAGTCTATGTGGCGCAGGCACTCACTCTGCTGGTACGGAGATTATTCCCGGTTTTTGACAGCAACAATGAAGGAGCAGCGATATAGTTCCAAATAGTCAGGATGGTGACAGGCTTGGGGCGAGTTTGCAGGCGGTGATATTCCCACGTCCCCGCTGCCCTTGCCCTTCTAGATGGCAGAGGTCACGGGTTTGAAATAGTCCCATATCCATCCACTTGAGAGGTTGGATTGAGGGTAGGGGGCTACCTGACAGGAAAGCCTCAGTTTAACATCTCATTGGAAAGATGGCACCTCTGACCGTGCAGCACCCCCTCAGTACTGGCACTGGAGTGTCCGCTTGGAATTTTTTCTCCAGTCTCTGGGATGATTGGGGTTCTGGAAGCCACAGTCTCCTGACTCAATGGCAACTGTGCTACCCACAGAATCACCGCTTTTAAGAGTGATACCGCAAGATATCCGTGGGTGTGGATGATTATTTGGCCCATCTAGAAGAACTTGCAGTCCAAGGGTAGAATCTTACCTATGTCGGGCGGGCTGGGTGAGAGGGGGCAGGCCCACCCAGTGTAACGCACGGCCGGTAGCGCTCAGCACCACCTGTGTGGGCTGGGGGGGGTGGAGGAGGGAGACTCGGGGCATGGAGCTGCCTCAGGAAGATTGATTACATCATAAAAGTTTCTAAATAATAAAGTGATAAGTTATTTAAACATGTCCCCTGACGTGTCAGTGTCACGTGAGCTGGGACACGCTTGTGAAGGTCACAAAATTTATTTGTTAATTTCGGGAAACATCATCCCACCCGTGGATGAGGTTTCCTGGAAAATGCGAAGGTCTTTGCCTGGCTGCCCCCCCCCCCCCCCCCCCCCCCCCCCCACCCCCCCCCGCCCCCCTTTCAGGTTGGACGGGCAGCGTTGTTAATAAGGTCAATTGCTTTCTTAATGGCCTTAATCAGCCGTTGACAGTTTGGTGGGTGTGCAGCTGCCTCCAGCGCACCCTCACCGAAAAAAATATCGAAATGACGCACACGGGTCATTTTACGCGTCGATGTGTCGGGCCTGTTCCCGCTTGCCAACGGCAATATTCTGCCCCAAGTGTTTCCTGAACAGAGCTGGGACTGAGTTCCTCGCAGGGCATTTTGCTAGTGCTGTTGGGAGGGCTTTAAACTAACTCGACAGGGGTGTGGGAACCAAGAGAAAATATTAGAGAGGAATGTCAGGGTGCACAAAATACTGGGAGGGACAGATAGCACGAGTATAAAGAATAGTAAGTTAATAGGTGAAGTCGGGGTGAGGGAGAAAGTAACAAAATCTAAATCAGGGTTACTATGCATGTATGTGAATGCACGGAGCGCAGTAAATAAGATTGTGGAGTTACAGGCACAGTTTGCCATGTGGAAATATGATGTTGTGGCGATAACAGAAACCTGGCTCAAGGTAGGGCAGAGCTGGGGGCTAAATATTCCTGGGTACAAGGTGTTCAGAAAAGATAGGAAATGAGGTGTACGCATATTGGTTAAGGAGAGCATTATAGTTCTGGAGAAAGAGGATGTCCCAGAGGGTTCAATGACAGAATCAATTTGGCTAGAGCTAAGGAACAAAAAGGGTGCAATTACATTGCCCAGTGTAGTCTATAAATCGCCAACTAGTGAGAAGGACGAAGAAGAACAAATCTGCAGGGAAATTACAGAGAGATGCAAGCATTATAGAGTAGTTACAATTGGGGGATTTTAATTACCCGAATGTAGACTGGGGCAGTGGCAGTGTAAAGGAAGGAGAGGGGCAAGAGTTCCTAGACTGTGTTCAGGAAAACTTCCTACAGCAATATGTATCCAATCCAAAAAGAAAAAAACGCTCTGTTGGACCTTTAGAATATTGTGAGCAATTTTGGGCCCCGGATCTCAGGAAGCATGTTCTGGCCTTGGAGAGGGTCCAGAGGAGTTCACAAGAATGATCCCAGGAATGAAAGGCTTAACATATGAGGAACATTTGAGGACTCTGGGTCTATACTCGATGGAGTTTAGAAGGACGAGGGGGGGATCTGATTGAAAATTACAGAATACTGAAAGGCCTGGATCGAGTGGATGTGGGGAAGATGTTTCCATTAGTAGGAGAGACTAGGACCCGAGGGCACAGCCTCAGAGTAAAGGGAAGACCTTTTAGAACAGAGATGAGGAGAAACTTCTTTAGCCCAGAGAGTGGTGAATCTTTGGAATTCATTGCCACAGAAGGCTGTGGAGGCCAGGTCATTGAGTGTATTTAAGACTGAGATAGATATGTTCTTGATTGGTAAGGGGATCAAAGGTTACAGGGAGAAGGCGGGAGAATGGCGGGAGAAACTTATCAGCCATGATTGAATGGCGGAGCAGACTCGATGGGTCGAATGGCCTAAATTCTGCTCCTATGTCTTATGGTCTAACATCAATTCCTAGCGCCAATGATTCTTTGTGCGAACAAGAATTTCCTGACATCTATGCCAAATTTACCTCTCACCAGTTCGAATCTATGTTCATGGCAAATGTCTTCATTTCGTATGTGGTTACGGAAAGTATTATTTTGCACTGTAATTTCTGAAGCAAAGATCTGAGAACTTGGAGGCTTTGTAAGTAAATGATCCCAAGTTCAAATCTTGTCTGTGCTCAGTGAGCTGACCTGAACCTCGGAGCAGTGGTACCAGAAGAGCTCATATGTCTCTAGGCTGGAGGAAGTGGGCACACAGAGCTGAGATGCCCACCCCTGCTGTCCATTAACCTGCTCCAAGTGTATATGTACCAACAGGATCAAGTTCAGCAGGTGATTCCCCTCCACCCATTGTTGAACCTATAAGTAATCCCAGTCTAGGACTACACATGAAGGGGTGCTCTTTCTGATTCTGTGTCTAAAAGGCACAGAGATTGCCTCCCCCATGAAATAATAACCCAATCAAGTTACCGGTTCCTAAACAGGCCCACCCCTGTTGGCATTGGGAGCTGCTGAGTCTGGTGAGTGAGGGAGTTTAATTTCTGTCTAAAGTCTAGTATTTTTTCTTTAATTTAGCAATCAACTAAAAATTACTTGTAATGTTAAGAGAAGTTAAGTTTATTCCAGCCTTAAATAAGGGTATACAAGCTCTCCGAGGGCAGCTGCAGATACTTAATTAGGTAGCTAGCTTAAACTGGTTTTCAATAAGTATAAAAGCAGGACTTCCTCAGTGCTGTTTGGTCTGCACTGAGTCTGCTTTATGTCAACATGGATTTGTGAATGAGAAATCATGTTTGATGAACTTGGGAGTTCTTTTGAGGGTGTTACTAACAGAATTGATAAAGCGGAGTTGGTGGCCTTGGATTTTTCAGAAGGCTTTCAATGAAGTCCCCCACTGGAGGTTGGTTAGCAAAATTGAAGCACATGGGATATGAGGCAATATACTGGCATGGATTGAGGATTAGCTAACAGGCAGAAAACAGAGAGTAGGAATAAATGGGTCATTCTCACATTGACAGGCTGTGACTAGTGGGCTACCACAAGGATCAGTACTTGGGTCCCAGCTATTCACAATGTATATTTGAATTTGGATGTGGGGACCAAACGTAATATTTCCAAGTTTGTGGATGACACAACGCTAGGTGGGAATGGGTGTTGTGATGAAGATGCAAAGCAGCTTAAAGGAGATTTGGACAGACTTAGTGAGTGGGCCAGAACATGGCAGCTGGAATATAATGTGGAAAAATGTGAGGTTATCCACTTTGGTAGGAGGAACAGATGTGCGAAGTATTTCTTAAATGGTGAGAGATTCTAAGATGTAAATGTCCAAAGGGACCTGGGTGTCCTCGTCAATAATTCCCAGGGTGGAAGAGTCAATTACTATGGGACATAGATTTAAGGTGAGAGGAGAAAACTATAGAGGAGATGTGCGGGGCAAGTTTTTTACACAGAGGGTAGTGGGTGTCTGGAATTCGCTGCCAGAGGAGGTGGTGGAAGCAGGTATGATAGTGGTGTTTAAGAGGCAGCTTGACAAATACATGAATAGGATGGGAATAGAGGGATACGGACCCCGGAAGTGCAAAATGTTTTAGTTGACGGGCAATATGATCGGCGCAGGCTTGGAGGGCCGAAGGGCCTATTCCTGTGCTGTACTTTTCTTTGTTCTTTGTTCTTAAGTCACTGAAAGCTAACATGCAGGTGCAGCAAGTGATTAGGAAGCCTAATCGTATTTACAAGGGTATTTATTACAAGAGGGTTTGAATACAAGAGTAGTGAAGTCTTGCTTCAATTGTATAGAAGCTTGGTTAGACCACACCTGGAGTACTGTGTTCCCTTACCTTAGGAAGGATATTATTGCCATAGAGTAAATGCAGCCAAGGTTCACCAGATTTTTTCTGGGGATGGCGGGTCTGTCTTATGGAGAGAGACTGGGGGAACTGGGCCTGTATTCTCTGGAGTTTCGACCTGAGAGGTGAAATCATTGAAACCTACAAAATACTTAAAAAGGGATAGACAGGGTAGATGCAGGTAAGATGTTTCCCCTGGTTGGGGAGTCTAGAACCAGGGGACATAATTTCAAAGTAAGGGGAAAGGGCCTTAGGACCGAGATGAGGAGGATCTTTTTTCTCAGAGAGTTGTGAATCTTTGGAATTCTCTACCCCAGGGGGCTGTGGAAGCTCAGTTATGGAGCATGTTTCAAGCAGAGATTGATAGATTTCTAAATACCAATGATATAAAGGGATTTGGGGATAGTGTGGGGAAAAAGGCTTTGAAGTGGATGATCAGCCATGATTGTATTGAATGGCAGGGCGAGCTTGATGGGACGAATGGCCTTCTCCTGCTCCTATGTTCCAACTTCAAGAGAGAGGAGGTGACACAGGAACGATGGATCGAATGGTCGCCTTCTGTGTTGAATCATTCTCTGACTCTGTGAGAGAATATGTGGGAAAGAGGTAGGACGGCTCTCCATTATTTATAGGGAAGGGTGAATGTGAGGATTTCCATACAGAACGAGAGCCAGCAAAAGATAAAACAGACCCAATTTTCTCCAGCACACGCACTTCATTAACAACATAAACAATCTGAAACTGTGACTAACACTGTGCGGCTGGAGGTTTTACATTGTGCTCCAGGAATATCACTAAGCTGTAATATAATTCTGTATTTATTCATGGGTTTTAATGAAACAGTGGAAGAGTGGAGGCAAAGTCCAGGGTTAGAGTAGAGACAATGGGGAGGTCGCTTTCAGTCCAATTTTGGGCGGTCAAAATGAGTAGAACACATCCTCGAGGCCTGCATGTCACCTAAAATGGGTCCCCTGCCTATCCCTTGGTGCCGGTCACTTGTCACCATGGGAACAACATGGCCCGTTGCTGGGTGTGACTCTCAGTTAGGTACTGAGAGGATTTGGGGGAAAGACTAGTGCGGGCTGACAGTGACCTATGGTAGCGGGGTGGAGCTGGGAGGACACTCCCTTCACTGCAGGCTCCGCATGAGGTAATTACGAAATATTTGGGGCCTCCAATGGACCACTGGCTGGACCTCATTTTCCTTCTGAAAATGAATGTAACATGGATAAGTTTCTCTTCCAGTGAGATTACCCATCATGGTACAGAGTACACAATCTGGAGACAATTCTAACATTTCTCCACATTGTGGAATTTATATAATGGACGCTGAGACTTGAAACACATGTAAATTAGAATTGCAGAATGGTTAAAGCACAGAAGGAGGCCATCTGGTCCATGGTGTTGGTGCTGACTCTCTAAGAACAACTCAGTTCATCCCACCTTTCCCCTGTAAAATTTCGCTCTTCAAGTAATTATCCAATGTAGATTGTTTGCGTGAGTAATATTTTGTGGGTATATAAATGCAAGGATTATTTTTAACGGAGCATTTTATCACATCCTCAGAATGTCCCAAAGTGCTTCAGGGCCAATGCGAATTTTTCCTGAACTTCAGTAACTTTGCATTTTTCAGGCAGATGCAATAGCCGTTTCAGTCCCGACAAGGGCCAATTTTGGTTAATGTTAATCAAAGAAGGAATGTTGGCTGGGTCACTGGGAGAGCTCTCGCTGCTTTTCAGAGATTGAGATCTATTCTGTCCACCAGAAAGAACAGACAGAGGCTTGATCAGTCTCGACTGCTCTGTGCAGCCCCAAATGAGCTGCAAGATGTGAATTGTCAGCTGTGTTCAATTGGCACTTGCCTGTCTTGCTTCTGGCTACACCTACCAGGAGATCTGCTGTCATGGTATGTCACACTCGTCTACCTTGTGTCATGCTCACTCATCCACTGCAGCCAATCTCTGACATCCGGCTGCACCTTCAGCTGAATAGCTTGTGGACCCAAGCTCTAGACTTGACCTAGGGTAACCCATAACTGCGGTGCTGAGAGAGTGCTGCACTGTCGGAGGTTCCACCCTTTGGATGACATGTTAAGCTGAGGCATTCAGATGGTATTAAAGACCTCGAAGGGGGATGAGGAGTTCTGCCAACATGCTGGCCCACTTTCCTTCCACCCAGAAACTGGTCATCGCTGTTTATGGGATCTTGCTATGCACATAATGGCTGTTAAGCTTATTGGTATAACAATAGCAATGGAACAATGTGTGTGAGGTGCTCTGAGAGGCAGAATAACGGTGTAAATGGAAATTTGTCTTTTCCTACTTTAGATCATTCGGCCTCCGTGCTATCCCCTTCCTCCCTCTCCTCATGGCTTTTCCACCTAGGCTTTCTGCTGTTGCCCATGCTCCATGTGGAATTCCATTTGGGTGTGAAGCAGGCAAGCACTGATCAGCCTGAGGACCGGTCCCTACATGCAGCCCTGCAGCTCGCTGCCTTTCAGCTTGTCCGGCAAGATGGACACCTCCCCTCAAAAAAAAACAAGAGGCAGTCAGATCGTTTTGTTAAGCCCTCATGCTGGCCAGCAACCCGAAAACTAATTATTAAGCCCTATGCTATAACGTGGTATGCCCGCTCCATATAATGGGGAGGTGCGTGATTTAGCTTTGAAACCCAGTTGAATTTGTAAGTATCTACACTTCTATAGGCAATATTCATCAGAATATGGAGAGGCAAAGTTAGCCAAGCAAAGGGGAGCTTTGCCTTCCTTCAGCCAAGGTGCGGTTCCACATTATTTTTCTCTTTCATCAGCTTTCACAGTTTCCAATGACAGTGTGGAAAATTCAGTCAGCAATATGAGTGCTGTGTATGATTATCAGTAAATTTAGTATGTGCAGCTAATGAAAGGAGTGGTATGTCACACTCATCTACCTTGTGTCATGCTCACACATCCACTGCAGCCAATCTCTGACATCTGGCTGCACCTTCAGCTGAAAAGCTTGTGGACCCAAGCTCTAGGCTTGACCTAGGCTAAACCACAGCTGCAGTACCGAGAGAGTGCCGCACTGTCGGAGGTGTTTCCAACAGTATGCAATGTCTTACAGAAGGTCTCATTTAAATCACGGTGTTCTGTGTCAGTATGTGAGACAAACATATGGGCCGAGGTTGTGATTACTGGCAAATTAGTTAACTGAAAAGAAAGACTTGCATTTATTTTAAAAAGTTATAGCTATCAAGAAAGGCTGAACAGGCTGGAGCTCTTTCCTCTTGGAAATAGGAAGATTAAGGATAGAGGTCTTGAAGATTTTAGAAAGGCTTGAAGGATAAATGTACGGGCAAGACAAGAACAAAAGGCCATAACTATAAGATTTTTTTTCTTTATTCTTTCATGGGATGTGGGCATCTCTGGAAAGGCCAGCATTTATTACCCTTCCCCAATTGCCCTTGAACTGAATGGCTTGCTAGGCCACTTCAGAGGGTAGTTAAGAGTCAACCACATTGCTGTGGGTCAGGAGTCACATGTAGGCCAGACTGGGTAAGGACAGCAGACTTCCTTCCCTAAAGGATATTAGTAAACCAGATGGGTTTTTATAACAATTGATTCATGGTCACTATAACGAAGATTAGCTTTTTCAATTCCAGTTTTTTTTATTTAATTGAATTTAAATTCCACTAGCTGCCGTGGTGGGATTTAAACCATTAGCCTGGGTGTCTGCATTATTAGCCCAGTGACATTAGCACTATGCCACCATCTTCCCCCATTACTAATAAATCCAGTAGGGATTCAGGTGTTACTTCTTTGCCCCGAGAATGGTGAGACACTTGTTATCACAAGGAGTAGATGAGGTGACCAGGATAGATGCATTTGAGGATTGGATAAGCACATCAGGAAGAAAAGAATAGAAGGGTTTGGGGAATCTCATGTGGAGTATAAACACTGCATGGGCCAGTCAGGCTGAATGTCCTGTTTCTGTGTTGAAAGCACTTTGTAATATTCTCCGCCTTTCACCACTGCAGAATGTACAAAGCACTTTAGAAACCGCAGCAACTAATTTGCACACAGCGAGATTTAATGAACACCAGCACCTCGTGGACCACAATATTTCACCATCTTGTCAGGGTAACTAAGGATGGACAATGCAAGTGGCTTCACCAACATTGCCCACACCTCTCGAACCAACATCCAGATAAAGTTTGACGTTCTAATGTATATTGTCTTGTAGGTCAGTGTGTGACGTTCGAACATGGTATTATTCTCAGGAATGGTCCCAGTTGATCGAAGGTGATGGAAGCCCTGACTATTGGTTAGCTAGAAGACAAAGGCACATCCTGATGCCCAGGAGTAGAAGAGTTTTAGAGAAAACAGGAGGTAACTGGTCAACTGAGGACATTTCTCAAGGAAGTTGGTAACCTTTAAGGCAGACAGACAGAAAGAGAAAGATACAAGCTTCCAGGTTTGGACATCCTTGTTCAATTAGTACCTCAGGATCTACAAAACAGCCCAAAGTAGTGGCCACAGACTAAACCATTGTCTGCATTGGCATCTTCCTGTTCCTTTCTCACTCTTGATATCCAATAACCTGCTCCAGGTACATCCAAGGCCCAGTAGTGGGAAGCAGCAGGTTCCCTGGAGATTTATTGGCTTTCAGTTCCATTAATTTCTCCAACACTATTGTTTTAGTAATACTAATTCCCTTCAACTCCTCCTCTTCACTTGACCCTTGGTTCCTTAGTATATCTGGGAAGTTACTTGTGTCTTCCTCCATGAAGACAGAACTAAAGTAATTGTTCAACTGCTCTGCCATTTCCTTGTTCTCTATTATAAATTCTCCCATTTCAGACTGTAAGGGACCAACATTTGTCCTCACTAATCTTTTTCTTTTTAAGTACTTGTAGAAGCTTTTACAGTCTGCTTTTATGTCCCTTGCAAGTTTGCTGTCATTCTCTATTTTTCTCATCTTAATCGATCTCTTGGTCCTTGTTTGCTGAATTCTAAACTGTTCCCAATCCTCGGGCTTGCTACCTTTTTCCAGCAATTTAATGGCAGAATTTTCCCATTGGTGTGCGGGGGTGGGACCCGCATGCAGACACATAAAATGATGCGTAGTGACTTCAGGCGAGCCTCCCGATGTCACCGCGCGCCATCACAATATTTCGTTGGGTGGGCGCGCAATGCTCTCCGATGCGCGCCCGCCATTAATTAACAGGCCACTTAAGGCCCTTGAATCGCCAATTGACCGCAAATTTTCAGCCCCCATTCAACATTCGGGTCAGCGCACGGGCGTAATGGTCAGGCGGGTAGGACACGTTTGTATAAACCTCATCCACGGGCGGGATAAGAGGGCTCACTGGGGTCGCCTATCAAATATTGAATTTTCAAAGCTACTGATACTTGCCTGTGTGATCTGCAATACTTCAAAACACATACCAGCTGCTTGGACCAGACTCACAACCCTTCAGGTCAGCACTCTGCAGTGAGGAATCTTTTCCGGGCCTGCATTTTTCAGGAAGCCTTCCCTTAGCCTGGGAATGGGAGCTGAACTCTCCACTGGAGGCAGCTCCTCTGAGGAGGAAGGGAGGGCTAGAAGGGGGGGGAAGCCAGGAATCCACATTCAGCCTCCAGGGGAGCTACCTTTGGGAGGTCAAGTGCAGGCACAAGGGGCGCAGGGCCAAGAGGTAGTCCAAAGCGGAAGGGGCTGCAGAAGACGCCACTATCCGGCTGCCAGGGTTTACAGGCGGTGAAGCAACTACCTCATTATGACCGAGGTGCAGTGCCGAAGGAGGCTCCATCTCTCAAGGGTGACAGCCAACTATGTCTGTCAGATGATTGGGCCTGAGATCTTCCCTAACTGTGTGGGTGGACACCCCATGCCAGTGGCTCTGAAGATCACAGCTGACCTCAACTTCTATGCCTCTGGCTCCTTCCAGGGCTCGGTGGGTGATCTTTGCGATGTCTCTCAATCAGTTGTCTACACTTGTGTCAAGCAGGTCACAGATGCTCTGTTCAGACGGGCATTGACCTTCATCCACTTCCGCTGGGACCAGACAAGTCAGACACAGCGAGCTAGAGGCTTCGCGGCCATTGCTGGCTTCCCCCGTGTCCAGGGTGCTATAGACTGTACACATGTGGCCATGAAGGCGCCAGCAGGTGAGCCCGGTGCCTTCGTCAACAGGAAGGGCTTCCACTCCATGAACGTGCAGATAGTGTGTGACCACAGGATGCTGATTTTACAAGTCTGTGCAAGGTACCCAGGCAGCTCCCACGATGCCTACATCCTCAGACACTCCCAGTGCCGGGGCTCTTCAGTGCTCCAGCCCAGCTGGATGGATGGCTGCTGAGTGACAAGGGCTATCCCCTCAGAAGGTGGCTCATGACGCCTCTCCCCATCCAAGAACAGAAGCTGAGCAGCGAGTGGTACAATAGGAGCCACAGCACCACAAGGGCTGTGGTGGAGAGAACTATCGGTCTTCTCAAGATGCGCTTCCGATGCCTGGACTGCTCAGGGGGTGCACTCCAGTATCCCCCAGATCATGTCTTGGTGATAGTGGTTGCATGCTGCACATTCCACAATCTGGCACTGGAAAGGGGGGACACAGTGGACGATGAAGATGTCGACGCAGTGGCTGCGGCTGCACATGATGAGTCCAGCAGTGAGTCCGAGGATGAGCACACACAGGGAAATGCTGAGGGGTAGACGCTGACCCGGGCATAGTCCAGGGAGGCAGGGACACCAGGGAGGCTTTAATCCAATGAACTTTCAGCTAGCACAGCACATATGGACCTCCAGGACAAGCCTGGGCTGCAGGCTCCATACTCGACAACATTAAGTGCAAAATCTGCCTGGTTAGGAACAGTAACTAAGGTCCTTGTTAATAAAGCTGAATGTTCCACAAAACACACATTACATTATTGGAAACCATCCACCTGCAGAAGAAAAGAGGCAGCCTCAGCCACGGTGACATGTCTGAATTTATTTTTGCAACCAAAGAAACTTAATGAAACAAAATGACAAAGGTATTAAAAATCACACCGACTCATCTTGGGCCAACACAAAAGCACCAAGCACAGCCTCATGTATCTCCCCCAGATGCTCCCGCACACCTGGCCACATTTCCTGCAGCTGCTGCATCGCGGACGACTCCAGAGGCACATCATCAGGCACCGACTGAGCATGTACCTGGTCCCCTGCAGTCCTCCGACTGCTGGCACCATGGGCACTCTCTGTCTCTGCCAGCTCCTCCAGCGAGTGTGAAGTGCCCTCACCGCTGTGCCCCGGGACACTTGTGACTAACTCCCACTGAGGGCTAGTATCTGCGCTGGTGCCCACCTGGCAGAGATGGTGTGACGCTGGGCCCTCAGGTGTGAGAGGGGGCATCTGCTGCTCCTCCTCCCAGCCCTGCTCCACTGATGCTGAAAGGAAGAACAAGGACAGTGGATCAGTTAATATGGAGACAATGTCAATGTGTATCTCTGTCCCCCGGATCGCTATGTGTTTCCTCCCATAAGCAATGGTCAAGCTATGTTGCAAACTTCAATCACTGAACATTCAGCACTGCCATGGCTGTTGGGAGAACAATGCTGACCTCACCGCTGGGCAAACATACCTGCCCGTGGCCCCCAGCCTCACCGACACCGATGGAGCTGGGCGCATGGTGCCTCTCCAAATCTAGAGCCTCCTGCTCAAAGCGGCTGAGAATCGCCAACTGTGCTGGCCCTCCGTCAGTCCTCGCCCGCTGTGCACCATTACGTACATTCTTCTCCTGAAAATGAGAGAAGAGCATTGATTAGTGCAAATTGCACACGGACTCTCTTCACGCATGGCCCACCCCAACCAGAGTGGGACATATCAGGGCTCCAGAGCCTCCTCACCCCGCTGCTGTCAAACACTCACCAAGATGCTCGGCCTGCCCCTAAACCCCTGGCCACATGCTGCACAGATCACATTAGGCACCACATGGTCTAACCTTCCATAGCAAGGAGGCGCAAGAACATGGAGCACAGAGGACAGCAGATCGATCGGTGCCAATGCCACCTTGAAGCTCCCCTTGCACCATCTCATCACCCCGACTAGGACATGTCCTGCAGCTCATGCACTGCGCCCAGGTGCAGCTCCTCCAGGTTGCCCCCAAACTAGTCATGTGGGTCTCAGTGTACCACATGCTGTGGGGGCAGAACCCATCTCTTCACCACCCTCTCAGTCTGGCATCGACATGGGTAATATCTGTTGGCCCACCCAGCGAAGGACACAGGCCATCAGCGATTCAATGCAGTGAGACTTGGGGGTGGGGGGCAGCAAGGGGGGAAAGCTGACCTGCTGGGTTAAGTGACCAATGCCAACATGGTCCTCACCCTGCCCGAGAGCAACAGGTGGTTGAAGTGCTTGCGACACTGGACCCAGGTGCACCGCACCACATCACGGGAGCTCACCACCTCCGCCACCTCCTCCCAGGTACATTTCATCATGTGGGGGTGGGGGGGGGGTCTTCCTCCTCCCATCCTGGAGTACCAGGACCTCCCACTGCACTGCCACCTCCTTGAGGAGGGCAGCAAGGCAGTCGTCGGAAAAATGAGGGGCACACTGCGCCCCCGCCCCCCCAACACCCCCCGCCCTACCCTCCGGCCTGGCCTGCTCACCAGCAGCTCTCTGAGGACCCCTCCCACTGGACACCTTTCACAGCCTTTGAGAGGCCGCAGCAGCAGCTGTTTAAAACAGGCCGCCCAGGTCACCATTGGACCCGGCGGTCAATGCAGTCCTGCCACCACCCACCCACTCCTGCTGCCCTCGGGAGGCGCCATTCACACTGGGCGGGCCTTAACTGGTCTGTGCCCACTCCCAGTCCACTCCCCAGCCAGCCAGCCAGGAAATTCAGCCCTATATGATTCCTCTTTGGATCTAATACTATGCTTAATTTCTTTTGTTAGCCAGGGCTTGGCTACTTTTCCTGTTGTATTTAATTTGCACCCTGTTCCTCGAAGTGCTTCCTGGAGGTGATTACCATTCTAATTCTTTGGCACAGAAATGTTTTGTCAATCCCTCTACGCCTCTCCTCTTTTGCCTGTTCCAAAGCTGCTTTGCAGCTATTTATTTCAAATGGTGCGCTCCAGCCAATTCGCTGCAGGTTAATTAGTCCTGGTTATAAACAAATGTATATCTATAATAAGATAAAGTATTGTATAACATGCACACTTCCTTTATGTCATGTATACTTCCCGTAACACTTTCTCAATCACACTTTAAAAACCCTTATTGTTAGTGAGCAACATATTATCTGATTTACTGTGAGTAATGCCGTGGATAATCCTTAGTGATTTACAGGACTTGCATCTAACATGTGGTGGTTGAGCTCCAGAATCACATAGCAGGCAGTCAACACTACCATGCATCATATTCCATATCCCAAATATCACACACCGGAACACTAATCATCAGGCGTCAGGCATCAGGGGCTTGATTTTCAATTGCCGGCAGAGTTGGGAAAGAGTGCAGGCACGATTTGAAAATTACACTCCTACCGCTCGTCTCTGGATCCGGATTCACTCTGATTTTCAAAATGAGGGCGGAGTGGTGGGGAAGTCGGATACCCACTCGCATCCAAATAACGGCCTGTTAAGCTCCTTGAGGAGTTTGTTAAAGGGGCCGGGGAGGGCAAGAAGGGAGTTTTCAATCTGGAACGAGGCAAATTCCAGCAGTTGTCGGGTTCAATGTGGGGAGAAGTGAAAGTTCTATTAAACAAGGAGGAAGGTGTCAGAAGCCGGGGATCTTTTGCCAGAATGTGTGCATTACCTTCGATTTGGCTGTTTGGCCTTTCCTGCACGCGATTAGGCTGTTGGCCCTCTGAGGAGCTGCCTGCTCTATTCGGCAAGGCAGTGGCAGGCCCCATCATGGCTGCCACCTGCCTTTGCCGCTTATGGTCTGCAGGCAGCTCTCACCTCCTGGAGATGCTCAACGTCGCTAACTGGTTGCGGAGCTCGCCTCCTGTCCAATTGAGACTTTTAAAATTTTGAAACAGTGTTGTCTGGGTGGAATGAGGTTGGGACCTGGGAATTATCTAGGCATTGGGCTCCCAAACCTGATTTGCAAATCAAGCCTCAAATGTCACACAGTAGATGTCACGCACCAGTTTCATACAACAGATGTTACACACCAAACATTCTCCATTCTTGACTGATAATGGAGACAAAAGAGTACATGGGTAAACAGGAACGTAGAGGCCACAATCAGATCAGCCATAATCTTATCAAATGGCAGAACAGGCTTGAGGGGCCGAATGGTCTACTGCTCCTAATTTGAATGTGTTTATTGGTTCATTGGATGTCAGATGCACCCAGACCCCACAGACGAGATGCCAGACATCATAATTTTCTTTTTACTTATGCAAAATAATCTTTTCTGAAAGAGAGGGAGAGTAGGTCACAGATCTGAACCTGCAAGTTACAATCACTTGGAACTGTCTTCCTTTTGAGCTCGGTAACTAATAAAGAGCTACAATTCAACGGATTGGCCTATATCGAGCACTGGACTTGAAGAGACAAGCCACAATGAGAACTGAGCTGAGACTGCGCGTGTACATTATCACCGGTGATCCACCAACATCAAAGGAACGATGCTGATTGCTTCCAGGATCTAAATGTAATTGTGTGAAATTTTCCACTCCTGAGGTTCCATGGTAGGTCTGAATAATGACCTGTTCTGTAGAAAATGTAGCCCAGCACCACCTCCTGATAATGTTGCAAATCTTTTTTTCTGACTACTGACACAAACCAGATGGTCGGAGGTGGCTGAATTCCAATTGTCAAGGAGTAATGTACCAGAACTGAGTAGAGTAATGTAACTGAGGCTGGTGTCCCACAACGTAGAACTCTAGGGGTTGGTTTTCTCCCCCTCTTCGACAGGGCAGGGGAGTTGATGGGCGGACGCGCTTCCGATCAGCACCCCCATTGGAGGCATGGCGCCATTTTATGTGGATGGGCCAATTAAGGCCCGCCCAGTGTGACGTCCGGTGGGAAGCACTATGCGCTCCCTGTGCGGGTGGAAGGGGGGGGATTCCCTAAAAGCGAGAGTGCGTTCTTTGGCGCATGTGTACGATAGAGTGCACATCTCCGAGGCTAAGTGCAGCCTCAGGGGGATCGTACCTTCATGCAAAGATATTAAAAATAGAAAAAAAAAATTCCATAACATGTCCCCCTCACGTGACACTGTCACATGAAATGAGACATGTTCATAATTTCCAAAAAAACTTTATTAAAATTTTAAAAACCCTACATGAAACCTCATCCCGCCGGTGGATGAGGTTTCATGTCTTCTCTATTTACCGCCGGGGTTCCTGGCCGACTTGCCAGCCTTGAGGTTGGACGGGCAGGTCCTTTAATTGGTTAAATGATCCCGTCAATGGCCTCAATTGGCCATTGACAGGTCGGCGGGTGCACAGCTGATTTTGCTGCTCCCCCGCCTTCCTGAAGATTTAAATGCAGCGCGGTGACGCCGGGGGTTCTGCCTGATATCATCCCGCGTCATTATACGCATCATCGAGCGGGTCCTGCCCTCTGCTCGCCAACGCATAAAATCCTACCCAAGGTTCGAGCCTGTCAGCCATCATCGTCCTTTCAATCTTCTTGTAAGTTTGCTACGTGGAATTAGTTAGCGGCTTAAATTAAAACGTGTTTCACACTTGCTGTCAAATTGATATGTTGGGATTGTAACGCAACAGCGAATGGTCCTTTAGCCTTGACTCTTTTTAACCATATTTTGCCTGGCCTTTATCATTTATTCATTGGACAGCCCTTTGTCAAAGAGGGTGATTGAGTGGGTTGCGATGTTCCATGGGTTCAGAGAAACTGGGTTTGTTCTTTTCAGAGCAACAGAGATTTGATCGAGGTGTCCAAGATTATGACAGGTTTAGATAAGGTGGACAAAGGAAAGCTGTCCCCATTAGCTAGTGCGACAAGGTACTAGGGGGACACAAGTTTAAGGTTTTGGGCAGGAGATACAGGGGAGTGTGAGGAAGAATGTTTTTTCACAGCACATGGCAATGACCTGGATATCGCTGCCTGCGAGCGTGGTGAAGGTGGAGGGGATGAATGATTTGGAAGGAAATTGTTTGGGTGCTCGAAGAGAATAAACTTGCAGGGCTATGGGGGTAGAGAGGGTGAATGGGACTGACTGGATAGCTCCACACATGAGAGCTGGCAAGGACTCAATGGGCCGAATGGCCTCCTTCTGCGCCATAATGAATCCGTGGCTCCTCCGGCTTTACGAATATTTTTTGCCCTTTCAGTTCAATTTTCAGAAATGTCTTGAGCTTTTCTCCCCCCATAATTTCGTCAGTCCACGTTACCTTCTTCATTCAAAGTAGAGAGATCGAATCGTGCTGAGCAGGAGGAGGCCCTTTGGCCCATCATACCTGTGCTATCTCTCTGAAAGAGGTGTCCAATTAATCCTGCTCCCTTTCTCTTTCCAAAAGTCCTGCACACCTTTTTCATTTTAAGTATCCGTCCAGTTCCCCTTTGAAAGTTACTATTGAATCCACCCGCTCTTTCCGGTTTTACGCTCTGCGGGGGCGGGGGGGGATGATTTTTCAGCCCCTCCTGCTGCTGGGATCACCCACTCCCGCCAAAAGTCAACGGACTTCTGGCTGGGCTGCGGTGGGTCCCACCACAACGAGGCCGGAAAACCCCTGCCTAGATCTTAACAGCTCACTGACTAAAACAATTTCTGCTCATCGAACTCAGGCTTAGTTACCAATTGCCTTAACCCATCCTCTGGGCACTGCGTCTTCTGCCACTGGAAATAATTTTTCCTCATCTAGTCTATAAAAACCCTTCATCATTTGGAACGCCTTTATTAAATCTCCTCTTAACCTTCGCTGCTCAAAGTAGGATAGTCTCCAGTCTCCACACGTGAGTGAAGTCCCTCAAACCTGGTACACTGGTGAATGTGGCCTGTCCTTTCTCCAAAGGCTTTTGGAAATCTTTCTGAAGTAAGGTGACCCATACTCCAGAGGCATCTTTATAGACATCGGCACAGGCGCCATTCACTTCCTGTCGGACAATTCTCCAAAAGGGGGTGCTTGTATTACGTGGGGAAGGGGGTCCCTCACGACCAGGAAGGGTAGAGCAGACTGGCCTCTGTAGGAAAGCCAGATTCTCCATTTCACCCACAAGCGGAGTTGCAGATACCTTGATGCCAAAAGCATAGCTGCTTTGAAGAATCTGCTGTCAATTTGTGGCTGGGGCCTGAATGACACATTGGAAACCGTACTATCTGTGGCCTCTGTAACTGGGTCTGAACCCAACACACAAATTGCTTGAATGAAATTTTGCTCTTCATGTTACAACAGTGACTACAGTTCAAAAATATATTATTGGCTGTAAAGCACTTTGAGACGTCTAGTAGTTGTGAAAAGCACAACATAAATGCAAGTCTTTCTCTCTTTCTTTCTCTTTCTCTTTCTTTCTCTCTTTCTTCCCTCCCTCCCCTTCCTTCTTTCCTTTCAAATCTATTCCGAAAAAAATCAGAAATCCACAGCCCAAAAGCTGAGTGCCCACAATTTGGTTCCAACTGGTCCTAAATTGGTGATCTCCAGCAGCAACCAGAACATGCAGACATGCAATGTATTGGTTGAGAGGTCCATAACCAGTGGGCCTAGACTTAGGGTAAGAGGCAGGAGGTTTAAAGGGGATTCAAGGGGAAATTAACTCACCCAGAGGGTGGATTTGGAACTCGCAACCTGAAAGTGGGGGTGGTGGATAGAGGCAGAACCCTCATCATTTAAAAGATACTTGGATACGCACTTGAGCTGCTCTAACTGATATAGCTGCAGACCAAGAGCCAGAAAGTGAGTTTAACTGGATGGTTCCTTGTTGGCAGGTGTGGATATGATGGGCCGAATGGCTTTCTTTCATGATGTAAGTTTCTGCTACTCTATAAAATTGAGAGGCAGGGCCTACTAATCCACAAGCCTCTCCTAAATGTGCTAAATGATGTTCAGTAGCCTTGTCCATATTTCTTTACAGTTTTTTCCCATTCGTAGGATACGGTTGTCGCTGGCAAGACCAGTATTTACTATGGATCACTAAATGCCACTGGAAATCTGATGATGAGCCACCATTTTGATCCACTGCAGCCCATATGAGGAAGGTATTCCCACAGTGATGTTGGGGAAAGGGCTTTTGTCCCGGCGATGATGAAGCAACGTTAATATATGTCCATGTCGGAGGATAAAAATTCGGAGGTGACGATATTCCCATGGGTGGACTGCCCTTGCCCCCCTTGCCCTTCCAGATGGTGGAGGTCCCAGGTTTTTGGGAGGCGCTGTTGAAGAAACCTTGGCGAGATGATGTTCAGAAGTGAGGTTCAGCTGAGGCGAGGTTTAGGGGGAGGTGGGCGGTGGTGGGTAACTCACGGGATCCTTTGTGGTATCAGCTATAAGGTAGGAACACTGCACATGCCAGGAAAATCAGTTGTACATGCTATGGGCAAGTAAGCCCCGTGGCCAATATGCCAGATCAGATCATATGAGAAATAGTCTGTCCCAGAACAGCTGGGTGTATTCTGGCTTCATGCCTGTTTATGATTAAATGATACTATGGCAACAAATCAACATTGGAGTCAGAAATAAAATAACAAAACCCCCATCTCCCAGTGTCAGCTTAAGCCAGCTGTGAAACAAATTGATTTAGATCAATATTGTGGAAGTAGCGTGACTATAATTTGCACTTTCTGCCTCAGTGCGTTACACAGCGTGTGGAGAAGATTGCAGGCCTACACAGTCTGGCACATTGGAATACTTTACGGGGAATATATAGAACTTCCAAATTGAAAGAGGGCTAATTTCAGCGTGAGGAGAAGGGATCTGGCCAGGGTGAAATGGAACCGGCGGCTGACGGGTAACATTGACAGAACAATGGGTGATCCTTGAGAAAAAGATACTTCAGGAAGAGGCCGTGTACATTCAGACAAGCATGACAGGTAAGCCAGAACCGAGCTGCTTGGGGGAATATGGGTTATGAAGTACCAAAAAGTTAGGATTCACGTCTGGTGAACTCTTCAAATGGGAAGCAGGTTGAATACAAGGGTTCAGAGGGGAGGTAAAGAGGGAGATAAGACTGACAAAGAGAGAGAATGAGAATAAAGGGCAGTCATCATAAAAAGGAGCCCAATTGTCATCTACCAGCATGTAAATAGTGGGTAGAAGGAGGTGGAGTGAGTCTTAGTGGAGACCTCCCTCGAGGTGCAGGACAAGGCGAGAAGACTTAATGGGCTGGATTTTAGGGGCCACCAAGTTCCCCACTCCACACCCCCCCCCCAGCCCCACATCCCCAACCCCCTCGCATCCCCACCAACACCCCCATCCACACCAACCCCCTCCCACATCCCCACCAAACCCCCCGGATCCCCACCAACCCCCCCCATCCACACCAAACCCCCTCCCGCATCCCCACCAAACCACCCGGATCCCCACCAACCCCCCCCACCATCCACACCAAAACCCCCTCCCGCATCCCCACCAAACCCCTCCCACATCCCCACCAAACCCCTCCCACATCCCCACCAAACCCCTCCCACATCCCCACCAAACCCCTCCCACATCCCCGCCAACCCCCTCCCACATGCCCACCAAACCCCTCCCACATCCCCACCAAACCCCTCCCACATCCCCACCAACCCCCTCCCACATCCCCACCAACCCCCCACCATCCACACCAAACCCCCCCCAACCCCACCAACCCCCCCATCCACACCAACCCCCTCCCACATCCCCACCAACCCCCCACCATCCACACCAAACCCCCCCCAACCCCACCAAACCCCCCATCCACACCAACCCCCTCCCACATCCCCACCAAACCCCTCCCACATCCCCACCAAACCCCTCCCACATCCCCACCAACCCCCTCCCACATCCCCACCAACCCCCCACCATCCACACCAAACCCCCCCCAACCCCACCAACCCCCCCATCCACACCAACCCCCTCCCACATCCCCACCAACCCCCCACCATCCACACCAAACCCCCCCCAACCCCACCAACCCCCCCATCCACACCAACCCCCTCCCACATCCCCACCAAACCCCTCCCACATCCCCACCAAACCCCTCCCACATCCCCACCAACCCCCTCCCACATCCCCACCAACCCCCCACCATCCACACCAAACCCCCCCCAACCCCACCAACCCCCCCATCCCCACCAACCCCCTCCCACATCCCCACCAACCCCCCACCATCCACACCAAACCCCCCCCAACCCCACCAACCCCCCCATCCACACCAACCCCCTCCCACATCCCCACCAACCCCCCACCATCCACACCAAACCCCCCCCAACCCCACCAACACCCCCATCCACACCAACCCCCTCCCACATCCCCACCAACCCCCCACCATCCACACCAAACCCCCCCCGACCCCACCACCCCCCCCACATCCTCACCACCCCCCCCACATCCCCACCACCCCCCCCACATCCCCACCACCCCCCCCCCACATCCCCACCACCCCCCCCCACATCCTCACCACCCCCCCCACATCCCCACCACCCCCCCCACATCCTCACCACCCCCCCCACATCCCCACCACCCCCCCCACATCCCCACCACCCCTCCCACATCCCCACCACCCCCCCCACATCCCCACCACCCCCCTCGGATCGAAGGGGAGGTGATACTGGAATGGCTGGCTCTGCTTCGGGGGTATAAGTCACCTGATCCAGGTGGCTTGCACCCCAGGTTGTTCAAGGAAGGTGTGGGCGGAGGTAGCGGAAGGGGTTACCATAACTTTCCCTAGATGTGGGGGAGGTGCCAGAGGATTGGACAAACGTGAGGGCCTTATCCAAGGACCGTCCTAGCAACTACAGACCGGTCAGTTTAACATCCGTGGTGGGAATAGGTTTTGGAATCCATAATCAGGGAAAAAAATTCAACAAGCACTTGGAGGGGTTTGAGTAAATTAAGGAGAGTCAGCACAGATTTGTAAAAGGCAGATCGTGCTTGACTAATCTAA
The DNA here is from genome assembly GCF_017639515.1 of Carcharodon carcharias. Classification (NCBI taxonomy): domain Eukaryota; kingdom Metazoa; phylum Chordata; class Chondrichthyes; order Lamniformes; family Lamnidae; genus Carcharodon; species Carcharodon carcharias. The sequence goes on from NC_054498.1 coordinate 17,969,077, forward strand.
TTGAATTTTTTGATGAGGTAACAGAGAAGGTTGATGTGGTGGATGTTGCTTATATGGATTTTAGTAACGCATTTGACAAGGTACCACACAAATGGTTGGTTAACAAAATCGAGGTTCACGAAATAGGAGGATCCGTGTCCCATTGGATAAAAATTTGGCTGAAAGACAGAATGCAGGGAGTTGTGGTAGATGGTTGTTTTCCAGACTGGGGGATGGTAGACACTGACCCAAGGGTCAGTGCTACATATAAATGACTTAGATCTTGGAATGTGGAGGAAAATTTCAAAATTTGCTGAAAAATACCAAACTTGGAGAAGCAGCAAGCAGTGAGGATGATACAAATCACGGGCAACATGACATAGGGCTAGCACCAAGGGTAGACAAGTGGCAGATGGAATTTAATACAGAGAAGTGTGAGGTGATGCATTTTGGCAGAAGGGGTAGAGAAGGGAATATAGACTTCGTGACGCAATTTCTAATGAGTGTGCGGGGATAAAGGGACCCGGGTGGGGGTGGGTGCATGTGTTTCGATCTTTGAAGATGGCGGGGAGAGAGATTAGCAAAGCATATGGGATATCGGGCTTCATAAATAGGAGCATTGAGCACAAAAGCAGGGAAGTTGTGCTGAACCTTTATAAAGCTCTGCTTAGGCTCCAGTGAGTATATTGCACCCAATTCTGGTCACCACACTTGAAAGATGTGACAGCCCTTGAAAGGATGCAGAGGAGATTTACCAGAATTGTTCTGGGGATGAGGGATTTTAGTTACAAGGTTCGGTTGGAGAAGTTGGGGTTGTTCTCCTTGGAGCAAAGGATATTGAGAGGAGATTTGATTGAGGTGTACAAGATTATGACAGGTTTAGATAAGGTAAACAAGGAAAGTCTCCTTCCAATAGCTCACAGTACAAGGACTAGGGGACAGATTTAAGGTTTCGGGCAAAAGATACAGAGGGGAATATGAGGTAAAACTTTTCACACAGCGAATGGTACTGACCTGGAACTCGCTGCAAACGAGGGAGGTGGATGTGGAAATAATCAATGATTTCAAAAGGATATTAGATAAGCACTTGCTGGAAATCAATCTGCTGGGCAATGGGGATCGAGCAAGGGAAGAGAGAGACTGACTGGATTGCTCTGGGGAGAGCCAGCATGGACTCGATGGGTCAAATGGCCTTCTTCTGTGTCATAAGTGACTCTCTAACACTATAACTCCATAAGTTAGTGCACATATTTCACATGGGCCAGGTTCATCTTGTCCCAATAGCGGCCGGACTGAATTCGATTTCTCAAGAATGGAAGCTTCACCAAAAATAACAAGGTCCATTTAAATAGAGCCTTTGATGTGGTAAAGCAACCCAAAGCTTTTTAATTATGAGTCACGTGGTGTTAGTGATAAGTAGACTTGGGCCTGAATTTTACCAGACCTCAGGAGACGGGGGGTGGGGGGGGGGGGTGGTAGGGAGGCGGTGGGGGGGGAGGCGGTGGGGGAGTTGGGGTGGGGCGTGGTGGTGGCGGTGGATGGAGGGGGGAGATGATAAATTGGTGGGGACCCACGAATGCATGGCTCCCGGTCACTCTCCCACCACCTGGGGCATTTCCTGACCGAGGATTGGCTGCTCGCTCCAAGGAGCGGGGCAGCCATTTTGCAACACTAAGGCCCCTATTAGGAAGCCCATGAGCCATGGGAGCCAGTGGCTCTCTGGAGCAAAGAGGGGAACTGCATGCAGCCCCTGCAACCTCAATGGTCCCCACAGAGAGCCTTCCCCTCCGGCAGACAGAGCCCTCCACCCTCAGCGTCCTGAAAACTAAATGACACTTACCTCTCGCTGTGGCACCGCTGACATCTCACGGCTGCCAGCCCTGTGATTGGGTCAGCAGCATTTACATCCCTCCCACCACCTTTAATCAGACTTTTCCCGCCGAGAATGATCCCAGGAATGAAAGGCTTAACATATGAGGAACGTTTGAGGACTCTGGGCCTATACTCGATGGAGTTTAGAAGGATGAGGGGGGATCTGATTGAAACTTACAGAATACTGAAAGGCCTGGATAGAGTGGACGTGGGGAAGATGTTTCCATTAGTAGGAGAGACTAGGACCCGAGGGCACAGCCTCAGAGTAAAGGGAAGACCTTTTAGAACAGAGATGAGGAGAAACTTCTTTAGCCAGAGAGTGGTGAATCTATGGAATTCATTGCCACAGAAGGCTGTGGAGGCCAGGTCATTGAATGTATTTAAGACCAAGATAGATATGTTCTTGATTGGTCAGGGGATCAAAGGTTACGGGGAGAAGGCGGGAGAATGGCGGGAGAAACTTATCAGCCATGATTGAATGACGGAGCAGACTCGATGGGCTGAATGGCCTAATTTCTGCTCCTATGTCTTATGGTCTTATGGCCCCCACCCCCCAACTTTTGTCACTCAGGCGCTGGCATCCAGATCTCACAGACTGGGTACAGCCCAGCTAGAGGGCGAGGCTGCCTCCACAGAGAGCCACCTGTACAGCGTCCAGCACCGACAGAAGAATTCCAATCAACTGGCAAGTTGTGCCAATGTTTTTGAGCCTTTTTGCATAAGAACAGTTCTGAGGCAGCCTCAACTCTTTTTTTTAGGAAGACAATCACAGAAAGAAAAGGCCTTAATTAATCAGTCTTATTTTAATAGCATTTCAGATTTTAAATGAATAAAGGCTTGCATATGTAGTGCCTTTCTCACCCTCGTGACATCCCAGAGTCCTTCACAGCCAATGAAGACCTTTCTGAAATGTTGTCACTGTTGCAATGTCGGAAATGCAGCAGCCAATTTGCGCACAGCAAGCTCCCACAAACAGCAATCTGATAATGATCAGATAACCAGTTTTTAGTGCTAAAAAAGTGACATTCAAAGTGACTAGGCCATGGATGTGCAAATGCTGTTAGTGACTGCACTGCAGGGAACTTTAGACAAGAATCAACCTCCGAGAAATTAGGCCCAAGCTATGATTTGCAAATGGATTTCTCAATGATTCCCACCATACCGAGTCACCCATTTGGGTGAATGTTTGCACCAGGCAACATGAGATCACGTCACTTCAGTGTCAGCGCTGTCAGCAAAACCAGACTCAGATTCAATGCCTACAAAAGGTGTCTGCTTAGGCTTCATGTTCGTCAGCATTATCGAAACAAAATGGGGTTTTCAATTGATATGCATATTGAAAAAATTAATTAAGACAGGAATCAGAAATAAATTGCCATTTCTGATCTCCCGTGGACATTGGCTACGGTCCTGATGAACAGTTTAGTTGTGCCAACACCACCCTGATAGGATCACAAAAACTGGTGTGGATAAACCTTTAAACCCATTTTGGTTCCTTCATTCAATCCCTCCATCCTGACATCAAACTGTCGGTTAGGCAATTATAACTGGTAACGGGTGCCTTGTGGCGCAGTGGTAGTTTCTGATGTCTCACTTGTAGTGTACGAGATTTACCTTTGGTGAAAAGAAAGGGGATGTTGTAATGTCACTTTAAGAGCGGTTCCCTTTAGGATGTTGTAATGTCACTTTAAGAGCGGTTCCCTTTAAGAAGCTCAACCTGCAGATGAGCCAGGTACCTGGATGGCATCATGTGACCAGGAGCCACAGTCTCTCTCTCTGCACAGTAGGACCCTAGACACCTGGATGAGTCTAGAGATTGCGCGACAGCTTGTACTGACTTAGCTGTAAATAAACCCCACCAGAGACCCTCAAGCAAATAGAATCCACGTACCTCTTTTGTGTTATATATAGATAGCTCGAGGGTGGCGCAACAGTGTCCTTATCATTAGGCCAGGAGCCCTGGGTTCAAGTTCCACTTCAGGACTTGATAGCTTACAGAAGGCGTGTTATTAATGTGGCCAAACAGGTTGATTATCAGCCTGTAGATCTTTCTAATATGGCAAGTGGTAAGGGTTTCCTGGTCAGCCATACTGCAAATGGCAATGGCAAACCACTCCAGTGCATTGCCAAGCATCATCAAGGAGCAATCCAATGGAAGCCCATGGTCACCAACACCCTCTTAGGGTGTGGAGGAGGAGAAATAGACGGCTCATCTTATTCCCAGGAGACATTCCAAACATTGTCGAAGCTGTTGTTTCTACTTTTGCACAAACTAATATAAGACCTTGGGAACCAATCAACATCACATTAACTCTTCTGTACATGAAACAGCTGCCGTCTGGGGATCAAACAGGGATTGGCCTTCAGCTACTGATTCACGAGGTGTGAAAACACAGAAATGGAAATGGTCAACGTTCAAAGAGTGTAAATGGGGAAAGTGAATATACGTCTGGCTTCTCTCACACCTCCTTGGGATTAGGGTATGACTGAGATAGCACCTAATGCAGGGGATGGTTTTGAACACGCCCAATTGCTAATCAAGCTGTCCCAAGCTAAAGTGACCTCCATAAATAAGTCTCAAAGGCCGGAATTTTCCAGTCCCTCACGCCGGTGGGGTCATCCAGCCCAGCCAGTGTGAACGGAGTTTTCAATGGCTCAACGGCCCTGCCGAGTGGGGGAAATGGAAAATTCCGGCCTGTGTGTCTGCACCACTGTCAATGAAAACGAAGGATAAATGTCTCTGTTTCGGGACTGTTTATGCTGGCTGACATTCCCCTTGTGCAGTAGACTAAACATTTGCCATAAATGAGTCTTGTCTTTTCTTTCATCCGTCCTTGTTCTGAGGGTTGGCTACACTGTGAACAATCTTTCCCCACTGATTTCTGTTGTCTGCTGCCCTCATTGCCTGTCCATAGAGAGGCCTGTCCACGTTCTGATGTTATCCATCCATGCCAGCTTTGGTCTTTCCTGTGCATGTTTTTCAGCTGTTTTGCCTTGCATTACCTCTTTTTAACCAAACACTCCCCTCCTGTTCACATCAAGTGTCCAAAACACATGAGCTTCCTTCATGTGCTGGTGGCACAGTGGTAATATCACTGGGCTAGTGATCCAGAGGCCCAGGCTAATTCCTTAGGGGACATGGGTTCAAATCCCACCATGGCATTTAGTGGAAATTAAATTAATAAAATCTTGAATATAAAACTAGGCTCAACAATGGAACAGTCATTGATTATAATCACCTTTTGGGAGGGAAATCTGCCATCCTTACCTGGTCTGGCCTACATGTGACTCCAGTCCCACGGCAATGTGGTTGACTCTTAACTACCTTCTGAAAGGGGCTGAGCAAGTCACTCAATTCAAGGGGAATTAGGGATGGGCAACAAATGCTGGCCTTGCCAGTAACACCCACTTCCCATGAAAGAATCAAGAAAAATCACTGCTTCAAACGAGTTCCTCTGAACACCATAAATGAGTATTGATTGATAATGTAATTGCAAATTTGGCCTCCCATCAATTACAAAGCCATGATGAAGTAAGAGCCAGGTGACACTGGAGTGACACCAGGAAGAGGTTCCTCAGACAGAGTAGTGGTAGAAATCTCAAAAGCCCCACCCCAAAAGCTGTTGTGGCTGGGAGTCAGTTGTAATTATTAAAACGGAGATTGATAGATTTTTGTTAGAGGAGAGTATTAATGGGTTTGGGACGAATGTGGGTAAATACAGTTAAGAAACAGACCAGCCACGTTCTTTATTTTTCATTCTTGAGTGTCGCTGGCAGGCCAACATTTGTTGCCCATCCCTAAGATGGTGAGCAGCCATCCGGAAATACTGCTGTCCATCTGGTGTGGGTGCTGTAAGGAAGGAAGTTCCAGGATTTTGAACCGGTGGTAGTGAAGGAATGGCCGGTCTAGTTCCAGGTCAGGTTGGATTGTACCCTGGAGGGAAACTTGTAGTCGGTGGTGCTCCCACGTACCGGTTGCTCCTGTTTCTGTTCTGGTCAAGACCAAACCTTTCTAGTGCTAAAGCTGGTGAAAATGAAGCATTTTCAAACCAAAGATCAAATTCTATTTGGATCAATGCTTCTGAGGTGACATTAGTCACCCTAACGAATGGAGGCTGAGTTTCATGAATGTTCACCTGTTAGTCCACTAACTGGCCAATGACATCATGCACTTTATTCTCCAATCTGAGACTTTGGTTGGTCCCTTGTATCTTTAGTTAACTGAATTGTCCTTCACAAACTACCAAGCTCTCTGTTCCTGTGAAGTTGAAGTTAATCTGAAAGCCAATGGAGCAGCCTGCCTCTTGCATAGCCAGGTCATTCAACAACTCACCTGGGGGAGTTAAGACACAACGTGGACGAGCCACGTAAAAACTCGGATTGGACGCTACAAAATATTGTGCGTATTAAATTAGCCAAATGCCTCGTCATCTAATTAGTGACGCGCATGAATGGATGAACGAGATTCCCACTGTCCCTACCTACTATCTAGCGAAACCACAGCCAAGGGAACGGGCTTGGCAGAATTAGCGGGGAAAGAAGACCCTGTTGAGCTTGACTCTAGTCTGGCACTGTGAAGAGACATGAGAGGTGTAGAATAAGTGGGAGGCCTCGGCCGCCGGTGAAATACATTATTACAGCTGAAACCCTCACAGAGAATTAAGCAGTGTCTCACTGTAATGTGCCCAGGAGTGCAAAAACTCATAACGAAAGAATCATAAAAGCTTCAAATATTTATGAAAACTATGGATGTATATGCAATCATCTACCAATTTACTATATATCCATCTACTTATCCATCCATCCACTACCTTTTTTCATATTTGTCTGTTATGGATGGTAGCATGGTGGTTGCTCCATTACTAGAGTAAGCCAGAGGGCTAATGTTCTCAAGACGTAGGATCAAACCATCCCACAGCATCTGGGTAAATTTAAATTCAATTAATAAATCTGGAATAAAATGCCAGTCTTATTAATAATGGTCATGAAACTACTGGATTGTTGTAAAAACCCATCTGGGTCACTAATGTCCCTTTAGGGAAGGAAAATCTGACATCCTTACCTGGTCTGGCCTACAGGTGACTCCAGATCCACAGCAATGTGGTTGACTCTTAACTGCCCTCTGAAATGGCCACTCGAGCAGAAAGTTGGCACAGTGGGTGAACCTACACCACATATTCTGCAACAGTTCAAGGCAGTGTCTCACCGCCTCCTTCTCAAGGGTATTTAGGGGTGGGCATTAAAATGCTGGCCTAGGCAGTGAGGTGCTCACGTCCAAGAACGAATGCAAAAGACCCGTCCCTGCAAAACAGCGTCATCTCAAAATCACCGTGGGCAAAATTATGAGAAATCCTTGAATAGATCTCACGGATTAATTGAACAGGAAATCCAGCAGGGCCTACTGGGATCTGCATCCAGATTCCCAATGAGCGCTCCCGATGGGTGTGGCTCTTAGTCAGAAGCATAAACCTATCCCTTTATGTAAATGTGCTGCATTACCTTTGTCATAAAGCGTTTGGTAAACCATCTAATTTTTGGTTAGGAAGAACAATAGATTTTTTTCTTCAAGATATGATTACACAAAATTGCATTCCCAACAAGGAGCCTTTGCCAGTTGGGGGTCACAAACCAGGAAATCTCAGGCCTCAGTTGCCCACCTTTGATTTCCTGATATCTCTTTGCAATGGGTGAGGCTCCCAGCTGGGACAGCATTTTCACAAAACCAACCCTGTGCTTGATGTCATAATGCCATTTACCCAATGTTTGGGACCACCAGCAAAGCCTTATTTATTGTCTATCTCCGGTAGTCCTGAGAAGGTGGGGATGGACCTTTGCCCTCTAGTGTCACTGAGGGACTCACTTGGTCCACTTTCCAAGGCACCAGGAGTCAATTACATAACATGGAGTGACCAGGTCAGATGGGGGCTGGCAGGTTCTGTTCTCCAAAGATCATTTTTCAGCGCAGTTGCATGTTCGTAAAACTAATTTAATTTTTAAATTTTGTTTTTGGGGGTTTGGCCAACATGAGAAGGGCACATCTATTACCCACCTCTCAATGTGGTAATGAGGTCTCTGGGCTTTGACCCTGAGCTGCAGCAGCTTTACAGGTCAGCAGCGTCTCAGTGGGTAGTGATCTCTTGCCCCGAGTCAGAAGGTTGTGGGTTCAAGACCTGCTCTTGAAGAATGAGCACAAAACCTAGGTGAATTTTTTTTCCAACAAAAATATACTTTATTCATAAAATTTGTAAAAGCACAATCCAAAGCGTTTCAAATTGAATATTGCAGGAAGTGCAATAAAGTTCAACTTTCCTCTATGCAGCATGTTGCACTCTGGGATGCCTCAATACAATTTCAATACTCTTGAAATTTACAATATACATTCCACGTCAGACTTACAGACCGATGGTTCGACGCAGCCTCTTGGTGTACAGTGGCTAAAAGACCTTAGGCAGTAACTGCCCTAGAAGAACCTTTTCTTTTTAATAAAAGACACTTCATTCATAACATTTGTAACAGTGCATTCCAAAACATTTCAGATTGAATATCACAAAAAGTGCAATAGGTTTCAACTTTTCTCCACAAAATCTAGGCTGATAGTCAAGTGCAGTACCGAGGGAGTGCTCCATTGGAGGTGCAGTCTTTCAGATGAGATGTTAATCAGGGTTCTCGCCTTCTCTTTCAGGTGGACAAAGGAGATTCCGTGGTACTATTTTTTGCAGGATATCAGGGGAGTTCTTCCTTGTGTTTTGGCCAATATTTATTCCTGAACCGACGCTGCTGAAATATGTTATTTGGTCATTATCACGTTGTTTTTGTGGGAGCTTGCTGTGTGCAAATTGGCTGCCCCGCTTCCTACATTATAACAGGGACTACGCTTTGAATGCACTTCACTGGTTGTAAAGGTCTTTGGGACATCCCGAGATTATGGAAAGTGGTACAGGTCAAGTATCCTTTCTCTGTAAGCCCGAAAACCGAACACATCCAAAACTGCGCTTTTTTTGAAACTCATTGACCTTTAGAGCGGGAAGACTAATTGTTTGTTTGCACTGTTTACCTTGCGATTTTTGCATTGAACATGTCAAAAAGAAACTTATTACAGGTACCCGGTATTTATTATTCAGTGATACGCCTTACTTTCCTAGCTATTTTATTTACTTTAGACTATAGCTAGCCTAGCTTAGCCTATTGGAATGTAGGTTTACACGCGGTATCGGAAAGCCAAAATGATCTAAAATCCAAAACTCATTCGGGCCCAAGGGTTTCGAATAAAGCATACTCAACTCGTATGCGTGTGTGTATATACATATAAATATATATACATGCAAATCTTTCTTGCTTTCTAAGGTTTGTTAAACAGCTTTTCATGAAGACTGGTGTCCCTTTAACTAACTCTCAATTGTGGTACATCATTCATGATTTGGATAAGTGGACAATTTCATTGACTCTGCATTAGATGATGTTATGTAGAGGCTGGAAACAATGAACCTCAAAGGTCTGAACACAGAGTTACATCGAAATGATCTCAACGGAGCAAAACATTAGTTCATGACATTTAATGCAAAATTTCCCCTTAATTTTCTGTTAAGTGCTGGCATGGCTAGCTAGAGTGCAATGCAAAAAAAAGGACATTGTGTTATGTGGATGCATTACTTGAATGTTTTAAATTACAACTGGTGTAAGCTGATCCCAAACTAAACTGTCTTCTTAATGAAAACCACATTCGTTAGCCAAAAGCAGCCGCTTATCACTCCAAGCGGAGTCCCTTACAGCACATGCACCCTAAGCTGGGCCTGTCAGCTTTGAAGTGAAAGCCATCAATCATAGTCAGGGTGTTTGATGATAAATGTCAAAGTTCACCAGGGACCTCCGAAGCAGCTTAAAAATATCAGATAAAAGGGGGAAGCTGCTGGGCTCTGTCTGCACGAGGTGAAAGTTCACAGTAATGTTTCCTGTCACCGCGTTCCCGAAATTAAAAAAAAAGTGCACTTCAGTGTGGCAGAGAAAGAGGGCTCGGCAGATAATGGATACACAGGCAGGATTAAATTCTGCCAACCAAAAGGTCAACTTTCGATTTTGTTTAAAGAAAAGCTTGTGGAAAAGGCTTTAAGTTTCTGCAACGGAGTAGGAAATGCCGATTTGGTTATGATTTCTGTGGGGGGGGTGGGGGGGGGGTCGCGGTTGCTGTTTTTTGGATTATTTGCAGACTTCAGATTTGCAGATAAAAGAGCGAGCGGGAACACTCTTGTAGTTAAGTCAGAGTGGCTGGCTATAGCCTAACCAGCTGGGCAGGTAGTGGACATGGTTAGGGTCAGACAGCCATTTGATACCTTGCCCAAATATTTTCCTTTAAAGATTGAGGTGGGTGTAAAACAGACAGTCTATAATAGTAATAATAAAATATAATAATATAATACAGACGGGTATTATGCAGACAGTATAATAGATTCTTCCCATTCCCTCCATCTATAAACTAGGCAGTTTACAGGTTAAAATTGGGGACAAGTGGGTTATGGGGTTTATTCTAACACAGGATAATTGAGATGAATTCTGTGATTCATCCCTTCAAGGTCAACATATCTTTCCCAGGATTCAGAAGCTGAGCACAGTACTCCAGATGGAATCTGGCTAAGGCTCTGTAAAATTGAAGCATCACTTCCTCAGTTCTGCATTCCAACCCTCTTGAGATAATACTCCATTAGCTTTTTAAATTGCTTTTTGTGCTTGTGCACTAGCTTTGCGTACATGGACACCTTTTGCTCCTTCACAGCTCCCCGTCTCTCACCATTAAGAAATACATTGCAATTTGTCATTCTCCAATCCAAAATGGATGATCTCACATTTCCCCAAGCTGAACTCTATCTGTGATACATTTACTCACTCACTTAGTCCGTCCATGTCACTTTGTAACTTACTACTCCAGGCTGCATAACTTACTGTTTTTCTGACTTAAGGGAATCTGCAAGCCTTTCCTTCATCCAAGTCATGAACGTAAATTGTGAAAAACCAATGCCCAATGCAACTCTTCAGAGGCCACCATTTGTTGCATCTAAATTGTGAATCTAGAACACAGGGGCACAGTCTCAGGATAAGGGGCCGATCGTTTAGGACTGAGATGAGGAGAAATTAATTCATTCAAAGGATTGTGAATCTTTGGGATTCTCTACCCCAGAGGGTGGAGGATGCTCCATTGTTGAATACATTAAAGACTGGGATAGACAGATTTTTGATCTTTCAGGGAATCAAGGGATGAGGGGAGTGGGCAGGAAAATGGAGTTGATGCCCAAGATCAGCCTTGATTGTTTGGAATGGTGGAGCAGGTCCAACATGCTGAATAGTCTCCTTCTGCTGCTATTTCCTACGCCCTTGTTCTTATCTCACCAATCAGAGTATGTTCCCTTTGTTCCAACTCTTGTCTCTTACCTCCCAAGCAATTACCAACCCAATCCATACGATTATCTCCAATTTTTTTTTATTCATTCACGGGAGTGTGGACTGTCGCTGGCTGGGCCAGCATTTATTGCCCATCCCTAGTTGCCCTTGAGAAGGTGGTGGTGAGCTGCCTTCCTGAACCGCTGCAGTCCATGTGGTGTAGGTACACCCACAGTGCTGTTAGGGAGGGGGTTCCAGGATTTTGACCCAGCGACAGTGAAGGAACGGCGATATATTTCCAAGTCAGGATGGTGAGTGGCTTGGAGGGGAACTTCCAGGTGGTGGTGTTTCCATCTATCTGCTGCCCTTGTCCTTCTAGATGGTAGTATCATGGGTTTGGAAGGTGCTCATATTATATTTGCCCATCCTTCCCACCTTAAAGAATTTTAAACTTTCCAACCAGTGGACATGTTACCTGAATCTACAGAACTTTGGGAAATTATGAATAACATATCTGTAATTTCTGCCCTTATTTCCTTCAATAACTTGTGGTGAAAGCCATTGGGCCCCAGATATTTGTCTATCTTAAGTCCCAATATCTTCTCCGTTACCCTTACTTATATTCAGTTCACTTAGTCTGTCCCATTAATATTTTTAGTATTATTGGTATTTTGTTTACTCTTTCTCCGGTAAAAACAGATACAACGTACTTATTTAGTAAGTCTGTAAATATTCTTATTGTTCATTTTAGTCTTGTTTAGCACAAATATCCCCTATCCGCTTGGACCAAAATTAATCTTTTCATTTTTTCAGATGCCTCAAATATATCCACTCAAAGTTGACCATCTTCAGATGGCACATTATACCAAGGCCCCGTATGCCCTTGCAAGTGCATGTAAAAGATCCCTTGGTACTATTTCGAAGAAAGCAGGAGAGTTATTCCCAGCATCCTAGTCAATAGTTATCCCCCTTCTAACATCAAAAATAGAGATTAGCTGGTCCTTACAATATTGCAGTATGTGGGAGCTTGCTGTGCGCTGACTGGCAGCTGCGTTTCCTACATTCTAACAGTGACTATGCTTCAAAAAAGGAGCTCATTGTCTGTAAAGTACTTTGGGACATCCTGAAGTCATGAAAGGCGCTCTGTAAATGCACCTGTCCTGAGGGACAGAAAATTTATATTTAAGTATAAAAAACGTTTGAAAGCAACAATAGCTTTGGCTCCAGTTCACAGGGGCTTCTTTAAGACTCCCTACACTTTTAAAGTCGTTCGGTGCTGTTACTAAAAACCTATCCATTTTATAGCGTCGGACTAATTTACGGCACAGAAAGAGGCCATTCGGCCCATTGAGTCCATACCGGCCCCTCTGTGGAGCAATCCAGGCAATCGCATTCCCATGCCTTATCCCCTGTAGCACTTGAAGCTTATTTCCTGCAAGCGTCGATCCAATTTCCTTTAGAAATCGTTCAATTGCCCCTGCTGCTACTACCCTCATGGGCAGTGAGTTCCAGGTAATTACTACGTGCTCTGTAAAAATGATCTTCCTCACATTCCTCCTGCACTTCTTACCCAAAATCTTCAATCTGTCCTTGTACCATCAGCTAATGGGAACAGATTTTCCTTGTCTAACTTATCCAAACCTGTCATCACTTCATAAATCTCTATCAAATCTCTCCTCAATCTCCTTTTTAATTTTAACCCAACACAATGACTCGTACATACATAGACGCTCCAAGGACTCATCCCCACGCATTATTTTTTGATAGATTTACAGTAATCAGGACACAGTATTAATCATTGACTGTCAATTGCCTGCCTTAGATTAGGCACTGGGAGCACACTGACATTTGGCAGCTACACTAACTGCTGCTGCGAGTACAGATCAGACCCCAAACTAAACAAAATCCCAAATGAAATTAAAACTATATTTTCTCATTTTAAAAATGCAAGGGGTGACGTTTGCCGCTTTTGGTGACGTTTATAAACCCATGAAATGATGCTACATAAACCCCTCAAAATTAAGTTGCCATCCACACATTCACTGTTTGAATCTTATTAGCCTAGTTGTAAAAGTCTGTTGTATTCAATGCCTTGAACTAGCTGATGTAGAGTGTCAGGATGCCACTGTTAGAGAACGTTGAAGGCAAAACAATAGAAATTTGATCAATTCTGTAAAGCTGCTGAAAAAGCTTCTCTCTTTTGCTTAGTAACATTAACTTGTATTTTTATAGCTCCTCTGACATAGTTAAACATATCCTAAGGCATTCCACAAGAGTGTTATCAGGCAAAATTGTGACACATAAGGAGATATGAGGACAGATCAGCAAAAGCTGGGCCAGAGAGGGAGGTTTTAAGGAATGCCTTAATGGAGAGAAGAGAGGCCGAGGGGTGAAGAGGTTTAGGGAGGGGGACTTCAGACTTTAGGGTCTGCACGTAAAGGGCCACCAATGGTGGAGCAATTGAAATTGGGTATGCTCAAGAGGTCAGATTAGAGGAGCGCAGACATCTTGGAGGCTTGTGAGACTGGAGGAGATTACAGATATAGGGAGGGGCACGGCCATGGAGGGATTTGAAAATAAGGATGACAATTTTAAAATCGAGGCATCATTCAATCAGGAGCTAATACAGGTCAGGGAGCACAGGCAAAAGGGACTTGGCGTGAGTTAGGACACAGGTAGCAGAGTTTTGGATGATCATAGGCTGTGGATGTCACTGGCTGGTCCAGCATTTATTGCCCATCCCTAGCTGCCCCTTAAGAAGGTGGTGGTGAGCTGCCATCTTGAACTGCTGCTGTCCATGTGGTGTAGGTACACCCACAGTGCTGTTAGGGAGGGAGTTCCAGGATTTTGACCCAGCGACAGTGAAGGAACGGCGATATATTTCCAAGTCAGGATGGTGAGTGGCTCGGAGGGGAACTTCCAGGTGGTGGTGTTCCCATCTATCTGCTGCACTTGTCCTTCTAGATGGTGAAGGCCATGGGTTTGGAAGGTGCTGATAAAGGAGGCTTGATGAGTTGATGCAGTGCATCTTGTATATTGTATATATTGCTGCCACTGTGCTTCCATGGTGGAGGGAGTACATGTTTAAATTGGTGTATGGGATGCCTGTCAAGCGTGGCTGCTTTATCGTGGATGATGTCAAGCTTCTTGAGTGTTGTTGGAGCTGCACTCATCCAGGCAAGTGGGGAGTGTTCCATCACACTCCTGACTTGTGCCTTGTAGATGCTGGACAGGCACTGGGGAGTCAGGAGATGAGTTACTCACTGCAGGATTCCTAGCCTCTGATCTGCTCTTGTAGCCACAGTATTTATATGGCTAGTCCTGTTCAGTTTTTGGTCACTGGTGACCCCCAGGGGTGTTGATAGTGGGGGATTCAGTGACAGTAATGTCATTGAATGTCAAGGGGCGATGTTTAGCTCCTCTCTTGTTGGAGGTGGTCATAGCCTGGCACATGTGTGGCACGAATGTGATGTCCTCTGTAATCAGTAGTCACACATTTGGAACTCGCCAACTTTTAAACAATTCTTGTTGCCGTCCAGTTATAGAGCCATAGAGTAATTTACGATGTACAAGAGTGCCGTTTGGCCCTTTGAGTTCATGCCTACTCTCTACTGAGCAACCCAGTCAGCCCCATTCCCCCACTGTATCCCTATAGCCCCAAGTGCCTGTTCAATTTCCTTTTGGAATCATTGATTGTTTCTGCTTCCACCATCCTCATGGGCAGCGAGTTCCAGGTCATCACCACTCGCTGCGCAAAAAAATTCTTCCTCTCATTCCCACTGCATCTCTTGCCAAAATCCTTAAATCTGTGTCCCCCTAATCTTCGTACTAACAGCTATTGGGAAGAGTTTTTCTTTGTCTACCTTATCTAAACCTGTCAGAATCTTGTACACCCCTATCAAATCTCCCGTCAACCTCCTTTGCTCCAAGGAGAACAATCCCAGTTTCTCCAACCTAGCAGCGTAGTTAAATTAGAAGAGTTTTCCATCCGGAGGTCTGCCAAAGTCCAGTTTATGATGTGGCACCTCAATAACACAGCGGCACAGAACATTATAACATCAATCTGGATTGAGATAAACACATGATGACGAAAATAGAAGATACGTTGATTAGGTTGGATGAAAAAGGAATGGTGCAGGGGAGGCTCATGGTGACCATTCTAAGTAATTCCATGCAATATTTTGCCAATGCAAAAACAACACGACATTCTCTCCCCAGCCAAAACGTATGAAAATATGAATAATTCTTGACAGGGCATCACGACATGGCACTTCCCAATCCCCTCGAGCCATGGAACTTCCTGGGAGGGGCAAAGCAGAAAGGAGAAAACCCCAGGGGCAATAAGGGGGGGGATAAAAAGTACCCTGGAAAATTCTCCTCTGATGCCCGCGAGAGACGGACATAAAGGCTAGGAGATCATACGGATAAAGCATATCTGTAAAACCGCAGTCCTCCGATATGATGGGATCTCTGCTCTAGTGAACAACTGGCCCAGCTCCAGCTTAAAGGAAGAGACGGAATCAGTATCCACCACGCCAGGTGCCAAAGTATTCCTGAGGCTCACTACTCTCTGGGAAAAGAGGAACCAGCAACAGGGGGCTTATTCCTACCTTTGCAGTGTGTTAATGCCCCATTCCACCACCATCCAGCCCCGGTCCTCCCCAGTCTATCAATTTGGAATGAACTATCAACGGGCACTTTCGTTATTAGATGAATTTCTTTACGGTCATTTCTGAGTCTACACTGCTCTAAAATAAATAATAAAAGACAGTGAGTATTCCCCCTTTCAGCGATACAAAATTCTCCCTGGTTCAAACTAAGTAGGCTCGCTGCTGATGTTGGCACCATGCTGGTGCCTGATTGGTACAAATCGTTTCCATGGAGGAGCTTTCCAAAGGGCTCACTAAATATGAAGCATTTTGAGTTGATGCCAGTCCTTGCTGGCTATTTTCTGCCCTCACTCTAGCAGAGCCAGGGTGATCTGGATTTAGAATTGGGTTGGGGCTAAATGTGATGCTTTCCCACCAGTAGTATGGCATAGGAATATAGAAAGCCATTCAAACCCTCTCTATCCAATTAGATCATGGCTGAGCTGTATGTCAAACTCATTCAGGTCATATCCCTTGATACCCTTAAGTAACCTGCTAAGCCCAGGTATCACTCTGTGAAATTTGCAGCCAATATATCCTTCCATATGTCCAGAATGGATTGCAGTAGGTGGGGGATTTGATCAAGGACAACTGAAAAATCGCTTCCTGCCCTTTGTATTTCAGTCGCCTTGAGATAAAAGGTAATATTTCATTCGGCTTTTCGATTGCTAATGACTCTCTGAGAATGGCTGACCTTCTCCAGTGGAGGCTGGGATCCAACAACAACAATTTATAAAGTTATAAAGCATCTTCAACTTGGTAAAACATCCTAAGGGCGTTTCACAAGACTGATATCAGATAAAATTTGAGACGATGCCTCGTAGAGAGATATTTAGACAGGTAACTAAAAACTTGCTCAAAGAGACAGGATTTAAGGAATGATCTAAAGGAGAGAGAGAGGTTGGTTAGGAGAGGTTTAGCATGAAGGCTCCAAGGTTTAAAGTCTAGGCAGCTGAAGGCACAGCCACCAATAGTAAAGGAATTGGGGATCGACAAAAGACCAGAATTGGAGGAATGCAAAGATCTTGGAGGGTTGTAGAGCTGGAGGACATTACAGAGAATGTGAGGCATGATGACATGGAGAGATCTGAAAACAGGGATGAGAATTTCAAAATCGAGGCATTGCCAGAGTCGGAGCCAATGTAGGTCAGTGAGCACAGCAGGTGATAGCTGAATGGGGCTTGGCGCAATATAGAGCACAGGCAACAAAGCTTTGGATGAACTCAAGTCTATGGGAGAAGGTGGGACACCAGACAAGAGAGCATTGGAATAGTCCAGCCCAGAGTTGACAAAGGATGAGGCTTTCAACAGCAGATGGATGAAGGCAGGGCTGGAGATGGCCACTGAAACATATCAGACTCTGAGGAGGCTTGACAGGGTAGATGCTGAGGGGATGTTTCCTTTTATGAGGGAATCCAGAACTAGGGGGAACAGTTTAAAAATAACGGGTGTCCCACTTAAGACAGAGATGTGAAAGAGTTTCTTCTCTTGGAAGGTCATTAGTCTGTGGAATTCTACAGCCCAGGCAGCAGTGGAGGCTAGATCATGGAGCACATTCAAGGCTGAGTTAGACAGATTGTTTATTGACAAGGGAGTCAAGGATTATGGGGGACAGGCAGGATCAGATCAGCCATGGTGTTATTGAACATCGGAGCAGACAAAATGGACTGAATGGCCTATTCCTGCTCCTATTCCTTATAATCTTATGATAGAAATGCAAAAGTCACTGTACAAATGATTGAAAAATTGGCGTAGGCTGGTTGGCACCTCAATTCTACAATAGCAGAAAGGGCGGCTACTGTTCTTTCGAACAATCTATCCACTCAGCTCCTTTTCTTACAGTGAGAATGAAGTAACAGCTCAATTATTTGCTTTCCAGTCCTTAACGCTTTGTACTAAGTTCAGTCTATTTATCTTTACTAATTTGCATTTCCTATGTACACTATCGCTGGAGACATGACTTACTATTTCACTTCAAAGGGTGCCACACATGATTACTTACCGTCAATCTGTTTAATCATCATTAATTGGGGAACGTTTCATATTCATATAGCAAGGCTTCATACATTTAATTGATTCATTTTTATTCCGATGTGCCAAGCTATATTCAAACTTCCGAAAAATGGATTTATATTGATCCTATTAAACTGCTGAAATGACTTTCTCTTACCCATCCCTAACCACCTCCAGCTCTATAAGCCTCCAAGATTTCTACATTTCTACCATTCCGACATCATGAACAGCTATGCCTTCAGCTGCCTCGTTTCTAAGGTGGGGAATTCCCTCCCTCAACATCTCTGCATCTCGAACTCCCTCTCCTCCGTTAAGGTGCTCCGAAAAAATACTTCCCTCTTTGAACCAACTTTTTTTCACCTGTCCTGACATCTCCTTTGGGGATGTGGTGACGTGGTGGCATTATCATCTGGCTAATATGCAAGGTAATGCTCTGGGGGCCTAGGTTCGAATCCTGCCACAGCAGATAGTGGAATTTCAACTCAATAAAAAAGGCTTGGACTGGGATTTCATGGTCCTGCCACAGTGTGTCACCACCCCCCCCAGCAGATGATGCAGCAAGCCATTTAAATCTCCATTCAGTTCAATGGGACTGTAATATCCTGCTGGGTGGGAAGGGCTGTAAAATCCTGGCCCTGGAATTAATTATAAGTCTATTCTGACCATGAAACCATTGTTGTAAATGATGAATTAAATAAAAACCCACCTGGTGCACTAATGCCCTTTAGGGAGGGAAATCTGCCATCCTTACCTGGTCTGGCCTACATGTGACTCCAGACCCACAGCAATGTGGTTGACTCTTAAATGCCCTCTGAAATGGCCTAGCAAGCCACTCAGTTCCCAGGCAATTAGGGGTGGGTCCAGCCTGCTATGCTCACACCCCACGAATGAATTTTAAAAATTATGTGGCTCAGTGTTAAATTTTGTGGAATAATTTTGTTGTGAAGTGCGCTGCGATGCTTTTCCATGTTAAAGGCGCTATATAACTGCATGTTGTTTGGTGTTCACAATCCCCTGGTGCTCTCTATCTCCTGCTTCCTAACAGCAACGATTAATCTTATCGTTGTTGAGGTTAAAACTAGATTTGCCTAGAATGAGTGCGTTGCTATGAGATCATATCTCTTCCGAGATTTGAAAGGCATTTCCCCTCAGCATTTCCACAGTATTGCAAAAGGCCAACCTGACATCTGGGTCACTCCGTAATTAGTATCGAATTTTTGCATGGCAATTCGTTTGCAAAATGTCTGTTGAATGTCAGTTTAACTTAAACCTCAGAGCTCTGGAATGAGCTGGTTAAATTCAATTACTAAATCTGGGGAAAAAAGCTAGTCTCAGTAATGGTGACCATGAAACTGTTGACCATGATTATTGTAAAAACCCATTTGGTTCACTAATGTCCTTTAGGGAAGGAAATCTGCCTTCCTTACCTGATCTGGCCTGGACCTCAGCTATGTGGTGGACTCTTAACTGGCCTCTGAAATGTAGTTAATTAGGGATGGGCAACAAATACTGGCTTTGCTGACAATGCCCACAACTCATGAAAAGGAAGAATAAAGTCCTGCCCACCTGAGCTGGTGAAGGTGGATACAGAGGGTAGGGAGCAGAATCAGAGGGGAGACCCCCACACCCCCATACCGAGGCCCAGTTTCCTTCAGTTAAAATTGGGACAATTAATTGTGCGTACAAGAAAAGAATTGATTTCTAATGGTGAGACATGTTTCCATTGCAACACTTCACTTTGCCTCCAGTGGCAGAAAGGTTAAGACACTTCCCTCACAAAAGCCTGGGATTTGGGCCAAGATATTAGACAACTACCTTTTAATGTCATCGCATGGACTCTGAGTTTAGTGATTAAAAACAGGAGAAAAACGAAATCTAACTGTGCTTTTGTTGCAAGTTTAAATTGAGGAGTCAATATTAGTGAGGAGGAAGATACAGGAGTTGGGGTGGAGTGTGTACTTTTCTTTCCACCGAACCATGTGGCTTCTTAGATGAGCATCGGGAAGTCCAAATACTAGGCAACAACAAAATGCCGAATAAGAACTTTGCTTTAATGTCTTGCTGGGCAATAAGGGGTAAACCTGTTCCTGACAAGACACAGCACAGATATTAATGATTTGGGCAACGAAGGTGGCCCCAGGAGAGGTCTTCTGAATACCACATCCCGAATATAAAGCAACGCAGGGCTCCTTGAAGCTTGGCAACATTGCATAGCAACCAGCCACACACTTTGCTCACGTCATATTGTATGGCCAGTCTCTCTCTCCCCCCACCGCTCCTTTGAAATCTAGTGCTGATGACTGTTAAGCTGGTGAATTGTATCTCTCGATCTAGTTGCATGTCACTGGTGAGGGCCATTTGCCAGCTTACGCATAGATAAGCTGGGAACGTTAGCATTTAAAACAAAGCTTGTGGTTAAAAGAACTTTTGGATTCGTTGACAAAGACTTGCACATAAGCTTTCCATCCAGGCAATATTTAATACTGACACCAGAGAGCAGTTGACCGCTGATGAGGTGAATAGCGACTGACAGGGAGGTTGTAAATAGTATGGAGGGCTATCATACAGCCTTGCTTGACACCAATTCGAATTTTGAAGGCGCCTGTTTCAGATCTCCCACTCAAGACAGTTGCAGTCATATTGTCCTGAAGCAGTTGCAGGGTTATGATAAAGTTTCTTAGATATCCAAATCTCTGGAGCACAATCCATGGAGCCTCGCGATTTACTGAGCCAAACGCTTTGGTCGTTCCGATGAATATAATGAAGAGTTCCCAGTGTTGTTCTCTGCATTCTTTTTCCAGCAACACAGAACCATGTTGGAGGTTCCTCTGGAAGGTCTAAAGCCCACACTGAGTCTCTGGGAGGATTCCCTCAGCCACAGGAAGTAGGCGATTCAGCAGAATGCCTGTCAGAACTTTCTCTACTATGGAAATGCCTCAAGAGTTTCCACAGCGTGATTTCTCTCCCTTCTTGAAGATAGTTACAATTGTCACATTCCTGAAGATGGAGGTGGTGAGGGGTGGGGGATAGGTGGGGGGGCGAGGGGGGAGAATTTTTTTCCCTCCCAAATCCCTAGATGGAGTCTCAATGTGAGCAAACGTCCAGCAGCTTTGAAGCCCTCGGCTGGGATACCATTGGGGCCACAGCCTTTGTTGTCTTTAACCTGTTTGATAGTTTGTTGCAGCTCTCCCAGCGATGGCTCTTCACCCACAGGGTCCTGGGGGGGAGTAGCCTGGGGGGGAGTATCAGCTACCGCAGTGGATTCATGGCTGAGGAGTTCCAACAGCTGGCTTTTATTTGATCCCATTGTCCTGGAATTGAGTTGGATGTGTGAAGATTTTCCAGAGTGGCCGTGAGTTGCATTTGGAATCCCTCTCTTTGGTCGGGCTGCTTTGGGCCTGGGACATTGATCTTCTTCCTTTTAGAATTTTGGGCCTTGCAGTGTCTTGGGCACCAGGTGGATGTTCATCGCCAATCGAACAAGTCGATGATCTGTCCAGTGGGCACATCAGTCTCCCACCTGCATCGGGCCATATAGACATAGATGTTTGACCCAAACAATGACATAATCCAGGAGGTGTCCAGCGTGCCCCCATGTGGTTTTGTATTTGTCCTTCTGTTGGAAGAGGGTGTTTGTTATAATGAGGCCATGCTGCACTCACTTTGTCAGCAGGAGGACACCATTTGCATTGGCTTTTCCCACCACGGTTTTCCCAATGGTTCTACCCCAGACATCGGAGTCACGGCCAACCCTGGCATTAGAGCCTCCCAGAAGGATCATCTTTTCTTCCTTAGGGATGGCAGTGAGGATTTCACCAGAGACAGAATAGAACTTACCCTTAACGCCTTCATTGGAGTCAAGAATTGGGATGTGGTTGCTGCTCACGGTGACGTATTGATTACACTTGAGCTGTGGGTGAAGTGTTATGACCCTCTCACTTATGCACTTTGTGGGGCCTGGTACTAATCCAAGATCCTAATCCCGATGGCAAAACCAACTTAGGGGACATGAAGGTCACTGTCAGCCTTTCCTTTCCAGTAGAAGGTGTATCCATCCCACCACCCCCCTGCTTTATCCTCCAGGTACCCCTTTCCAGGAAGGTGGATCTCACTGAGAGCAGTGATATCAATTTGGAGTCTTCACAGCTCGTGTAATAGGATTGTAGTTCTTTCCCGTCGATCACTCTTGTGATTACCCATAAGTGTTCTAGGATTCCAAATTGCAAAATTTAAAGTTTTCTTTCTTTGAACACAAAGATGCTGATCTTGCAGGTCTCAGTTCGCAGCCAGGCAAAAATGGGACAGCCTATTTTCCCGGCACCTTTCCCAGCCACCTCCCCATTTGGGATGAGCAGAAGGCACCCTGAAGAGGGCTGCTCAGTCACAGATGCTGCTGCCCAAAGACTCCTCTGTCCCAACAACCTTCCTGCCTCTGTTGCCTGTGAGCAGATTCTTGACTAAGGACTCCAGGGTGCACAGCCCTGTCCCCATCGCCAATTCTCCATCGCCACAGGGCTTGGCAAATGGACCCTGATAAAAAAACCTGAGCGTGACTTTATTTAGTGCGAGGACTTCAGAGTACCGTCACTGTCCACACGATCTTGCTGGGTTGGTGTTCAGATTTCGGGGTGACGTGTCAAACCACGATGATCAGGGCCACCTTGCCCCTGCAGCCCTCTTCTACCTTTGCAGTTAGTGAAGCATGGTCTTCCTTCACCTGTTCTGTCCTTGCGATGCTCTTGGACTGCATCTTGAGTGGTCTCTTCCTCTGACCTTGCCACCAGTTGTGGCCGTACCAGGAGCAAAGATCTCCCGGTGGCATTTGGATTCACACCCAATGAACTATCTTTTCAAAGCATAACAGCAACAAAATTTATTCTTTAACAAAGATCCTAATCCCGATGGCAAAACGAACTCTGCGGACATGAGGGTCACTGTCAGCCCTTCCTTTCCAGGGCACTTTGCAGGGGGGATACCAAACAAGATTTGACACCAAGGGAGTGCTGCACTGTCGGAGGTGCCTTCATTCAGATGAGACTTTAAAGGTTTGCCCTCTAAGGTAGACATAATAAATCCCATGGCGCTTTTTTGATGAAGGCCAGGGGAGTCCGCTCTGCTGCCTTAGCCAATGTTTATCCCTCAATCAACAGTGCAAGAAGAGATTATCTGGTCACATTACTGCTTGTGGGAGCTTGCTGCACGCAAATTGGCTGCTGGGGTTCCCACATTGCAACGGTGACCGCACTTCAGAAGTATTTCATTGGATGTAAAGCACTTTGCAATGCCCTGAGGTCATGAAAGGCGCTATATAAATGCATTCATTTGCATCCCACGAACCACCTTCAAAGGGTTCAAAAGATCAGCTTGGCTTTCAGCAGAGTGGGATTCGCCTCAAGGTGGCTCCACTCCATCAGGCTGGCAAACAGGGTCTCGTCCTTTCCCCTCCCACCAGCACTTACTGCACCGATGTGGATTCGCTTTTTTTTGCAAACAGCAAACACAGTGCACTTAACGCACACATGGGATATAGAATAAAACACATGCATAAATAATAGCAACAAAATTAGACATGTTCCTAATTCCAGAAGACAGCTGGCTTGTACTTGAGCCACTTGACCGTGATGGAACCTGACAGTTTGTACAAAGTAACCTCGCATATTTCATCAGGCATCTTAATTAGACAGCCTTGTTCGAAAGGGAGGCTAAGAGTCAGCAAGCAGCGTTTCAGCTCCAGTAAGCAGGAATGTTTGTGAGTTGGAGGGGGCACCCCGTACCAGTCAGCTCTCCATTAACGCTGGGCGGTCATGCAATAAACATCGGAATGTTTAAATAATAATCAACCCCGAAAATATTTAATGATTAATTCTCGCTTGAAATGTCTGCGTCTGCATTTTACGGCCCCCAACACTAGTGTGTTGCCCTTATGGTTACACGTCAACATCCGGAACGCATTATAACCAGCTCCTTTTAAAAGTCAGCTTTTGGCAAGATTTATTTTTTAAAACTCATGGCTCTTCATTAAGGACTGACTGTCAAGTAGGGTGATTGTCCTGAGTTAGATTTCACTCAAAGTTACAGGTTCACCGTCAGGTCTTGATAGAAGTGACATCAAGTTGATATTCCCCACAGTTTCACCGTTCATGCTAATGTGTAATTTATAATATATTAAATATATTATATTTTTATAATATGTTAAATATCTCACCTGTGTGCGCAACTCATGTTCACCCGTTATCATTACAAATGCCTATGGTCACATTTAAAATGGGGGAAATGGGAGAATTTCCCAAATGCGATTACAATCTTTCCCCTAGTGGAGGTGCTGCAATTTACAGTTACCCATTTTACATGTGGACAGAGCAATTTCTCACCAAGATATAACATAAAAGGACAGAATTCAGGATTTTAAAACATTAGCTAAATTTTGTGCCACTTTTGGGTCCAAATGTCCCTCAGCTCCTCATCACCCGAAGTTACCGTTTCGTCTTGAATCCAATTGACTAGTTTAATATACAATTGAAGTTGTAAAATGAAGTTTAATATACAGTTGAACAAATGGTGAGGTGGTGGCATAGTGGTATTATCAGAGGGCTGGTAATCTAGAGACCTGGGGTAATGCTCTGAGGATCTGGGTTTGAATTCCACCATGGCAGATGGTAGAATTTGAATTCAATAAAAATCTGGAATTAAATTTATTGATGACTGTAAAACCATTGCCAATTTTTGTTAAAAAAAAAACCCATTCCTGGTTCACTAATGTCCTTTAGGAAGAGAAATCTGCCATCCTTACCCTGTCTGGCCTACATGTGACTCCAGACCCACAGCAATGTGGATGACTCTTAACTCTGATCAAGGGCAGTAAATGCTGGCCCAACCAGCAACACCCACATCCCATGAACAAATAAATAAAAATATGAGCAGCATACTGTGACTTTTACAAACTTTATGTGGTCTATTAACGAAAGTGGAGGGGGTGCAGTGTGTTCTACACGGATGCACGAAATTGGGGTTAGACTCTTTGCAAATGCAAATACTGTAAGGGGATTGACCCCTGTGTGAAGTCCTCTCTGTAAGATTAGCTTTCTCTGAGTCAGCAGTGACATTACACTCAGGAAGGCAGTCCTAGGGGTTGACTAAGTAGGTAAGTCAGAAGGTAATCATGCAAGGCCCCTCCCCAACTCCCCAATTCCCCAACCTCTCACCTCTTTCCCTAGCCAGACTCCGGCCCTGACCCCTAACCTGACCTTTAGATCTGAACCCCACCCGCCTCCCCGTTTCTATCCCTTCCACCTCCCACTAACCCTATCCAACTGCCATCTTTCATTCCATCCAACCATCCAATGGCTGCCCATTCCACCATGACAGTTCCATTATTATCAGGTGCAGGATCCAATACCTTGAGAGGCCTTAGACCTCACCATCCTGGCACAGGGTATTTACCCTCTTCCCCACCCCCACCTTCACCCACTCTGTGTGACCAAAGTAAAGATTTTCCCTGAATTTCCAGGCCTTGCTCTGTCCAATACAATCAGCAGTCCACGCTAGAGAGACCACAAGTGAGTTTACATTCCTTATCTCTCTGAGCAAGTATTTCTCATTTATTTATTGAAGATTAACATCACCAGATATCCCAGGAAAAGCTCGAAAGCTTATTTACAGTGGACTCTTGCCTGCAGGGAGGGTGGCTGAACAGACAGAACACAGTTCCAGAATTCAGGGGCAATACAACTCAGATCAATATGTTACTGCGTTTAACATTTCTAATGCATTAGCTCGGTGCTCCTGTTATTTTGTAATTAGGTCTAATCTTCTGTTTAAAGTCTTTGAAGACAGGCACTGATTGCATTTTGACATGCCAGAGGAGATTCAGTATATTCTACCATACGACTATAAAATTCCTCTTACTTCCCAGGCTCACAGGATTGTTACCGCACAGAGGGAGGCTATTCAGCCCATCGTGTCTGTGCTGGATCCCCGAAGGAGCAATTCGCCTAGTGACATTGCCCCATCTTCTCCCTGTAACCCTGCACATTCTTCCTTTTCCGATAACACTCCAATTAACAATTCTTCTCATTTAAGAACTCGAGTACTTAAAAAAACAATATGGTTCTTTTATCAGAAATTTCCTCTTGCCTGGTAATCTTGAGTAACTTCTTAAAGACGATGAGTGACATGGCAACTGATAGAATTCACACTGAAAGTTAAGAGATGGAACTTAACTGGTGAGTTAATCTAGCGAACATGGGCTTTTAGACAAACAGGTTAATAAACTATAAGATGTCATAAGATGTCATAAACATATAAGATTCTTAGGGGGCTTGACAGGGTAGATGCTGAGAGGTTGTTTCCCCTTCTGGGAGAGCCTAGGACCAGAGGGCATAATCTCAGAGTAAGGGGACGTCCATTTAAGACAGGGATGAGAAGGAATTTCTTCTCTCAGAGGGTAGTGAATCTGTGGAATTCTTTACCACAGAGGGCTGTAGAGGCTGGGTATATTCAAGGTTGAGACAGACAGATTTTTTCATCAGCCAGGGAATCAAGGGTTATGGGGAAAAGGCAGAAAAGTGGAGTTGAGGATTATCAGGTCAGCCATGATCCCATTGGATGGCAGAGCAGACTTGATGGGCCGAATGGCCTGCTTCTGCTCCTACATCTTATGGTTTTGTGAACCATTTGGAGGCTCTTGTGTCATATGACTGCTGCTTGCTTCTCAGTGATCAGGGCGCAGCAAGTTGGTAGACGAAAATAGTCAGCCAGCCCGGTCAACTTGAGATCACCTGGGTGCGCTCAGACTGAAGTAACGCATTTTGCTGTCAATAAGGAATGAAATCAGGGAGATACGAGCTAGCATCAAATTTCCAGGGACTTTAATATCTTTTATCCCCCCCCCCCACCTTAGATTGAACTACAGGAGGAAATATTTGGCAACGCCAGCCACAGACTGAAACTCAATCCAGTGGGTTTAAGGCAGTTCCAATTTTGAAAAGTTGGCACTGTGCCCACACAAGTGAAGCATGTGTATGACAGTCCTTGTACATCTTTTTATGACACAGCTACATTCGGTTTCTGTAAATAGGCGGGTGATAGGGTGAATGCTGTACCATTCATTCCAAGCCCATGGGTTCTGCAGAATGCCAAGCACTCTGGGGGCATTCCAGGCACACCACGCTTCCAGGTGGTTAACTTCAAGCTCTGGCAACAGGTCCCCATATCTTTCCTTATTCCCCCTCCTGCGGCCCGATTTTAAGTCCCCGCCAGGATGGGGAATGGAGAAGGGTGGGCGGGCACCAAAAACAGCTCCCGGCTGGCATGCCCGTTCCCCAGCTCCATCACCCTGGACCATCTTCCCAGAGGTGGGATGGTGGTAGGGGCTACAAGTGCTACTTAATGTCCACTTAAGGCCCAATTGATGGATTTTCCAGTCACAGGAACATAGGAAATAGGAACAGAAGGCCATTCAGCCCCTCGAACCTGCTCTGCTATTCAATTGGATCATGGCTGATCTTCAACGCCATTTTTTCTTGCACTATCCTCGTATCTGTTGATATCCTTGACATGTAGATACCTATCGGCCTCCAGGTTCCTGGGGGTAACGCCTGAAGGTGACCTTCTGGTGATAGATAGGAGGGCAGCGTGTCCGACAGGCCTAGAGCGCCCCCGGACCCCCCCCCCCCGTCTACTTGGATGCTGACCCAGCTGCAGGAAGCCTTGCAGAGGGATTCCCCCTTCACTACCACTCCCAATGGCCCTGGCTGCAAGACCCATTTTTTAATTTCAAATTTTAAAAAAGGGGTCATTTAAAGATGCCCCTCACTTAGTTGGCATGGCAACCAACTCCTGCTTTCAGGCTGCAAGGCCTCTGATTGGCCTTCCTGCTTCCAGTGCCCGCTTAACTGGACGGTGAGCCCGCTCTCTGGCCGTTCGGCGGGGGGTGGGGGGGGGGTAGAAAATCACATTGAGCAACTGTTTCCCGCACAGTCTAGTCTTCATTTGAGCCTGGGGTTGAGAAACTTTGTAGGGAAAATCCTGCCTGTTTCATTTCACGTGTCACGTTGCAAATATGCGGCGGCTCACGAAATATCTGCTTGTGATCTCGAACCGAGTGTCTCTTTGGATTACAGTGAGCTACACAAAGAGGGCTTTGGAGCAGGCGCTTGCCTATCAGGTTACACCAAAAACATATTTGCCAGTCGAAAGATTAATTAGGGAATGTGATTTCCTCCTGCTCTATATCGCCCAGCGTCAGGTCTCTTCAGGTTGCGCTCCGTTCCGTGTCCCAGAGACGGTAGCGGGACCCAGGCTTGCCACCTGAGGCAGCATCTGAGATCGTTCACCTGCCCATCATCCTCTGCTCTATCTGGAGGTGTTAGCTCCGCCTGGTCCTTGACAGTACAGCCGAGATTAGGGACACAGGTCATCGCGCTTGGCAGTGGGGGAATAGCAGTTCTGCTATCAAGCTAGTAACCCGATAGGCCTAATAATTGGGAGAACGTGAGTTCAAATCCCTCCACTGTGGAACTTAAATTCAATTATTTTAATAAATGTGGAATTAAAAAGTGAGCATTAATTATGGTGGTCGGAAAACTACCAGATTGTCACAAGTACTGCAGGTGGTGGAGATCTGAAATAAAAACAGAAAATTGGGGAATGTGATTGTAAATTATGAAATGGGTGCAGAAGCAGGGAGTCCTGAGAGTATATATATATATATATATATATATATAAATAATTGAAGGCGGCTGGACAGGTTGAGTGAACAGTTAATAAAGCATACAGTATCCTGGGTTTTATTATAGCAACGTAGAGTACAAGAGCAGGGAGGTTATGTTGAACTTGTATAAGTCACTAGTTCGGCCTCAGCTGCATTATTCTGTCCAGTTTTGAATGTCGCACTTTAGGGAGGATGTGAAGGCATTGGAGAGGGTGCAGAAGAAGCTCAGAAGAATGATTCCAGGGATGAGATACTTCAGTTATGAAGATGGAGAAGTTTGGAGAAAAGAAGGTTGAGAGGTTTGATCGAGGTGTTCCAAATCATGAGTTGTCTGGACAGAATAGATGGGGAGAAACTGTTCCCACTCGTGAAAGGATCGAGAATGAGAGGGCACAGATTTAAAGTAACTAGTAAAAGAAGCAAAAATGATATGAGGGGAGACTCTTTTATGAAGCGAGTGGTTAGCGTTGGGAATGCACGGCCTGAGAGTGTGGTGGAGGCAGATTCAATTGATGCGTTCAAAAGGGAATGGGGCTGTTATCTGAAAAGGAAGAGTGCGCAGGGTTACAGGGAGAAGGCAGGGGAATGGCACTGGGTGAGGTGCTCATTCAGAGACCCGGTGTGGACATGATGGGCCGAACGGCCTCCTTCTGCGCTGTAACAATTCTGTGGTTCTACGAATGCCAGCAAATGCTCGGCAGGGCAGGTAGCACCTGTGAAGGGGAACAGGGGGCAGAATTTTGCCCTTGGTGGTGCGGGATCAGTGTGGGGGGGGGGGGGGAGCAGGCCTACACGCAATTCATGCACATGCATGAAAGAGCGCTGGATAATCTCCCTAAGGCTTGGAGCTGCCGCAGGGAGATGAAGAAGATATTGAAAAATTTATTAAACAGCCCAAAAAAATTAACGAATCGTGTCCCCATGTTTTTAATTAAAAAATTTTTAAAGTTTTTATTTCGTTTGTATTTGATTTTGGAAACCTCCTCCCGCCCGTGGATGAGGCTTCCAAAAAAAATGCAAAGGCCGCTCGGCCTTTTCTCCTGCCCCGCCCACTGTTAGGTTGAACAGGGAGTGAAAAACGCAGCGCAATTTATAGCTTAACAGCCTTAATAGGCTCTTTAACAGTCGGCGGGCGGGCTGCCGGCTCCAGTGCGTGCCTGCAGGCCGAACTATCGCGCAACCGCGTGTCGGCGTCAGCACGCTCGGCTGGCATCACTTCGAGCTCCGTCAGGTCGGGCACGCGCCCACCCGCTGAGCTAAAAATCCTGCCCAGAGTTTAACGTCACAGGTCTGTGACCTTTCACCAGATTGACATGGAAATCTATCCATTCACCGGGAAATCCTCTGTCCTTACCCCGGTCTGGCCTACATGTGACTCCAGGCCCACAGCAATGTGGTTGACTCTTAACTGCCCTCTGAAATGGCCTAGCAAGCCATTCGGCCTCAAGAAGGTGGCTCGCCAGCGCCTCCTCATGGGCGATAAATGCCCCCATCTTGTGAGTGAATATAAAAAAATCTTGGAGCATAAGATAACATAACACTTTAAGTGGAGGTTGAAAATTGATATAGACTTTCCACAGTTTCATTGTCACACTTATTAATACTACCTTTTAAAAAAAGATATAGATTTATTTAATTAATTGAGCTTTTAAATTCGCAGGTGGTATTGAGCTCATATTACCAGTTCAGCTCTCTATTCTAGTAGCATGAGCGCTGTGCAACCATGCCCTATACCAGAGTTACAAGAGAAGGGAAATGATCTCTAATTGGTGGGGTCCAATGTTCCTCAGTAATCTTTGTCACGGCCTTGGTTTTTAATCATTTATCTCAAATACTTGAATAAAGGGATGGAAAGATGGTCTAAAGTTAGGAGGCAGGATTAAGCAGGATTGAGGGGCTGAATGGCCTACTCCTGCTCCTTATTCCTTATTTTCCTATGGGAGCAGGAAGTTGCAAAGGGGCATAAACAGGGTTAAGTTGGTGGGCAAAACTGTAGTGGATGTTATTCTTTGTTACAAAGAAATTGGGAATATTTTCCAATTGGTGTGAGACCAGGTGGTTGGGTGCCCACATATGCAAATCACTAGAAGCTACTGCATAGGGTCAAAGAGGCTAATGGGATTGAAGGCAACTCATTACAGACACTGGAAACCTAAAAATAAATACAGAAAACACCGGAAAGGCTCAGTGGCCGGGATTTTCCAGCCCTGCCGAAAGTCAATGGGTTTGGTTGGCCTTCCCCATCCCCTACTGTGGATCCAGCCATGGAGGGGCCAGAAAATCCCGGCCAATAGGTCTGGCAGCATCTGTGGAGGGAGAGGGAAGGTTCACGTTTCAGGTCAGTGGCTGTTCATTCTGATTAAGGGTCATCGACCTGAAACATTAACTCTGTTTCTCTCTCCGCAGACGCTGCTGAGTCTTTCCAGAATGTTCTATATTTTTACTTAAGCCTAATGGAATGTTGATCTTTATCTCAGTGTAACCACAGTGGGAAGCGAAATGCCTCAGTTGTACCGAGACTTGGTCAGACTCCACCTGGAGCGTCATGTTCAGTTCTGGTCGTTGCACCTCAGGGAGGATATGTTGGTCCTGGAATGTGTCCAGTCGGATGACACTAGGGCTTAAAGAGTTGATTAATGAGGGCGAATTGCATTAACGTGAGTTTGAGATTAGAAGAGCGAGGGGTGATTCAATTGTGATGCTTAAAATAATAAAAGGATTGTGCAGAGAGACTCTTCCCTCTGGTGGGGGAGTTTTCCCCACAAAATCCGATTCACATTTCCTGGGGCTGCATAATTAATGAGGTGGGAAACGGATGATAAGATGTAAAAAGATGTAAAACTTCCTTTTCCCCACCTGCTCCGGCACTTAGTGCAAATCTGGGAAAATTCCACCTTGTATGTACACTCAATACAGTAAAGGAGAGAACAGGAACCTCAAGCTATACCAGCTTAATTCTACCCACTTGAACAACCATTCAGCATACACCTGCCAGCTCTTACCTAGTGAATTAATTGGTATTAAATAAAGAATTGGATTTATATAGCGCCTTTCACAACCTCAAGATGTCCCAAAGTGCTTTCAACAAATGAAGTGATTTTTGAAGTGAAGTCACTATTGTAATGTAAAAAAAAGGCAATCAATTTGCACACAGCAAGCTCCTTCAAACAGCAATGTGATAATGACCAGATCATATTTTTCTGATGTTGATTAAGGGATATTGGCCAGTACAGTGGGAGAATTCTCTCCTTTGAAATAGTGCCATGGGATCTTGTACCTCCACCTGAGAGGGCAGATGGGCCTTGGCTTAACCCCTCATCTGAAAGACATCACTTCTGAATGTGGAGTGCTCCCTTAGCCTACATTTTGTGTTCAAGTGTCTGGAGTGGTACTTGAACCTGCAACCTTCTGGAGAGAGAGGTCGCCATCTTTCTGTGACCTGGTTCAGCAGTGCAAAGAGCCGGCACAGGTACGATGGTCAAATGGCCTCCTTCTGTGCTGTAAGATTCAATGAGAGTATCTTGTATTCATGGAACATCACAAACAGCACAGCGCAACCTTATTACAACATGACTTAATTCAAGTGATTGGACAACTTAGTGTTTTTTTGCTTCAACTTTTCAGTGTTATTCAGACAAGTTCACCTGAATTATTTGAAAGTTTGACTTTACTTTTAGCCAAGGCTGCATAACACATCGTGCAAGGGCTTTGATAGATGTTAGTTCGCAGACGTTAGGAATCAGAAGGATGTGGGTTTATGCCTCACTGCAGAGACTTGAGTGCATAATCTATACTGAGGGAATGCTGCATTGTCGATGGTGTCGTCTTTCAGATGGGAGGTCAAGTCAAGTCAAGGCCCATCCTAACGTCCTGGGTGAGCATAAAAGACTCTATGACGCTATTTGAAAAAGAGCAGGGCTGTTCTCCTGGTGTCCTTCTCAATATTTATTCTTTAACTAATAGCAAAAACTGATTACCTGGCCATCTCTTTCACTGCGGTTTGCAGGAGTGTGCTGTGTACAAATACATCGCTGTGTTTCTGACATCATGATGGCGTCTACACTTTGAAAATACTTCAGTGACTGAAGAGTGATTTGGGACATTCAAGCTACTGAAAGGTTCTGTAGAAATGTAAATATTTCTTACTTGGATCAGTTTCCCAAAAAAAGCACAGCAATATTTAAACCTTTCATTTACAGCTAACCATCCTGAAAATGAAGGGAATCCGAGTTCTGTCTTTGTTCTTCTGACAATGGAGCCCATTGGATCTCCTCTCCTAGGTCTTTGGGATTCTGGCAAACATGTATTGTCAGGAAGATATAATAATGTTTGTGGAATTTATTGTAGAATAATAGTGGGGTCTGTGCCTATGTCTGTGTGTGTGTGTGTGTGTGTGTGTGTGTGTGTGTGTGTGTGTGTGTGTGACTTAATTGAATTAAAGGCAGCTGGTCTGAAGGCTTTGATGTATCAGAAGATAAGCTAGGTTTGAATTGTTAGACAGGTAAACATGGAGAAAGTTTTACAAATGTGAGGTACAAAGGGAACATTTGCATTTTTAAATAAACCAGACTAGCTTGAATTCAAAAGAGGGGGTGAAATATTACACCTAGCCAGGATAAGTTAAGAAACAGTGTGTTTATTTTTCCCAAAGATTACTGGTAAATTGGTTCTATGATAGATTTTCATTATTAGAGAGGTAAAGCCCAAAGACATAGTGAAACAGTGGGAATTTGTATTCAAAGGGGAAAATATGTCTAAAGGAGAGAAGGCTGTGTGTAAGGGCAGGCATTCTAAGATCTAACACAGGTATGAAAAGCCTCCGGCATCTAAGCCTCAAGCTGCTGTCTACAAGGAACCAAAGCTGAGAAAACAAAAACAGAATTACCTGGAGAAACTCAGCAGGTCTGGCAGCATCGGCGGAGAAGAAAAGAGTTGACGTTTCGAGTCCTCATGACCCTTCAGCAGAACTGAGTCCACTCAGTTCTGCTGAAGGGTCATGAGGACTCAAAACGTCAACTCTTTTCTTCTCTGCCGATGCTGCCAGACCTGCTGAGTTTTTCCAGGTAATTCTGTTTTTGTTTTGGATTCCCAGCATCCACAGTTTTTTGTTTTTATCAAAGCTGAGAAAAACTCATTTTGAATTTGACTGTTCAGGGTATTGTGTGTTAATTTGCCTGGCTTTTTAAAAAATCTAATTGTCTTACTGTTGCCTTAACAGAGGTGTAACTGGGGGTTAGCTTTACTAGGGGAGCTGGGAGCTATCATAATAGTAATTTGTAAACCTATGCATGTGCTTAAAATCACTTTTTTATTTAATAAAGGTTTAATTAAGTTTTGTAAGAAACCTTGGAAGACTTAGTGGTCTTTTTACTAATGAATTCAAGGCACGTATCTCAAAATATATACAAGTTGCAAAACGGTTGTGGCAGCTGTTTCAAGTTTTCCTTTGGGATTTGAACAGCTCAGCATTTACCATTGGCTGTGCCATAACAGTATCTAACTGCAAGCAATCATGACTTGGGAGGATCAGTCAAGACTTCCTGGAATAATGGATCCATTTGTAACTCTGTATCTGTTCTTTATCACCGACAGCAAAGCTGAAACCAGAGCAGTTTCTATCTCTATCTCTAAGGGGGTTTAATATAACTTATAAATCTGGTAAATAGCAGCTGTTGCTGCTGCATTCTAGATCTGGAATTACTTCCAGTCTGTGTAAACACAATAGCGTTCTGCCCTTGTGACTCAGGATGTAAATTCACTGATCCATACAGAGCAGGTTTGGAGAATAACTAGAGAACTGCATTCAGTTCAAGGGCAGTGCATTTCAGGAAGGACATATTGGCTTTGGAGAGGGTGCAGTGTTGATTCACCACAATGATTCCGGTCCTGAAAGAATTCATTTGGGTTAGAATTAGGGTTAGGATTAGGATTAGGGTTAGAGTTAGGATTGGGATTAGGGTTAGAGTTAGGATTAGGGCCAAGATTAAGTTAGGGTTAGGATTAGGGTTAGGTTTTGGATTAGGATTAGTGTCAGGATTAGGTTCAGAGTTAGGGTTAGGATTAGATTTAAGGTTAGGGTTAGATTAGGATTATGGTTAGGAATAGGATTAGGGTTAGGATTAGGATTATGGTCAGAGTTAGGGTTAGGATTAGGATTAGGGTTAGGGTTATGGTTAACTTGCTTATATTCCAGCCACTATAGACAAATGCAGGGTGACCCTATTGATTAAAGAATTTGATAGGATAAATGGAAAGATAGGATAGGATAAATTCACTCCGCTAGGAGAGTCCAGAACAAGCGGCACAACCTTAAATTTGGCGCTAGGCCATGCAAGAGTGTTGCAGGGGAAGCATTTCTTCACATAAAGGTGAGTGGAAATCTGGAATTTGCTGAGGATTAGTTGGAAATTTCAAAACTGAGACTGATAGATGGTGTGAGATGAGCCTATCGAAGGAGACATAGAAAAAGTGTGTATTTGAAATTGAAATACATGCCAGCCATGCTTTTAACTGAATGCTGGAACACGTTTTGGGAGTTAAATGACCTCCTTGTTGTTCTTAGTTTTGCTGTGCTGTTGCTGACCTCTGCCAGGATAGAATGGCGAGGGGATTTCTGCAATTGGCCTCACTGGGGAAGATGAAATATCAACCAGTGTTCTACTGGCTGAGGACTCTTTCCACCAAATGTTGAGGTTAGAGATAGTCAGCCCCTCGGTAAAGAGTTACTCATCAACATTCACTGTAGAGTTATATACAAAGAATGGTTATTGGATTTGGTACAATAGAGCTGCCAATCTCTACATAAAGGGGCTGCATGGTGAGTCTCTGACTCTGTAAGTAAAGCAAGAGGGAAGCACAGATCATCAAGAATGGATAAATCCCTCACTCACGGTTGTTTTCCATTCGCCGAGCAAGTTGCAACTGGCCATGACTGCTTCATAGCATTTGAGCTCCGTGGCTGGTCAGAACACTGGGGTATTAATTCTGAAAGAAGAATGAATCACAGAATCACAAATTGTTGCAGTACAGAAGCAGGCCATTCCTCCCATCATGTTTGCACCGGCGCTCCGAATGAGTGCCATTCTCCCGCCTTCTCCCACCAACCCTGAACATTCTTGCCTTTCCAGCAACAGTCAATTCCATTTTGAATGCTTCTGGTGAACCTGCCTCCACCAGACTCTCAGATGGTGCAATCCAGATCTTAACCACTCGCTGAGGGAAAAAAGATTTTTCTCATATCGCATTTGCTTCTTTTGCAAATTATCTTAAATCTGTGACCACTCATTCTCGATCTTTTTGCAAGTAGGAACAGTTTCTCCCTACCTACTCTGTCCAGGCCCCTCATAATTTTGAGTACCTCTATCAAATCTCCTCTCAACCTTCTTTTCTCTGAGGAAAACAGTCCTAACATCTCCAATTTATCTTCATAATTGTAGTCCCTCATTCCTGGAACCATTCTTGTGAATCTTTTCTACACTCTATCCAACGCCTTCACATCTTTCCTACAGTGCGGCGCCCAGAAATGGACACAATACTCCAGCTGAGGCCAAATTAGTGTTTTATACAAGTTCAACTTAAACTCCTCACTCTTTATACTCTATACCTCTATTAATAAAGCCTAGGATACTGTATGCAATTGCTCTTTCAACCTGCCCTACCATCTTCAATGACTTATGCACATAGGCCCCCAGGTTCTTCTGCTCCCACACCCGCTTTAGAGTTGTAACTTTTATTTTATATTGTTTCTCCATGTTCTTCCTATCAAAATGAATCACTTTGCATTTCTCTGCATTGAACTTCATCTGCCATTTATCCATTAATTTCACCAACTCCTCCATGTCTTTTTGAAGTTCTACACTAAACCTTCTCACAGTTCACAATGCTCCCAAGTTTTGTATCATTCACAAATTTTGGAAATGTGCCCTGTACACCAAGGTCTAGGTCATTAATATATATCAAGAAAAGCAAGGGGTCCAACACTGAGCCCTGGGGAGCTGCATTACAAACTTCCTCCAACCCAAAAAAACATCCATTAGCCGCTACTCTCTATTTCCTATCACTCGGCCAATTTTGTATCGAAGTTGCTAATGTCCTTCTTATTCCATGAGCTATAACTTTGCTCACAAGTCTGTTGTGCGGCACTGTAACAAATGCCTTTTGGAAATCCATGTACTCCACATCAACAGCATTGCCCTCATCATCCCTCTCTGTTGCCTCTTCCAAAGAAACTCCAAGTTAGTTAACCATGGGGCAGAATTTTGCCGTTGGCGTGCAGGGGGAGGGTCCAGCACGCCGAAGTGTAAAATGACACGCGTCCCACATGTCATGATGCATCATTTTGATATTTCATTCAGCACACGCATGCCGAAGGCAGCTGTCCGCCTGCCGAACTGTCAACGGCCTATTCAAAAAGTAATTAAACTTGTTAAGAACCTCAAGGTTGGCGGACAGACGAAGAGCCCAAGCGGCCTTCGCGTTTTTCAGGAAACCTCATCCACAGGCGGGATGAGGTTTCCTGAAGGTTTTATAAAATAATTAAATAAACTTTCTTAACTTCACAAAAGTGTCCCAGCTCATGTGGCGCTGTCGCATGAGGGGACATGTTTGAATAAATTTTAACTTTATTTATTAAAAAAGTTTTGTAACCCATTCAATCTCCCTGAGGCAGCTCCGTGCCTCAGAATCACAGAATCACACAGAGCAGAAGAGGCTCTTCAGCCCATCGAGTCTGCACCGACACGTGAGAAACACCTGACCTACCTCCCTACCTAATCCCATTTACCAGCACTTGGCCCATAGCCTTGAATGTTATGATGTGCCAAGTGCTCATCCAGGTACTTTTTAAAGGATGTGAGGCAACCCGCCTCCACCACCCTCCCAGGCAGCGCATTCCAGACCGTCACCGCCCTCTGGGTAAAAAAGGTTTTCCTCACATCCCCCCTAAACCTTCTGCCCCTCACCTTGAACTTATGTCCCCTCGTGACTGACCCTTCAACTAAGGGGAACAGCTGCTCCCTGTCCACCCTGTCCATGCCCCTCATAATCTTGTACACCTCGATCAGGTCGTCCCTCAGTCTTCTCTGCTCCAACGAAAACAACCCAAGTCTATCCAACCTCTCTTTATAACTTAAATGTTTCATCCCAGGCAACAACCTGGTGAATCTCCTCTGCACCCCCTCCAGTGCAATCACATCCTTCCTATAATGTGGCGACCAGAACTGCACACAGTACTCCAGCTGTGGCCTCACTAAGGTTCTATACAACTCCGACATGACCTCCCTCATGACCTCAGGGAGATTGCTGCGCTCTTTCGCTTGCATGCGCAAAAGAGTACGGGCCCTCACTCTCCCTCATCCCCTCCGCCTGCACAGGTAGTGTTGAGCACTACCAGCCGCTCGTTATGCTGGGCGGGCCTTAATTGGCCCGCCCACGTGAAATGGCGGCCTGCAGCCGATTGCGGGTGGCGATTGGCTCCTTGCCTGCCCCCCCGCCTTAGGAAAAATGCTCCCCATGATTTTCCCTTAAGAAATCCTTGCTGGCTTTCCTTAATTCACCAACCTCTGTTCATGTGACCATCAACTCGGTCCCGAATTATTGTTTCTAGTAGTTT
This sequence comes from Carcharodon carcharias, assembly GCF_017639515.1. Taxonomy (NCBI): domain Eukaryota; kingdom Metazoa; phylum Chordata; class Chondrichthyes; order Lamniformes; family Lamnidae; genus Carcharodon; species Carcharodon carcharias. The sequence goes on from NC_054498.1 coordinate 18,007,280, forward strand.
CACCACCACCAAGGTTAAATTGACTGGCCTGTAGTTGCTGGGCTTATCTTTACAATCTTCTTTTGAACAAGAGTCTAACGTTTGCAACTCTCTGGTCATCTGGCACCACCCCCAAGTCTAAAGAAGGCTGGAAGATTATGGCCAGTGCCTCCGCAATTTCCACTCCCATTTCCCTCAGTATCCTAGGATGCATCTCGTCCAGTCCTGGTGCCTTGTCAACTTTAAATACAGAAGTGAAAGGCATTTTTTTCTGTGTTTTTTTAAATTCTTGTTTCATAAGGAAAGTATAAATCATTGGCATCAACCACAGCTTAAAAAAAAGCCCATTTGGGAACGAGTCAGTCCCTAAGATGATGTGTGGGAAATTGCTGAGAGATGAACCTATTTCCTGGGTCAGAGTTCAACATTCACTGGGCCATTGTTGCTTAGAATGAAATCTACCACCACTTTTGGTCAGGATACTGTAATGTCAATGTAACAATCTTTGAAAGAACAATAAACATGATCACTTTACATATTTTGAAAAAAACGTCTGGCTTTAGCTTATTTTAGGAGGGTTATATAATAAACAGCAGTTACTGAGAATTGGTTTGTTAGTGATTCAGATTAGGTTCTTGTTTCATTTAGCTGTAAAGTTCCCACTGGTGAAAGACAAACCAAATTGTATGTCGGCTGGAGGTTAGGCTATAACATTACTCCCTGTTCCCCGACCCGACCTCCCCTTGAGTATGGGATCAATGAATTGGCCCTCTAGACAAAAGCGATGCGGAGGTACACAAGATACTAACTAGAATGGATGGGGGGGGAAGCCCAGAACATTAATTTGAATGCAGGCAGGAAATTAGAAGCAGCAGATGGAATTTCGATTTGCTGGGAAAAAGGGAAGGTAAGAGAAATTTTGAACTTACATAGTTTCTTCCCAAAGCACTTTGCAGCCAATGAAGTACTTTTGAATTGCAGTCACTGCTGTAACTTGGCACGGCACCCAATTTGCACACAGCAAGCTCCCACAATCAGCAATGTGATGATGAGCAGATAATCTATTTTAATGACTTTGATTGATGGAAAAGTATTGGCCGGGACACTGTGGATAAATCCCTGAGAATATTTATATACTGAAACAATGATTAATCTTTGGAATAATCTAACAGACAGGATAACAGGAAGAAAAGGCATGGCGATGTTGAAGATATGGTTGAAGTATCAAATGGGTGAACTTCTATGGGTCAAACAGCCTTTTCTAATCATGGATGCTTAGTCTTGCTGACCTGCCTTATTTAGTTGCTTATTATAGACTGCAAATTCACAGTATACAAAGGAATGAAGGTCCAATCCAGATTTCAATGTTATGGGCTGAATCTTACCTATGGCGGGCGGGCTGGACAGGAGCGGGTGGGGGTGGGGGCAGGCGCGGAGCCGATCGCCGCCTGCGATCAGCTGGGCACCACCATTTTATGCAGGCGAGCCACTGAAGGCCCTCCCAGCGTAACACGTGTTCCGTAGCGCTCAGCGCTACCCGTGCGGATGGGGAGAGGAGGGAAAGTCGGGGCCTACGTTCTTTCAGGTGTCATTATATACATCGCCTTGTCAGGTCTGCCCCCACACGCCGACAGCAATATTCTGGCCTATGTTTAAGTATTTGTGTTGCCTTTTGTAACCTCATTCAACTGGGAAATGTCAGTGCTATTCACTGTTGACATTCCCAGGTCAGGTATCACACATCACACAGATTGGTAGATCTATCTCAACAATGTGCGCTCTGTATGAAGCTATCGATTCAGTACTGAATGAATCCAGGTAATTTTGTACTATGGACTCATACTCACTGGAAGCAGATTGACATTGCTGCAAATTCCATTCTTAGATTTGTACAGTTATTGGACAGAGGAGACTTTAATTCCCTTCATTTGGATTGGATTTAAATCCAGTCCTGAGAGATGAATGGGCAATTTTAAAAATGCATTACAATTCCAATTTGCTCTCATTGTAATAAAGTGAAATGAAAAGGCCTGAACTTTTATTTGCCAGCAAGGAAATTGACTTGGAAACACAAATGTGCTTGTTAACCCCTCCCAACACATCTCCTGACCAACTGGTCAGTCCTCACTGACACTGTCCGTTTCAGCTGATGGAGCTCGCTGATCTACATTGGCTCCCCATCTGTCAATGTCTTGATTTTAAAAATTCTCACCCTGACCCCTTGCTATCTCTGTAATCTCCTCCATCCTTACAACCTCCCGAGATTTGAGCGTTCCTTCAATTGTGGTGCTTTGCTCGCTACGATTTTAACTGCTCCACCGGTATCGGCTGCTTCCTGGGCCTTCTGCTTCCTGGGCCCTAAGCTCTGGAATTCCCTGCATAAAATTCCCTGCTTCTCCACCTCTCTCTAATTCTTTAAGACATTTCTGCAAATAACCAGCCTTTTCCAACAATATTTTGGTCACAATAAGGAGTCAAATATCTCCTTAGTTGACTCCGTGTATTTTTTTTAACTAATGATGCTGAAATATTTGACTATGTTAAAGGTGCTACATAAATATAAACTGTTGTTGTATCAGAGCATTTCCTTCTCTGATTTAAAAGTGTTATCATATTGCTTTTTAAAAACCTACCCAAGATCTCTCCGTCCTTTCCAACTGCAGTGCTATCTCTCACTGCCCCCTTTTCTTTCTAAGGTATGCAATTGTCTTATTGCCCCCTAGCCTCAGGCTCACATCTGCCCCTACTCTTTGTTCGAACCCCCTTTAGCCTGGTTTACGCCCTGTCCTCAGAGCCAAGGTAATCCGGTCACCAACACTATTCTCGCATTGTGACTCTTGTGTGATTGTGCCCTTTGTCCACTCTGACGCATTCAGGATCCTTCCCCACCATCTCCCCGCTCCTCACGTGGGTTCCATTACTCCCGAGCCAGGATGGCGAACATAATTTGGGTGACAAATTCCTCCAACTCCCATCCAGTCATGTAAGGAGTGCCGAGTTCTAACCCTGGCCTCCTACTTTTGTCTCCTCTTAACGCTGCCCCTATGTGATATCCTTAGTGGGTATGGAGTCAGCTTTCATGCTTATGTTAATGAAAACCAAATCTACCTCTCACAGAATCCGAGAAAATTGCTGACACATTAGGATGCTATTCGGCCCATTGCATCTGTGCCGATCAATGAAGAGTTATCCAGTTTAATCCCAGCTTCCTGCCCTCGATCCATAGCCCTGCAGGCCAAGGCTCTTCATGTAGACATTTCAAACATCGCTTTAACAAGGACATTCAATTTGCTCAGCCTCCAGTCGATTTCTAAGGGCACTTTTCAAATGTGACTCCATCCCTCTCCCTGGCAATAGTCTGAGATGAAGCCAGTCTGCTCGCAGCTCTGCTGCCACATTTGATGCTGTAATAAGCTGCCCTCCTCATATTTGTGCCACCATTAAGACTGCCTATTTCCACCTCTGTCATTTCACTCCGTCTCAGCTCATCCGCTGCTGAAATCCTCGCTCATGCCTTTGTTACCTCTAGACTTGAATATTCCAATGCACTGCTGGTTATTCTCCTACATTCTACCCTTTGAGATCATCCAAAACCAAGCTGTCCGTGTCTTAACTCACAGCAAGTGCCTTTCCCCTATCACCCTTGTGCTCACTGACCTACATTGGCTCCCAGTGAAGTCTTTGTGAGGATTGTTGGAAGAAGCAGTAAGATCCAGAGCTGATGAAGAGTCATTTGGACTTGAAACGTTAACTGTATTCCTCTCCACAGATGCTGTCAGACCTGCTGAGTTTTTCCAGCTATTTTTGCTTTTGCTAAAACATGGATTCCTTTTGGGCCCCTTCTAGGCTCCCTCTGCTGGTATGTGGAAGCGGTAGCCTCAAGTGGACAAAATGCACAATGCAATTTTCAATACACTACCGTCCCTACCACCCTCTGGGTGAAAACAAATGTTTGCCTCCTCCCCTCTAATCCTTCTACCAATTACTTTAAATCCAGAACAGCCCCATCTCCATGACCACAACAGCAAACTGCTTGACCGACATCAATGACGATGAGTGACCAAAGGGATTTGAGGCCTCCGACAGCCTCAGGTACAAGAGCAGGAGGAGATTCACCCTGATAACTCTATGCTACAGTGTGTGCAAAAGGCCCGTTAACCTTGTTGTAAACCTTCCCAAGATATCAAGGCAAAAGTGAGCCCGCCGTATCTTTTTGTCATCTTAATGTGCACTTCCAAAGCTGCAATAGAGAACTCTCAGATCTTGTTAAGACTTTGATGTTTCTCTTGGGTTGTCAGACATGGAGACTGAGCCTTTGATGTTCCTGTGTGTCTCCAGGCAACAAAGGATGCTCGTGTGGTGATTAAAAGTTGTTGTACTATTGTATCTTTACAGTGTTGAATTTAATGAGACTGGAATGCGATGGCTTTGGAATGAGTTTGATGCTGTATAGACGTTGGATCAGAGGATGGGCCAATTTCAGGAGACAAAAGTATTTCAAACCACCAACGGGTCTGTAAACAGGGAGGTGGGCAAATGAAGCTGAAAACCAGGTCAACAATGGTTTAACTGAACGATTTGAGGGACTGACTGGGGAATTCCTGTCCCTATGTTCCTGGAATAATGTAGCAGGACTATTAACACTCTAACATTTGAAGTATCCAGCCATTGATGGTTTGGATATTAAACCAGCCAAATGTACTCCCAGATTTTAGGTCTAAATTTTGTTTGTGAGACCATCGCCATGCTGGACTGACCTAGGTATGATGCTTGCTTACCTGCTCCTTTGACAGCACTTTCCAAACTTGCGACCTTTATCATCTAGAAAGACATGGACAGAATCCACCATCGCCTCCAAACTCCTCCTCCAAGTCACACACCATCCTGGCTTGGATATCGCCGTCCCTTCACTGTCGCTGGGTTGAAATCCTGGAGCTTCCACCCTGACAGCCCTGTGGCTGTACCTACACCACACGGGCTGCAGCAGTTCAAGAAGAAGATCGCCCACCACCCTCTCGAGGTCAACTAGAAATGGGCAAAGAGCGCCCGCCTGTTCATAAATGACTGTGTCAAGCTGGTGTGTTTGTATTCATGCTGTGTGATCCATCTTCGGAACAGTCTGCAGTCATTCAGGATTTCATTCCCGATCTCACTATTTGTGTCACTGTGACCTTCTGTTCCTTGTAGCGCCCACCAAGTATACTGACGGACGCAGCATATTCATCCTCCAAACTCAACAGGGCACAGAGTAAACCCGCGAAAGAGGCAGGCGGCCAGAGTGACCACACCCATCCCCCAGCCGGTGACTGACCATCTTCCCCCAGCCCCAGGAAAACATCCTCTAGCTTGTCCGCCCTTTGCCTCCCCGGCTGATTCCAAATCTGAGGTTAAAATTGAGAAACGTCGGGCTAAAGTGACGCCAAAGGAAACGTGCGTCAGTTACAGGACACGACTTGCTGCAATTGCATTTGGGCAAATATCTTCTCTTTTTATTGGCAGATGTTACGATATGATGCTCCCATTCTTGCCAAACAGCAACCATATCAAACTCACAACAGCTCTTGGTGAATCTATCCTCCAATCTTCTATTCCCTGTTGTCTATTTTAATAGATAACAGCATTAAAGACAGAGGAACGTCACGATGAAAGAGCGACATTAACATTGTGAAACATCCTGAAGAATCCTGCTTCGGATGCCATGGACCAGATAGTTACCTCGTCGGACAGGCCGCGGAGCAGCCACAAAACGACTGCGATTTCACGATGGCCGGGCTAATTAACGGGCCAGCCAGCATGAAAGGCGCGCTCGGAGCCTCAGCGCTGTCGGGGTGGTGGTGGGGGCGGGGGGTGGGTACGGGAGGAGCACCAGCGCTGAAGTGTGCGCATGTCGGGGGACGCGCTCAGCGAGAGCTCCCTCGGGGGCGCAGAGCTGCCTCAGGGAGCTGAAGATTTTTAAACGTTGCAAATGAAGAATTGGGGGGGGAGAAAAAAAAGGAAAACGTGTCCCCTCAAGTGACTCATGGGTCACATGAGCAGGGACACGTTAAAAATGTGTGTTAAAAGGTTTTTTTTTTTAAAATCACTGGTCGAAACCTCATCTTGGCCGTGGAGGAGATGACTGAAAGCTTGTTCAAGATGATAGAATTTACCCTGCAATTTGAGAGGAAAAGGCTGGAATCAGATGTAACGGTATTACAGTTGAATAAAGGCAACTACAGCAACATGAGGGAGGAGCTGGCCAGAATTGACTGGGAGATGAGCCTAGCAGGAAAGACAGTGGAACAGCAATGGCAGGAGTTTCTGGGAGTAATTTGGGAGACGCAGCAAAAATTCATCCCTAGGAAGAAGAAGCATACTAAAGGGAGGACGAGGCAACCATGACTGACAAGGGAAGTCAGGGACAGCATAAAAGCTAAAGAGAAAGCATACAATGTGGCGAAGAGCAGTGGGAAACCAGGGGATTGGGAAGCCTACAAAGACCAACAGAGGACAACTAAAAAAGAAATAAGGAGGGAGAAGATTAAATATGAGGGTAAACTAGCCAGTAATATAAAAGAAGTTTGCAAGAGTTTTTTTTAGATATATAAAAGGTAAGAGAGAGGAAAAAGTGGACATTGGGCCGCTGGAAAATGTCGCTGGAGAAGTAGTAGTGGGGAACAAAGAAATGGTGGAGGAACTGAATAGGTACTTTGCGTCAGTCTTCACAGTGGAAGACATGAGTGACACCCCCAAAGTTCAAGAGAGTCGGGGGGCAGAGATGAGTATGGTGGCCATTGCCAAGGAGAAGGTGCTAGGAAGACTGAAAGGTCTGAAGGTGGATAAATCACCTGGACCAGATGGATTACACCCAGAGTTCTGAAGGAGATAGCTGAAGAAATAATGGAGGCATTAGTGGTGATCTTTCAGGAATCACTGGAGTCAGGGAGGGTCCCAGAGGACTGGAAAATCACTAATGTAACAGGAAATTACAGGCCGATTAGCCTTACCTCGGTCGTTGGTAAGTTTTTAGAGTCTATTATTAAGGATGAGATTTCAGAATACTTGGAAGTACATGGTAAAATTGGGCAAAGTCAGCATGGTTTCATCAAGGGGAGGTCATGCCTGACAAATCTGTTAGAATTCTTTCAGGAGGTGACAAGTAGGTTAGACAAAGGAGAGCCAATGGATGTTATCTACTTGGACTTCCAGAAGGCCTTTGACAAGGTGCCGCACAGGAGGCTGCTCAGTAAGATAAGAGCCCATGGTGTTAGAGGCAAGGTACTAGCATGGATAGAAGGTTGGCTGTCTGGCAGGAGGCAGAGAGTGGGGATAAGGGGTTCCTTCTCAGGATGGTGGCCGGTGACTAGTGGAGTTCTGCAGAGGTCAGTGTTGGGACCACAACTTTTCACTTTATACATTTATGATCTAGATGAAGGAACTGAGGGCATTCTGGCTAAGTTTGCAGATGATACAAAGATAGGTGGAGGGACAGATAGTATTGAAGAGGCGGGGAGGCTGCAGAAGGATTTGGACAGGTTAGGAGAATGGGCAAAGAAGCGCCAGATGGAATACAATTTGGGCAAGTGTGAGGTCATGCACTTTGATAGGAAGAATAGAGGCATAGACTATTTTCTAAATGGGGAGAGAATTCAGAAATCTGGAGTGCAAAGGGACTTGGGAGTCCTAGTCCAGGATTCTCTTAAGGTCAACTTGCAGGTTGAGTCGGTAGTTAGGAAGGCAAATGCAATGTTGGCATTTATTTCGAGAGGACTAGAATATAAAAGTAGGGATGTGCTGCTGAGGCTTTATTAGGCTCTGGTCAGACCACATTTAGAATATTGTGAGCAATTTTGGGCCCCGTATCTCAGGAAGGATTTGCTGGCCCTGGAGAGGGTCCAAAGGAGGTTCACAAGAATGATCCCAGGAATGAACGGCTTAACATATGAGGAACGTTTGAAGACTCTGGGTCTATACTCGATGGAGTTTAGAAGGATGAGGGGGGATCTGATTGAAACTTACAGAATACTGAAAGGCCTGGATAGAGTGGACGTAGGGAAGATGTTTCCATTAGTAGGAGAGTCTAGGACCCGAGGGCACAGCCTCAGAGTAAAGGGAAGACCTTTTAGAACAGAGATGAGGAAAAACTTCTTTAGCCAGAGAGTGGTGAATCTATGGAATTCATTGCCACAGAAGGCTGTGGAGGCCAGGTCATTGAGTGTATTTAAGACTGAGATAGATAGGTTCTTGATTGGTAAGGGGATCAAAGGTTACGGGGAGAAGGCGGGAGAAGGGGGTTGAGAAACTTATCAGCCGTGATTGAATGGCGGAGCAGACTCTATGGGCCGATTGGTCTAATTTCTGCTCCTATGTCTTAAGGTTAAGGATGTAGGTTTTAGGAAGTGTTATAGTGTGCAGTTAGGATTTCACAAATTTTTGGAAGACCGTTTTAAAGGTTACATTTTTTTTAAAACAAAAACTTGGACTGAGTTTAAAGACTATTTCAAAATGGCTCCAAGCCACTAGACGGAATTGTAGATTTCAGACTGGGTCTCCTCTTCTGAGAGGACAAAAAGCAGCCTTTAATTTAATTCTGGTTCACTGTGGTCTCATCCAGGAGATAATGAAGTCTTGTTGGCACTTCATTGCAGGAATGTAAATTGTGGCTTGGTCAGGACAAAAGCCAAGAACGGCAGGTGGGAGAAGGGCTGTTTGAAGAGTCGATGCCTTAGTTGGGAGATGACTTGGCATTTGGTACAGGTCACATGATAACAGCAGCCATCTTAACTTGCCTGCTAAGAATAATACAAAAAGGCAGGTAGCTGGCTACAACACAGAGAACCATCTTGAAGAAGCTTCAGCCCAGGGGGAGACAGAGAAAGGCATCTCAAAACAGCTACTGGTCTGCTGTCAAGTATCTAGGTAGCTAAAAGTGCTGTGCCTGCAGAAGAGAAGTAAAGAACCTTGTCTCATCCATGAACCTGACGCAACCTACCATGCTCACTTGTTAAGACAATCTCCAGCAATTCAACAGTGGAAGCCATCGCAGCTTCAGGGACAACTCTACAACCTCAAGACAACGCAACATCTTGACTTCAAACGTATCAGGCCTGCACTGAACAATAGAGACCAAAGTGGTCATGTGTGTGTGTGTGTGTGTATGTTGTGTGCGTGCGCACGTGTGTGTTAGTGATTATCTTCTCTTAGGTAACTTCCAGAGAAACAGTATGAAATAAGCTAAGCCTCTTCCTTTTTAGGTAAAAAGACTAGGCTTCTGGGTTATTTTTAAGTTGAATTACATGCTCCCAAGGGTAAAATATACACGCACACACACAGAGTTCAAGGTGACTTAGGGGAAACACCTTAAAAGGGTCCCGTGACAGATGTTGTTCTAAAGGAGAGAGAGTATGACGTATTGAAGTGGAGAGGCTTATGGAATGAATTGCCAAATTTAAGGTCTGGACAATTGAAAGCAAGGTTGCCAATAGTTGGGGGAAGAGAAACAGTGATAAACAAGAGGCTAGAGTTGCAGCAATGCAGAGGTGCAGAGGACTGTAGGCCATGTTTCTAAGCTGCACCCGGTAAGTACCATGCCAGCCTTATTTCAGGGTTAAGTGCCACACGTGCATGACTGCGCAATAAAAAAAAATGGAAAAGCGCAGCACGTTGTAAAACTGGCCGCGCACCACAACAAAATCCTACAGGGTACGTTGGCAGAGGCTGGCAGAGATAAAGAGGGATGAGGCCTCTGGAGGGAGTTGAACGCTTAAGCACAAGAGTCATTCCCGGGCCCCTGGGACAGTGGGGAATTGACTTCGCTGTGGCAAAAGATAGGATTCTCCCAGCTTCTCTTCCCTCCTCGCCATCCATCTCTTCAGTTCAGTGTTGCCAGAGAGACTGTGAGCAAGCGAGAAATTCCCTGTTCAACAGGGGAAAAAAAAAATCAAAACCAAGAGATGGCAGCAACACAAAGCCGGCCATGGAGTGCGTTTAATGATTGTTTTGGACAGATGCAGTGCATGACGATGTTTCCGATGAGGTTTCAACAGCAGAATATTGAGATGAATGTTTTCTGACTGTGCTGTGAATCACTTGCAAAATTACGTCAGCCCCATTCTATCTGCTACTCGGCTGTTCTGCATAAATAGCCAAAAACCTCACTGATCTTAATTTCCTGCTTGGAAATAAGATTTTCTTCGGACAAATCTTGTACTTTGAAGGCACATGTTTGTGTTATGTGCTGGTATTAAGCCTCGTGGAAGCCAAGCTTTGAACCGGGGACTAAGCAGGAAGAGTGCAGCAGCTGCCCCGATTGCAGGGTCTGGGCACACAGGAGGCTGATGTCCTTCCAGCCAATCCAACCTTGAAAGGCCTCCCTCCCTCCATTAGGGTTGCCACCTTGGGTCAGGTGTTTTCCTGGAGGTGTCACATGGCCTCCTGCCTACAACTACTCTGCACCCCGCACCCCCCCCTCCCCTTCACTCCTCTGCCATTGGTTGCTCAACATGCCCCGCCTCCTTCCACAGCCAATTGGAAAGCAAACAGACCTTTGAGGCAGGGTTCTGCCCTTTGGGTTGGGATCCTTTTGAGTTCAAAATGGAGTCGGGCCCTGTACATTGTGAGGAAAACAGTCACCCTCCAGGGATTTTCCCCAAATTGACAATTAGTTGCCAGACGGCGGGGTCACCATCCAATTAAGGATGGCGGGTCAGCTTCTTGAAGCTGGAGGGCCAATAGGAGGCTTTCCAGTTAAGAAGGGAATGAAATCTGCAGTTCAGGTAAGAGAGAGGGAGAGAGAGAGAGAGACAAGGTGCCTCTCCCTTGAGGTGCACATTTTAAAACTTAAAAAAAAATGGCCTCAGCAGCCGGGCCCTCATTCTGAAGGTGAATGCCCTCCACAGGCAGCCCTGCAGCTGTGTCTAGACAGGCCGGGCGAGGTTCAAAGCCTGCCTGGCTTGCTGGTCTGCTGCTGGGATGCTGCCTCTGAGCAGCTGGCCTGGTCCCCAGGGCCTTGAGAGGCCGACTGGTAACTCCAGGCAGCCGCTGACCATAGGCCTTAATAACACTCAACTATCCTTAATTCGCTTGCACTGATCACCCCGCCCTGGTAGCCCCCGCTTCCAGCCCCCAGGGACTTCATTCGGGCCGGATTCAGCGAGGCTCCAACACACGTTACATCGGTGCTCCTCATCAGTGCCCGTTGCCCACCTCAGTCACGATGACGCAGCCTGGGTTTGGGGCTCAGCCTGTCAGAACTCTCCGGCGAAAGTTCGTAGGGGGTTGAAACGTTGGGTCAGGTTTTCAGTGGCCATTTGGGATCAGTTATGGGCGCAATTTGAAAACCACATTCCCCTTATAATATTCTTGGTCTCGTTGTGCAAACTCAGAATATTTACAGAGTCTGCAGAGGTACAGAAAACATTAACTTTATTAAGAAACAACTTACAGTGAGTGGCTTTATCTTGCCAGGAGGTTCATCAAGGGAGAAAGAGAGAGCAGGGTCATGTGACATTGCATCACTTCCTGTGATGATGTATACTGTGTCTCATTGGCCCATCATACAGTTAGAATGAATCCCTTTATACTACATCTCCCTCCCAAGTCTCTGCGTCTCCCTGTTTTGCTACACACAGAGCTTGTCTCTGGGTCCCATGCTTCTGGGATGCCCTGTGATTTTCAAATGGAGGTGGGGGGGGGATGAACGGGGAACCCACCCACCTCCAATTAACGGCCCATTAATCTCCCTGAAGAGCTCATAAATGAGACAGGAAGAGCGAGGACAGGCAGAATTACTGCCCAGCTGTGGGGATCATGGATGGGAGACCTGAAAGTTTGTTTTTAATAGTTGAAAAGCGTCAGTTCATGGGTTCTGCCAGATTGACTGTGTTTCCTTTATTTTGGCCGTGTGGCTGCTTTGCTCTGTCTTAGTACTGCTGGCCCTCGGAGGAGCTGCCTCCTCTATTCAGCAAGTCAGCGGCAGGTCCCATCATGGCTGCCGTCTGCCTTTGCCACTCGCGCTCTGCAGGCAGCTCCTACCTCCTGGAGATGCGCGGTGTCACTAATTGGATGCTGAACTCGCCTCCTTCCCAATTAGGGCATTTATATTTCAAGATAGCATTGTGTGAGTGTTGGACTGGAAGCATAGGGTCAGGAGCTGGAACTCATCTGGGTATTGGGTTCCCAACCCCACTCTGAAAACTTGGCCCATTAACTCTATCATTCTCTTCAGATGCTGCCTGAGCTGCCCAGTATATCCCGCATTTTATCTCTTTATTCCAAGTTTGCAGCATCCGCAGTGTTTTGCTTTTGCATTATATTTCCATCCCCGAATTTTGGATACCCTGCCATCAGAAGCATCTTCTCTACGTCTGTCCTATCATAATCTTAAGGACTGCTAATCCAACACCCCTCCACTGTCCCTTTTCTGAAGGGAAGAGGCTTAACTGTCCTGTCTTTCCTATTCTGGTATCATCCTTGTAAATCTCTTTTGCACGTAATCCAGTGCCTTTAAATCCATTTAATAATATGGAGATCAGTGTGCATGGTCCTGAAGTGTGGTCCAGCCAAGTTTAGCAGAGTGTTTCTGCCTTCCAGATCTGTTCATCTAAAATTGACTCACATTTTTGTGCCCTGATTAACCTGCCTCGCTACTTTTAATGATCTGCAAATCTGTCCTCCAAGATCACATAAGCACAAAATCTTAACGGCACAGAAGGAGGCCATTCGGCACATCATGTTCCATTAGCTCTCCGAATGAGCATTCCTTTGCTCCTAAGTAAGTAGCTTTGACTTTTTTTTTCCTCCTGAAATGTATCACCTCACAGTTCCTTATCCTGTGACAGGGAGACATTACTTATCAAGGTTATTAATATTTTCAATTAATTTTCAGATTCAGTAGATAAAAGGTCATTTGGAATATTTCTTAATTGGCCCAGTTCATGTACAAATGTAACGCACACACATTACATTCTCCTCTATCATTACATTCTCCTCTATCATTTCATTCTCTATTAGAACCACCCTGGGCTAATTTTTTACTTAAGACTAATACCAACAACACACATTGATATAGAGTCTTCAACTGAGACACAGCCAGCAAGGAAGTGACTTTGAACCTTTACAAAACAGGGTTTCAGCCTCAGCTGGAGTTTATATGTAATTCCAGGCACCGCACATTGGGAAGAATGCGAAGTCTTTGGAGAGGGTGCGGAAAGGATTCACCGGAATGGGAGGACTTCAGTGAGGCGGATAGAAACTGCGGCTGCTCTCCTTAGGCCAGAGAATGCGAGGCGGATAGATAGATGCGTTCAAAACCATGAGGAATTTTGACAGAATGGATAGGGAGAAACAGTTCCCATTGGGGGGAAGGGTCAAGACCAAAAGGACTTTGATTTTTGGTGATAGGCAAAAGAAACCAAGGCGATGTGAGAGAAAATAGTTGCACTTAGTGAGTGAATGATCTGGAATGTTCTACCTGAGGCAGGTTCCATTGTAGCTTTCAAAATGGTATTTGATAAGCACTTAAAAGGAGAGCAATTGCTGGGCTACAAGCAATTGGGACTTGCTAAATTGCTCTTGCAGAGGGCCAGCACAGACTCAGCGGGCTGAATGGCCTCCTCCTATGCTGTAACCCTTTCCATGATTCTAGGATTTAAAGGTTCCAAGGGGCCGCACAAGTGAAATGGATGGCGAGTCAGAGAGCACAAGATGAGGAAAGGTCAAAAAAGGAAGATGGTGAGGCTTTCAAAAGCAGAGAGGGAGGGTGGTTTAGGAGTAAGGGCCTAACATGAAGGCTGGGCCAACAAGAGTGAGGTGAAGCAGATGGGGGGAGTGCACGGAAGGTCAGAGTTAGAAGATTTGACCATTAAGGAAGGGAGGGAGGGTTATAGGGCATGAGTAGTTTGCAGAGGTAGGGAAGGTCATGGACAGATAAGTACAACAGGAAGCGTTGTTTGAAATGAATGGGGGTAATTTTAACCTTTATGCAAAGGTGCAAAAATTAGTGATAGTGAATCGGCAGGACATTTTAAATCTCCCCCGCTTTGAATTTCCGTAGGCGTGAACTGCAAATTCCTTTGTCGCCTAGTTATTACATCTTAAATACAGAGAAACAGCGGGCCTCCTCAGGAGGAGAAGTCTCAGCCTATCATACCTGTGCTGGGCCTTAGCTAGAACTATCCAATTTATCCCACTCCCATGGGATTTCACCTTTTCTCCTCAGCCTTTTAATCTTTGTGGGGAATCATGTGAGGCGATCCTGTAGGAGGCCTTTGACCTGGGGCCAATTTAGCTGGCCTCACCAAACTCCAGAAGGAACTTTGACCCCGGAACATAGGGTCAGCGCCACACCATTTAGCATTATCAAACACTGAGATTTATATTGTTTCACCCAATACCGTGTCCCATTATAATAAATAACTGACAAAGACCAGGGCATAAGTTGCTGAATTAATTAGATCACAGGAAATTGTGGCCAAAAGATACGGAACTAATTGGATCACAGTGATCGGTGGCCAGAATGGACAAGGTCACCCACCAACTGATTAAATCACTGCTGGCACTCGAAATCTGGCTCCGGTGAAAAACAGAACGCTCCATCAAAGATGGATATAAAAACCTGTCAGCTTTTAAGCCAGAGAAGGAGAGAGAGAGAGAGAGAGAGAGAAGAAAGAGAGAGAGAGAGAAGAAAGGAAGGTGAAAGGAGACAGCTGATCTGCAGACGGATGCAGGCAGAGGAGTTTGGCTGGTCACTGGCCCCCAATGAACCTATTTCACCAGCAGAAGACCGAACGGGAGGGTGATACCCGAACACTGCAAGCAAAATTTTGTCCATTGCAGTTTTAGCCAATAAGGAGCGTTGGGAATGGGTTTGCAATCAAATTCTGGCATTGGCGCCTCATCTTGTAATTCCAGCATTTAAGAACTAAAAAGGGGGAATTGAACTGTTGCACATCTGGGGTGACTGTAACCCAGGGGATTTGGCCACTTGTCAGGGGTGCGTAACCTGGGCGAGGTATGGGGTGTTGGTGGTACGAGAATTCTCCCTGCACTCCTCAGCCCATCAGTTAATGTTCCTCAAACGAAAAAAAAAGCACTACCTAGTATTAACAGCGTAGAAACAGGCCAGATAAAAGCAAACAACTGCAGATGCTGGAAATCCAAAACAAAAACAAAAATACCTGGAAAAACTCGGCAGCATCTCCACCTATCACTGGCCCTCTATCCAGCTCTACCTGTCCTACACCAGCCCCCCACCCCGGCTTAAACCAGCTTATATTTCACCTCTCTTCTATTTTTACTTAGTTCTGTTGAAGGGTCATTCAGACTCGAAGCGTTAATTGTGCTCCTCTCCGCAGAGGCTGCCAGACCTGCTGAGTTTTTCCAGGTATTTTTGTTTTTGTTTTGGAAACAGACCATTTGGCCCACTAGATTTATGCCAGTGTTTATGTCTCTCATGAGCCCCATCTCATGCTAAGTGTCTATAGCACTAGCATTTGATGCAAATTCTCCTGTGATATCGAGTCACTTTTAGCTGCACTAGAAGCCAGGTAATGCACAGAGAAGAGATTCTGAGAGATGGCTAGTAATAGACTTTCAAGATAAGGATCTAATATGCTGATGCTTGGCACCCTGTTCGAGGTGGATAAATGTCTGCTTAGGTATGAGATTGAGGATAATTACGATAAAGGGGATTGAATGCTATGTAGAACATGATGTTACTTTAGCCAATGAGGGCATAGAAATATGATGTAGAGGTAGCAACTAATCAAAGAGGAACAATATAGTAAAGTAATTAGATATCCTAGAACTTATCTTTATAACCATGAGGCATGAAGAAGACACTTTGCAAAAACTCTCCTCAGGAGTCACTTGAAATTTCCAAGACTAACATCACTAAATTTTTGTCAGACAAAGAACATTAGAACATAAGAACTAGGAGCAGGAGTAGACCATTCAGCCCATCGAGCCTGCTCGACCATTCAATCCGACCATGGCTGATCTTGAGCTTCAATTCTACTTTTCTACCTATTCCTCTTGATTCCCTGAGAGACCAAAACTCCCAACCTTCAATATACTCAACGATGGAGCATCCACAACCATCTGAGTTCGAGAATTCCAAAGATTCACAACCTACTGTGATTTTTTTCTCTCTTCTTAGTCCTAAATGAACGCCCCCCTGATCCTGGGACTGTGCCGCTCTCCCCCCAACCCACCAACCAACTGCCCATCCCCCCCCCACCCCCGCGTGTTCTAGATTCCCCTACGACAACCCCTCAGTATCTACCCTGTCAAACCCTTTCAGAATTTCATATGTTTCGATGAGATTGTCTCTTCTCCTAAACTCTAGAGAATACGAGCCCAATTTACCCAAAGGATAATCCCCTCATCCCAGGGACTAACGTATTGAACTTTTACTGCACTGCCGCCAAGGTAATTTCATCATCTCTTGAATGAGGATACCAAAATTGCTCACAGTACTTCAGATGTGACCTCACCAAAGTCCTGTACAATTTAGCAATACTTCCTTATTCCTGTACTCCCGGTTCCCTTACACTAAAGATGTCATGGGGATCAAAGACGGTAAATAGAATCGAGGTACATATCCTGCATAATCATATTAAATGGTGGAGCTGGTTTGATGGGCTGAGTGGGCTTATATTCAACAGCAACATGCATTTGCATGGCGCCTTTAATGTACTAAAACATCCTAAGGCACAGGACAAACAATGAAGACCCCAGAAAGAGGAGGAATAAGCTGAATGCCTCACCGTTTCATCATTGAGAATTCGCTCTGGTCACGGAATCTCCTACAAAGTAAATTCAGGACAACAATTTGGATTGCATTGTTGACATCAAGCCCGGAGCTTCAGGTCGAACAGGCTGTCAAAAACTCTATGGTTGCGATAAAGGTAAAGTAATCTCTTTTATAAAGCCGGACATTGTGGAAAAAGTCAATCTGTCTGGCCCCAGACCACAATGCATTGGATATTGCTAATAAGATTGGTATCTTTTAAGCTGGCTTCAGGAAGAATTGGATAAATATCACTCATCAAAGGCTGCACCTATGGTCATAGTATATTTTCATTAAGTGTTCCTATGGCTGTGTGTGAGAGACAGAGAGAGAGAGAGGGAGGGGGTGAGGAGCTGGAGGACGAGGCCAATGAGTTATGGCCCTTTGGAATCAGGGTAGGATACTTCTGCATCTACTGGCAGTAATCACTCACAAAATGCCTCTATCCCTGAGGGTGCTGTGAGCTTTAATGGAGATACTATCTTATTGAATTGGAATTCTGATGAATTCACAAAGCCAGACCTCCCTGCTACTTCCCCTCCCACCACCCCCCCAGGTCCTGCCAACCCCCGCTCTCTCCCCTCCCTAAGGCCTGCCAGAAACAGGGCCTGTGGGATGGGAGGGGGTGGGGGGTGGGGGGAGCAGGGAAGTGGGGGGAAGGGTGGTGTTCAAATATCCACACAGAGCTGGGCTGTACACTCACTCAGTGCCATTTTAACAGGCACATTTTGAGCCCCTGTGCAAGGCAGATGGGGGCCTCGTTGACGTTCAGAAGCCGGGGTCCAATGGCATCGTTTCATCATTGCGGGGAAACACGGGCCAGGATTTTCTGGCCTTGCTGTGGTGGGACATGGCATGGTCGCAGGGCTGGATGCAGCAGCTGAGCCAAAAGTCCAGGAAAATCCCACCGGCAGGATCGCTAGGCCCAGAAGGGGATCACGGCAGCAAAGTTATGTTAGCCTTTAAAAGCTTGCTCGAGTGCCAGGAGGAATTCCCATGACTGCCTGGGATTTCAACCACACCGCTACCCCCCCCCCATCCCCTTCCCCCCATTCCCGCCTCACACACCTTCCCCCTGTTGTTGCCAAGATGATTCCTGAAAGGCTCAGGTTGCTACGCTCGTCTGCTGGCCTAACAACATTGACTTTGGGCTCAGAAGGGCATGGGGCCTTGTCTGCTTAAACAAAGCCTGTGTGGTTAAAATTGCCCGAGCCTCACGACAGTAATCTGGGACAAGAGTGAGGTTACCAACTCAGGGTTGCACCTACTCCTGAAGGTACCGCCACATGACCCAGTGCCTCCAACTACCCTCTCAAGCAGCCCTACCCAACACCCGTTTCCAATAATGTTATGAGGAAAAAAATGGAACTGTCGAAAGAAAATTAAGAGAAGGACAGCCCCTTTGAAAGAACTCCACAATCTCTCCTGAATCGTCCGCCCTGAAATTCCTGGAGGCTGGAGAGCACAAAATCCCGACAACCGGGAGGTGAGCGCTTGCCCCGCACTCACCCTGTGCCAACCCCCTCCCCACAAGTTAAAATGGGAGCTACAGTCTCCTCCCTTGCTGAAGTTCTTGTTTCATTTCCTGCCTTTATGTCAAGTAGCACAGCGGTAGCATGGAGGAATGCTCACCTTTGGAGGCTCAATGGACCTACGGTGTTATCTTGGATTAGGAGGTATAGGTCCTTGTTTGTCTGATGTTTGTGTTTCCTTCCTTGTGTTCATGCCAGGGACCTCTCGAGCTCAAAGGAAGCTGCAGCACAAACAGAGGCCCAAGGCCTGCCGAGCTTGTTCTCTCTCCCCTTTAAAGTTTGGGGCAGCCTGCAGAGGTTCTTGATCACTGGTCTTCACTGTTTACTCAGCCTCTTCATATAGGAGGCCACAGTGAGTGAGCGACTGGCCAAGACAAGATAATATTTAAAGCGGGGAGTTAGTGTGGCACATTGTCGCCGTGACTAACCTTTGAAGCAGGTGAGATTTAAAGGTTGGTTATGCTTTAAAACAAAATTCTCAATCTCATGTTCAAATTCCTCTGTGGCCTCACCTCTCTCCATCTCTGTAACCTCCCTCCTTCAGCCCTACAATCCTCAGAGACCTCTGCATTCCTCCAAATCTGACCTCTTGTGCATCCCCCACATCCTCCTCTACTATTGGTCCTTTAGCATCAGGCCAAACTCTGGAATTCTCTTCCTAAAGCCCTCCGACTCTCTCCTCCCTAAAACTTACCAAATTTTGGCCACCAGTGTCTCCTTTCTTTGGCTTGGTGCCAATTCTCATCTACTCATGGGACATGAAGCACCTTGGGATGTTTTTCTAAGCGACAGGTGCTATATAAATACAAGCTGCTCATGAGATGTCAGAGTGTCTAGCCTGTGCATTTCCCCGGAGAAACCATGAAATATTGATCAGGATCTGTAGCATTAATAAAACAGGACATTGTTCAGATGGCAGGCAGTGTACACGGTTAATTAAGAACATTTCTTGGCAATGCAGCCCATGGTATCAAGTTGTTGTTCTTAAAAGGCATGAACCTTCCATTCTGTGTGTGTAATGGGGAAGGCATGACCCCAATGAGCTGCATGGGAGCACCGACCCTTCAAAACCTCTCCTAGCCACGCACCATTTTTACGTGGCATACATCAGTCATTCTTGTCATCATCGCTAGGTCAAAATCCTGGAACTCCATCCCTAGCAGCCCTTTGGCTGTACCTACACCACAAGACGCTCAGGGATTAGAGAAGACAGCTCACCACCGCCTTCATATATACTTGTCGGTTGATGCTCGCTATTAATAACAGAGAGAGACCAACATAAGAACAAACTAAGATTGTTTATTGCACCAGAAGGCAGAGCACTCAATCCTTGCGTGTTCCCACAACCAACTCCAGCTCCAGTTCACCAGGAGCCCGTGCTGTACAGTGATTGGTCAGTACTGTCACATGGTTAGCCCACCTGCATTCTCTTAAAGGTACATGGTACTCCACTTTACCACAATAATTAAACCGACTTCAGCAGCAAGAATGAAAGGTCTAGATCTAACGATATACACCCATTTTATATACATATAATATATATATAATGACAAAGATATATATTTCCATGCATTTACATTCCACAGTTTTTCCCAAAATGTCATATTATGTACCTCATTCTGTTAATGCGACAGTTTTTTTACAAATTTGCATATCTACATGACTGTTCCAAAACTGCGAACCAGGAAATAAGGTCAAAGAGTGTAGTTTAATCTAGCCCACTCTATCGTTTCGATTCTTGATTGTGTAAATTGTGCATAAAATCATCTAGTGACTGTAGCAGGAACACAGAGGGGAGAATTTTCTCTTCGGCGAGTGGGGGGGGGCGGGGTGGGGGGGGTGGGTGGCTTGGGCAGGCCCCGCATGGCAACACATAACATGACGCGCGGTGATGTCGGGCGTGCGTCCCGATGATGTCACCGCTCGTCATTCCGACCTTCCGTTCGGCGGGCACGAACCGGAGTCGGCTGCGCTCCCGCCGAACTGTCAAAGGTCTGTTAAGGCCGTTCATCAACCAATTAAACCAATCGACGGAGCTGCCCGACCAACCTTAAGGTCGGCGGGGGCGGGGGGGGGAGGAGGGGTTGCGGGTGGGGAGCAGGCGAAGAGTCCAGGTGGCCTTCACATTTCTCATGAAACCTCATCCACCGGCGGGATGAGGGTTCACGAAGGTTTTATTGATTAAATAAATTTTTTTTTAATGAAAGCTCATAAACGTGTCCCAGCTCGTGTGGGGACATGCCTGAACAATTTTATTTTTCCTTTTTTTTCCAACTTTACAACTGCACCTCATCTCCCTGAGGCACGGAGACTCTCCCTCCTCCCTCCCTCCCTCCCGCCCGCACAGTTAGCGCTGGGCGTGCGTCACGCTGGGTGGGCCTTAAGCGGCCCGCCTCGTTAAATGGCGACGTGCAGCCGATCGCGGGTGGCGATCAGCTCCACGCCTGCCCACGCCCGCTCCCGACCGGCCCGTCCAATGGGGAGAAAGTCCTCCCCATATTATACCATCTGAGCTATATTATACATTATAATGTGCATTTCTTCTACTGTGAAAAGTGTAGAACAATGAGAATGTACAATCAGTATCATAATACTCTCCTTTTCCATGTAAAATCTGTAATTATAAAGGCAGAATTTTTATTCATTGTAACGCACAATATTCATTTGTGAAAGTTACTTGTGTGCGGGGGAGGGACGGTGGGGTTTTTGTTTATTCATTCATGGGCTGTGGACATCGCTGGCTAGACCAGCCTTTATTGCCCATCTCTAATTGCCCTTGAGAACTGAGTGGCTCGCTAGGCCATTTCAGAGGGTGTTTAAGAGTGAACCACATTGCTGTGGGTCTGGAGTCACACGTAGGCCAGACCAGGACAGATTTCCCTAAGGGACATTAATGAACCAGATGGGCTTTTACAGCAATAGTTTCCTGGTCATCATCAGACTTTAATTCTAGATTATTTTCATTGAATTCAAACTTCACCGTCTGCTGTGGTGGGATTTGAACCCAGGTCCCCAGAGCATTACGCTGGGTATTTGGTCTAGTGACAATACCACTGTGGCACTGCCTCCCAAGCCTGAAGGCCCTAAGTCTTCTAATATCAGAATGTGGTGCACGCATTGCAGAGGACTCAGCATCTGCCTTGTTCTATACAGCCACAGTGCTGAGCTGGATGGGCCAGTTTCATGTTTGGTAGCCCCCAAGATGTTGATGGTGGGGTCTTGGCAATGGGGGTGCCATGTCGGTAGTTAGGAGGAAATGGCTGGGCTTTCTCTTGTTGGTCCTGGTTTTTAACCAGGGTTTCTGTCAAACGTGAAAGAAAGGTCCTGGCTAACAGTTAGCCCTCAGGCTACATCATTAAAATGATCTGGTCAATTATCTCAGAGGGAGGAGGTGGCATAGTCACTGGACTGGTATTCCGGTAACCCGGGGAGGGGGGGTTGTGTGGAGGGTCCTGGGTTCAAACCCTGCCATGGCAAATGGTGACATTTGAATTCAATAAAAATCTGGAACGAAAGCCTGATGATGATGGCAACCATTTTGATTGCTGTATAAACACGTGCCGGAGATAGAGTTACTGGTAGATATCAAGGCATTCATGGCAATGGAGATACACAGATACACAAATTGATGGGAAGGTCGACTGATAGACATAAAGCAAAGGAACAAGCTGGAACCGGAGACCCAGATTAAATTACAGGAATTGATTGGTATAGGGAAGGAAATCTGCCATCCTTACCTGGTCTGGCCTACATGTGACTCCAGACCCACAGCAATGTGGTTGACTCTTTAAAAAAAAAAATGCCCTCTGAACAAGGGCGATTAGGGATGGGCAATAAATGCTGACCTAGCCAGCGACATCCCACGGATGAATAAAAAAGATTTCTGTTTGTCTGCAAACTGGCTGCCAAATTGCAACAGTGACGATGCTTCAGAAAAATGTGTATCCCAAAATTGTGGGAGGTGCAATGTAAGATGAGAGTTCGTCTTTCTTTCTTTCTCACGCAGACCCAGCCATCCCTTGACCAATGGCTATTTTGGTCTAATTCATTAGCGAAGGAGGTCAAGAGGGCGCTCCTCAGTGAACAGCCCAACCCTGACATTATGGTCGAGGGAAGGTCGCTGGTGAAGCAGCTGAAGATGGATTGATCACATGTTTCCCCAGGGGCACCCGTCGCGATGTTTTGAGGGTCAAAGCCTCTAGCAACCACAAACAACAACAACAACTTCTATTTATATAGCACCTTCAATGGAATAAAGCATCCCGATTAGCTTCACGGGAGCACTGGAAAACAAAATATGACATCGAGCCACACAAGGGGAGATCGATCACAGGACCAAAGGATTGTACAAAGCGGTGGGTTTTTGAGGAGCATCTAAGAGGAGGAAAGCGCGATAGAGAGGCGGAGAGCGTGGGGGCCAAGGCAACTGCAGCCACCAGTGGTGAAGTGATTAAAATGGAGGATGCAAAAGAGGCTGGAATCAGAGGGGTGCAGAACCCTTGGAGGGTTTTGGGGCGTGGGAGGTTAACTACCTTCCTTTCTGTCAGGTATGACTCAGCCGCTGGAACATTTCTCTGCCACTGACCCCAGCTTTGTTAGGGCTTCTGTCTGCTAGTACACAGCCGCATGCTCCCTTGATGTCAAAGGCAGCCACACTCATCTCTCTTTTAGCATTTAGCTCTTAGGTCCATGCCTGAATCAATATGAGATAACAAGGGTGTCTGGTGTTGTCAATCTGATCAAAGCAAAGGGTAGAATTTGCTGGAGTGGGACATTTCCGTGTGCTGAGTTAATTTGACGTATTCCTGCACCTTTCAAAAAGAAAAATAAAAAGACTAGCATTTAAATAGCACTTTTCACAATCACCAGGCAGCTCAAAGCCCTTTACAACCAATGAAGTACTTTGGAAGCCCTGTCAGAGTTATAATATTAGAGGAAAAATCTCGTGCAGCCTAACTTGTGGAAAGTGTAAGCTGTCAGCAGCAAGATGGGCATTTAGCAAAACAGTGAGTGACAGGACCAACAATCTATCTCCCTAAACATTAGGATTGAGAAAGAAACAAAGGAAGGACTGATGAGGGTCGTAAAAGCGAAATACTGCGGAGGCTGGAAATCTGAAACAAAAACAGAAAATGCTGGAAAAACTCAGCAGATCTGACAGCGTCTGTAGAGCGAGAAAAACACAAAGTTAACGTTTCGAGTCCATATGACTCTTCTTCATGGGATAAAGAGAAGTGGGATGTGATGAAATTTGTACTGTTTAAGGGGCAAGTGGAGCTGAATAGAAGGCCAGCGATAGGTGGGGACAAAGGAGGGGTTGACAAAGATGTCATCAACAAGAGGACAAAGGGATTGTTAATGAACAAAAACAAAAATACCTGGAAAAGCTCAGCAGGTCTGACAGCATCTGCAGAGAGGAACGCAGTTGATGTTTCGAGTCCATGTGACCCTTCACCAGATTGTTCATGGTAGTGGTTAGTGCTAAAAAAAAAGGTACTAAGAGTGGCGTAAAGGTGAGAAGGCAAAGTGTGATTACAGCAGAACAAGGATAGCGTTGTGTGAAAGAACAACATGGAACAAGTCATAGATGGCCCTGCAGGGGATGGGGTGGGGGGAGGGTGTGTTGGTGAGGGGGAGGGTGGTGGGGTGGGGGAGGTCGACGAGGGTGAAGTGGAGTCGAGCCAGGTGCAGAAAGCGAATTAAGGAAGGTCATGATTGCAGAGAGCGAGAAAAACGACGAGATCGAGAGGAAAAGTGAAATACTTGTGACGATCCACAATGCACAATTGTGGTGCTGCCTGATTTGCACATAATGGAGTGTGTCATCCCAGTGCTGTTATCTAAAGAGAAAATTCTGCCCCGTATAATTGATAAGCCAATGCATGCTGGGTCAAAAGCCGCGTTGTCATTTTCCTTGTTCACAGTCAGTACCTGGCAAAGCATTTTTATTTGTGAGTAAGTTATTAAAAGTGATACACAGCAAGGAATGAAGGACTGTTAAATAACTCACCGTTCATGTAGCAAACTAACAGAGTTATTTACCTTAAAGAAATTTAAATCCTACCAAAAAAATATTTTACTTCATGCTATGTTCTTGTTGTTTATTATTTACTGTTTTTATGCGCAACATTCAGTTCTGTTTACGATAAGGCCAGAGGTTAGGCAGTTCACTCATAATCCCGCAGAGAAATCTCTGCACTCGTCCAATTTATGCATCCCCAATTTTTAATCACTCCATCTTCAGCAGCCTAAGCTGTGGAATTCTCTCCCCAAAACCTATCCATCTCCTTACTCCCCTTCCTCCTTTAAGATGCTCCTTAAAACCTACCACTTTAACCAAGCTGAGCCAAACTGGCTTAATATTTCCTTACTCAGCTCAGTGACCGGGATGTTCCGATCCCATCCAGGGCAGGAATTGTTGCTGGAGGGACGGAAAGTTTGACAGACCAGCCTCGGGCGGGAATTTCTGGGACAGGAAAATCCTGGCTGGCTTCAGATTTTGTCTGCTAATACTCCTGTGGTGCATTTTAGGACACTTTAATACATTAAAGGCGCTATAGAAATGCAAATTGTGGGCCTTGTGCTTCAGCTCCATTCACAACTCTGATAATTAAGCAAGCCATAGAACCTTAAGGCCTTTAATTGTGGCCCGTCAATGGCTCAAAACGGAATGAGTTGTTTACCCGTGACTCCTTGGTCAAGATCGCCAGTCCTCTGATTCTGGAATAAACCGCCCAGTTTTGTCAGTGGGCTTTCTAGAAATTTCTAAAATGTGAACCAGACACCAAAGGACTGGCTTTGTTCCAAATAAAAGGCTGTCTTTTCCACTTATTTCACCTTATAAAGTAGAGGCATGGGCTATCAAGGCTAATAAGGATTTTAATCACTCCTCATCAACAGAAGATGTAAGATTGGTCTTTATCATTTCTTCTTTATATCCTTTGGGATGCAGGCAAGACAATATTTATTGTCCATTCCTCGGTCCACAGGGAAGGTGGCGATGGGCTTTATTCTTGAGCTGCTGTGTGACTTGTGATGGTATCGTAGGCGGGGAGAGTTTGAGAGTTTGACCCAGTGACGATGAAGGAACAAGCGGATACACATTCAAGGCAGGTTGGAGGGGTAATTGGAGACGAGGGTGGACCCACATGTTGCAGCTCTTGTCCTTCAGGGCGTTGGAGGCTGTAGGCGAGGGAGGTGCTCTTGATGTAAGTCCAGTGAATTGCTGCATTTCATCCTGTGGATAGTACATCAATAAGTGGAGGTGAGGAAGGGGGTTGGCGGGGGTTGCGGGGGGGGGTGGGTGGTGAGTGGCTATTGAGTACAGAGGTAGGGCAAAAGTCAAGTAATGGTGTTATGTTCGGACTACGTATTAGACTCTTTTGTTCTGAAATATCACACATCGCAAGCCAACTTGATCAAACTCCCATTGCAAATTGTATTCCAAAGTACCACCCTCAGGTTGGTTAAGGCATGAGTTTATCAAAAGGGAGGAGCAAGTGAGAAGTAGTAGGAGGGGTGATTGATCATTTGGAAAGAGGTGGGTTGTAAGAAAGGAATTGGAGAGGTGGAAAGATTTAAGGCGGGATTTAGCGGTGGGTCCGGACGTTCCAGCCCAAAGCCAATGGACTTTTGGCCACTCTCCAAATTTTCCAGTCCCGCCCCCGATGATTCCCACTGCGGGTTGGATCGGAAAATCCTGGCCTTAGAGAGGGATTCAACTGCGCGGCATGGTCGCCATTAGGGGAACTTAAGGGATGGGCTGGATGGGGCACAATGGCAGAGCCAAATGATTGAGAGCTGGGTGGGGGTGTAGAACAGGGAGAGATTACAGAGACAGGGAGGGGCAAGGCCGTGGGTGGATTTAAACAAGCGGACGAGATGACAAGCCAATGTACATCAGTGAGGGCAGGGATGATGAGCTTTTCCAAAACCTGCCACCCAGTAAAACTATTTTCCTGGAGTGACCTGCGACAGTCGTCTGCGCGCTCCAAACCATTTCCGTGGCAACCGGGCTGAATCCATGCACGCACAGCGTGAGATTTTCCCAGCGATATCTGAGGGGGTGAGCGGTAGCCGGATTTCCTCAGGCAGGGAGGTCAGAGGTCAGGCTTCCTGGCCGGCTCCGAAACAAGGGGCTGGATTTTACGCTCGCCCGCTGGTGGATTTGAAGGTGGAGGCGGGGGGGGAGGTTTCGGGAAGTAAAATCCAGCGGGGTAGCTTTCCTGGCATCTTCCGGTCTGCCCCTGACCTGTCTGAAATTTTGCGGGGGGTAGGGCAGCCTGTACACCCTTAGGACTATTGAGGCACTTATGTGGCCAACTAATGGACACTTGAGGGTCTCAGCCAAAGAATGCTGGTATTTTACCCACAGAGGGGAGAGACCCACGCCATGTAGGCAGCCCAGCAGCTCTTCTTACACGTTCTGGTCTTGGGAAAAGTTTGGGTGGGGGGGAGCCTCCTTTGCAGAAATCTTGAGCCCTTCGGAGGAACCACCTCACCCACCCTTAAGGCCATCCGCCTATAATCCTTTTCCCCGGCCTCTTGAACTTAGCCCAGCCCCCCCCACCCCCCCCCCCCCCCCCCCCCCCCCCCCCCCCCCACCGACTCCCCTCTCATTGGGGCCAAGCAGACATGTCCCCGGTGAGACCGCCCCAGCTCCAGACTTACCTGGGGTCCTCGGCGTGTTGGGACCCCCAGCGGTGCCAGCAGTTGCCACCACCCACCCCCCCCCATCCCCCACCGAGAGCACAGGGCTGCCAGCCATCCGAATGGCTCTCTGCGGCGGGACTCCCTTACCAGAAAGGGGGCTGAAGCCTCACCTTAAAGAAATGAACGATGATCCCAGCGTTAAATTACTGCAGGGCAGTCTCGCAGACATTTGAGCCAGGGGTGGAGTGGGGAATGGGGGTGGTGGTGGGGGGGGGAATGGGGTGTGGGGGGACCATGGCACCCTGTAAAATCCAACCCAAGGATACACACACACACACACACACACACACACACACACACAAGGGGTCTGCTGTGTGAGACTAGCAAAGAAGCAGGAAACAGAGAGGAGGCATAAATGGGTCTTTTTCCTGTTGGAAGGATGTGACGAATGGTGTGTCACAGGGATCAGTGCTGGGGCCTCAACTCTTTACAATTTATATAAATGATCTGGGTGAAGAGACTGAAGGTACGCTTGCTAAATTTGCTGATGACACAAAGATGGGTAGGGAAGTTAGTTATGAAGAGGACATAGGAGCCTACAAAGGGACATAGACAGATTAAATGAGTGGGCAAAGATCTGGCAAATGGAGTTAATGTGGGCAAATGTGAAATCGTCCATTTTTGCAGGAAGAATAAAAAAAAAGCTTATTTTCTGAACGGTGAGAGATTGAAGAGCTCTGAGGTTCAGAGGGATCTGGGTGTCCTAGTGCATGAATCGCAAAAGGCTGGTATGCAGATGCAGCAAGTAATTAAGAAAGCTAATAGAATGTTATTCTTATTGTGAGAGGAGTTGAATATAAAAGTAGGGAGGTTATGCTTCAGCTGTACAGGGCATTGGTGAGACCACATCTGGAGCACTGTGTACAGCAGGAGTGGGGAACCTTTCTCTTAATACAGGCCATTCACACAAAGACAAAATCAGTAACTGATCTCGTGATAGATCACACACATAAAAATCAACAACTTAGTTTTTTTTTAGACAAAATACAAAAACGTTCAACTCACCCATTGTTTTAATGCAATGGCTGAATTTGAATATTATATGGTTAAATATTATTATTGTAATTTAGCTGATGCTTTTATCCAAAGCAAATTCATAACGAGGATGATAAACGCTATTTGGAAGGTGCTATTGTCATAGGGCTATATTTTTAGAAATCTTGCTGCCGGCTGGATGAAATTGAGCAATTGACAAGATCTGGCCCACGAGCTGTAGGTTCCTCGCCCCTGGTGTACAGTATTAGTCTCCTTATTTAAGGAAAGATGTAAATGCATTAGAAGCAGTTCATGGAAGGTTTGCTAGGTTAATACCTGGAATGGGCAGGTTGTCTTATGAGGAAAGGTTGGACAGGTTGGGCCCGTATCCAATGGAGTTTGGAAGAGTAAGAGGCAACTTGACTGAAACCTTTAAGATCCTGAGGGGTCTTGACAGGGTGGATGTGAAAAGGACGTTTCCTCTTGTGGGAGAATCCAGAACCAGGGGTCACTGTTTAAACATAAGGGGTCGCTCATTTAAGACAGAGATGAGGAGAAATTTTTTCTTTGAGAGGGTCGTGAGTCTTTGGGACTCTCTTCCTCAAAAGGCAGTGGAAGCAGAGTTGTTGAATATTTTTAAGGCAGAGGTAGATAGATTCTTGATAAACAAGGGGGTGAAAGGTTACCGGGGGTAGGCGAGAGGTTACAATCAGATCAGGCATCATCTTTTTGAATGGCGGAGCAGGGTCAAGGGGCTGAGTGACCTACTCCTGTTCCTAATTTGTATGTTCATATGAGCAGGAAGTGCAGAATATACTGACACCACTATGTTAGCCTATTTGTTAGAGGCCGGGTGATATTTATGACAGCACTCACAGTGGACAAAGCTTATTTACTCAGAAATGGAGTCTATTTAAATAGCGCACTACAGTAACAGTCTACAGAGTCTATTCTTTAAAAAAAGTTTATGAACTGCAGCAAACAGAACTCATGACCTGAAACTGCAGCAACATTTCCTGATAATACCAGAATGATTTCTCCAGCAATGTGCAGCCAGTGGTGAATAATTACATAAATGAATTAGATGCAGAAAATAAATCCTAGTCACTTACAGCAATGTGGCCTCCAAGAATGATAGGGGCGTCAGCGAATCATCTCCATCCTGACCGGGGATATGCAGTTCATGGTGTGAACTGAGCCTTCCATTTCAGACAGAGTCGGCCAGATTCAGACTGGCCAGAACAACAAACTACTTGGCCATCCACAGGAACCGTGCGGTGGGTTTTGTCGGTTTCTGCAACCAGGCAGGGATTCATTGCAATTAAATTGCAGCGAGGTGAAGCTAGGTTTCTAGTCTGAAGTGGGGGGGGCGGGGGGGGGTGGGTGCGACCTGATAGGCGTCTTTAAAATGAGGAGAGGTTGTGATTGAGTGGATACAGGGAAAATATTCCCTCTCGTGGGGATGAGCATAATATAATCAATATAAGCTAGTCACCAAGGGCAGTAGTTTGTGCTTGGTGTGGGCGACACGCCTGAGCGTGAAACAGCGCGCGATGACATTGGGTGAGCCTCCCAACATCACCGCGCATTCACGCGATATTTCAGAGGGCGGGCGCGGGCGAGAGTCGGCCAGGTTGAACCTTCACTGGATTGCTTTAGGAAACCTCAGCCAGGGGCCGGATGAGGTTTCCGACGTTAATCTTTTGAAGAAACTAAAACTGTTTTGACGTAGTTTTTAATCACGGGCAGAATTCAGACCGTGTCGGGTGGGCTCAGAGAGGGCAGGCGGTGGGGGGGTGGGGGGCGGGGGGGGGTGGGTGGGGGTGTGGGGGGCAGTCGGGAAGCTGACCGCTGCCCGCGATTGAGGCCGGAAGGTAGTTTCACGCTGGCGGGCCAATGAAGGCCAGTTGAGCGTGAAACACGAGCGGCAGCATCGCCTGCGTGAACAGGGGGAGGAGGGGCGCGCTTGAGAATCTCCCTGAGGCGCTAGAGCCGAGGTAAAAACTTTGCCCTGTGTTTCCGTTCGGGCGAGCGAGTCCCACGTAGGGATAGTTTTTTCCCCCCTCCCCGATTTTCAACATCTTTATTTTTGATTTTAAGGTTCTTCAGCTCCCTGAGGCAGCTCCCTGCCTTCCCTGGGCCTAGTGCCCGCTCATCCTCCTCCTGCCCACCCCCCCCCAGCCCGGCAGCCAACGTTAGATCACAGTCGGGGGGTCCGATCGGGAGCGGTGGGCCGTTTCCCGGACGCTCCTGGGCCCACCTACCAACGCCCACCCTACGACCCGAAAATCCTGCCCCAAGAAATCCAGTAGGGAATTCAGGACAAACCCCTTTACCCAAAGCGTGGTGAGAATGTGGAACTCGCTACCACAGAGAGTGGTTGAAGTGAGTGATAGAGGGGAGTTGCTGCACTGCATCTTGTAAATGGTGCACCCTGTTGCATTTAAGGGGAAACTATATGAGGGACAAGGGGATAGAGGGTTATGCTGATAGATTTAGGTGAGGAAAGATGGGAGGAGGCTCTAGTGGTGCATAAATTTGACATGGGCTGGTTGGGCTGAATGGCCTGCTTTTGCACTGTATACCACATGTAACTCGATGCGACTTTTAATACCCTGTATTGCATGATGACTTACTCACAGTAAAATTAAGACATGTAGGTCACTCATTCCTTGCCTTGCTTTATGTAAAGGCTAATCAATCTGCCTTTCAGAAGATTGGAGAAACCCCCGTGGTTTTATGTGCAAGATTGTGGTGCTCAGTTTTTTAAATTCATTCCTGGGGATGTGGGCATCGCTGGCTGGGCCAACGTTTATTGCCTATCCCTAATTGCCCTTGAGAAGTTGGCGGTGAGCTGCCTTCTTGAACCGCTGCAGGCTATGTAATGTAGGTACACCCACTGTGCTGTTAGGGAGAGAGTTTCAGGATTTTGACCCAGTGACAGTGAAGGAACGGCGATATATTTCCAAGTCAGGATGGTGAGTGGCTTGGAGGGGAACTTACAGGTGGTGGTGTTCCCATCTATCTGCTGGCCTTGTCCTTCTAGGTGGTAGAGGTCATGGGTTTGGAAGGTGTTGTCTAAGGAGCCTTGGTGAGTTCCTGCAGTGCATCTTGTAGATGGTACACACACTGCTGCTACTGTGCGTTGGTGGTGGATGGGGTGCCAATCAAATGGGCTGCTTTGTCCTAGATGGTGTCGAGCTTCTTGAGTATTGTGGGAGCTGCACTCATCCAGGCAAGTGGGGAGTATTCCATCACACTCCTGACTTGTGCCTTGTAGATGGTGAACAGGCTTTGGGGAGTCAGGTGGTGAGTTACATGGGTCTTTCAAAGTTCTAGACTCTTGGTCATTTAGATACAATTAAATACTGGGTAATAAAGTTAAACTCCTAATCAAAAGGGAGACGGGGTTTGATTATGGAGGAGATGAGTGATGCTAAGTCCTAGAAAAATCTGGAGCAGCCCTGAAATATGCAGCAATGTTCATCATGTGCTAAGGAGGTAGCAGCACACAGGAGAGGAGCCACAGATGAGGGTGGCAGAGGAATAGGCAGGAACCTATTAAACAGTTGGGAAAATGGATACCAGCAGCAACACACCTGCTTTGGAATAGTGGACAGCTACAACAAGCCATTATCACTACTCAGTTAACCATGTTAACCGATATACCAGTCATATGCTCCTTGTTGGCATGGACAGTACATTGGATGATGCCGCAGTTGACCCCTCTGTTACTCCGGATGGAGTCAGGGATAGAAAAGGCCAATTATCTGGTCATATATCACACCGCTGTTTGTGGGATCTTGCTCTACGCAGATTGGCTGTTGCCAACCGCGACTACACTTTAAAAGTACTTCATTGGTTCTTAAAGCACCTTTGGGACATCCTGAGGCCTTGAAAGGTGCTATATAAATGCCAGCCCTTTCCTGTTCCTTTATTATTAATAGGGGTTCATAAGAGACTCCTGTGGTTAAATGGATAATTATGAAAAGGTTTGTCATCCGCAATCTGATTAATCAGCACCCATTGCTCAAACCTGGCACCTGATCAATGATTTAGGTACATCACCTCTTTGACTACGAGTGACTCTCATTTATGATTCAGCTGAAACTGGCCAGCATTGTTCAGTGAGCTCACAGGTAGCACTTTTAATTTTGATCGAGCCTTAATTTTTGAAGAGTTCCATATTAATGAAGGGACAGGGTAATTATGATGCAATGAAGGATAAAGGGAGATTACAATAGAGCAGCGGGCCCCATCTCTAATACAGCAAGAGGTGAATCCGAATGAGCCGGTATTTCCCTGTGGGATGAGGGGAAGTGTATCAGCTCCTGGCTTCGAAAGGACAACACACAAGGTCATAGTGTTGGAGCAGCTCTCTTACAATGCAGTTTATAAGCCTTGAAAAGTTCCACTATAAAGGGGAGATAGTTCTCATACTATTATTAATCAGAAGTGGAGAAATTAACATTTCTGATTTTAACAGATGAATGTTGCAAGCTTTTATGGAATTATAGAATCTTACAGCACAGAAGGAGGCCAGTCAGCCCAATGTTCCTGTGCCAGTTCTCTTTAGCAGCAATTAGTCCCATCCCCCTGTTCTTTCCCCATGGTCCTGCAATTCTTTCCTTCTTAAGCGTTTATCCAATTTCCTTTTCAATTACTATTCACTGTTGAATCTGCTTCCACCACGCTCCCCGATCACAACAATTTGTTGGGCTGGAATTTTGCCATCAAGGCAGCAAGAGCGAGTCGGGCCTGTTTAAAAAGAGCCCCTGCCTGCCATATCTTTGTTCCTCGGAGACGAGGACCAGATCGAATCAGGCCCCACACCACCCCCCTCCACCGGAGGCAGTTCAGAGGCGGCCACAGAGGCTGGCAGAAGCTGAGGCAGACTGGTTAGAAGGCCCACCTCAGTTCTCTGAGACTTTTTCCCAGTTGCATTAAAGCTGTTAGGCCTTCTATCCCTCACCTCTCATCCGCCTCACCCTGCCATCTCCATGACCCCTCATGGCATCTTCATGCTTCCATGCCCCTTCCGTGTCCCCCGTGCGACCTTCTTGATCACTTATCCATTATAGAACCAACAAGCCACATCATAACAAAGGCAAGTCTTGAAATGCATTTTAAAAATCACCCATTCAGAAATCTGTTTTGAAAAAAACATCTGCTCTTACAGCTCCATAAGAGTGTCAATCAAACAGCACCATTTTAGCATCAATAACAGAAGCTTTACCTCACTTCACACCTCTTAATATTGTCCAAATGTACATACAGACATAGAACAAAACAATTGAAAGAAAAAATAGCTTATCATAATCTCATAAAGATATCCATCCATCAAAGTATATACTCCACTTCAGCCTGTGAAAACAGATCCTTTTCTGAGCTGATCCATTAGTGAGTCTTGGAGCTCAGCCAAGCATTCATAATAAGGCCATCTGGATGCCTGGCCATCTGTTTCTGTTGATACAGTTCACAGTGGCCTGACTCTGACTCAAAATCTTGCCCTTTGAGAAAGAGCATTTCTCTTCATTTTCCCCATGGCCATTTTGCCAATTACCTTAAATCTGCACCTCCTGGCTACCAACCGGCCAAGCAGTGGAAACACTTTCTC
Source organism: Carcharodon carcharias (assembly GCF_017639515.1). Taxonomy (NCBI): domain Eukaryota; kingdom Metazoa; phylum Chordata; class Chondrichthyes; order Lamniformes; family Lamnidae; genus Carcharodon; species Carcharodon carcharias. The sequence goes on from NC_054498.1 coordinate 18,040,863, forward strand.
CTTATTTACTCGATAATAACCCTTCATAATTTTGGATGTCTCCTTCCCCTTAATTTCCTTGATCTAAGGAGAACAATTAAGGTTTCTATAGTCTCCCTCATCCCTAATACCATTCTATTGCAGAAGTGTTTTTTGGCCTTCAAGATTTACAATAAATCAATTAACTCCTGTGTTAAAACCACAGACAAAGTCACACAAAATTCATATTAAAAATCAAACATATTATAAAAGGGACATAGAAGCACTGTAGATAGTGCAAAAAAGATCTACAAGGAGGATACCACTGTGAGGTTATATCCAAGAGGAAAGGATTGACAGGCTGGGTCTCTTTTCTCTTGCATAAAAGAAGGCTGAAAGGTTTTGATTGAGTGGATACAGAGAGAGTGTTTCCTCTAGTGGGGAAGAGCAGATCTAGAGGCCGTCAATATAAGATAGTCACGAAAAATTCAATAGGGGTTTCAGAAGAAACCCCTTCAGCCAGAGTGGTAGAATGTGATGGTTGAAGCAAATAGTGTGAAAGCATTTAAGGGGAAGCTAGATATGCATTTTGGGAGAAGTGATTAGAGGATTATGCTGATAATGTTAAACGAAGAAGGATGGGAGGATTCGGGTGGAACACCTGCATTGGCTGGCAGGGCCGAATGGCCAGTTTCTGTGGCGTATGTCCTATATAAAACACACTGAGGGTCAAAAATGTTCATTGCAAGCAGTAACTTGAAACGCGAGTCAAGGAACAAGTGTTCCGCTCTGCAAGAAATAGCCTATCCCAATTCACATAATTCAGCTGTTTAGTCACTTTTTTTGCCTGTGATTTCGAAGACATCAGAACTTAGAAATGAATAAGTGGTTCAAGAAGGCAGCTCACCACCACCTTCTCAAGGGACAGTTAGGGATGGGCAACAAATGCTGGCCTAGCCAGCGACGCCCACGCCCAGTGAATGAATAAGTAAGATAAAAGACTCAAATTTGACAATGGTAGCGTTTCAAACGTTGTAATGATTATGTTTCCAGACCCACCAGGGACCTAAATCGAATATCTAATGCACACCATACCCACGTTCTAAAAATTTCAACCCAACAACTTTCACATTTTAGACTGTGACAGTGTAGTTATTATGTTACTAGACTGACATTTGAATAGGCCTAGACTAATTCAGAACGTGGATTCAAATCACGCCATGCCAGTCAAATGAATTTGAATTCATTTTAAAGTAATCTGTAAAAGAAGCAGAAGTAACATGAGGGAGCTTTTTTTTTACGCAGAAGCGAGTTGTTGTGATCTGGAATGCACTAAAATTGTGGTGGGAGCAGATTGAATAATAACTCTTAAAGGGGAATCGGATAAATATGTGAAGGAGGAAATAACAGCAGCGGGCTCGGGGGAAAACAGCAGGAGAGTGGGATCAATTAGATAGATATTTCAAAGAAAGCCTAGCCATGGAGTGCTGAACTGCCTCCTGTGCTGTATTATTCTATGATTCCAATTACTCACTGATGCTGATTAATTTAAATCAATTCAGAGTTTCCAATATTGTCACAGTGACCATGGTTCAACAGTTCTTCATTGCCTCTAAAGCACTTTGGGATGTCCTGAGGTTACGAAAGGTGCTATAGAAAAGCAAGATTTTCTTCCCTTTCTGTTTAATACAGTTGGCAACATGGCTGCCTCAAAACTTGCTCCATGCCGACACTCTAGTCATAAAATCCACCAAATATTGTTGAAATCATATGGCAATTTATTATCCCGTCGACAGATAATATCAGCCAACTAAATTACATTTAATTTTGTTGAACATTACGACCACTTAATGCTTGGCTTACACATAGCGTTCCCTTGGAAACGCCAGTACTTTGAAGAGCAGCTTCAGTGTATTCATACTTGAGATTAAACCTGCTGAGGATTGTGGTCATTCTTTTTGCTTTATGTCATAAGCACATGCTTCAAGAGCTGTTTTGTTTTCTTATTTTAATAACTAGACTGTAAGAAAAGCATATTTCAACTGTAGTCAAATAGATGGCTTTGGCGATTGACCATAATTCAGATGTCAGGGGCTAGATTTTCCCTCTGGGGGTACTGAACCCAATTGTCAGCCTCTGATGAAGTCCACACTGTATGGGAAACAGTCACTCATTTAGATTTTTCCTGGAGCGATCAATTAATGGCCAGAAGGTGGGCTTGTCAACCAACGCCCCCTGACGTTCAATGGTATTACCATCGCTGAATCCCCCACTATCAACATCCTGGGGTTACCATTGACCAGAAACTGAATTGGGCTAGCCATATAAATACTGTGGTATCAAGAGCAGGTTGGAGGCTAGGAATCCTGCAGTGAGTAACTCACCTCCTGACTCCCCAAAGCCTGTCCACCATCTACAAGGCACAAGTCAGGAGTGTGATGGAATACTCCCCACTTCCCTGGATGAGTGCAGCTCCCACAACACTCAAGAAGCTCAACACTATCCAGGACAAAGCAGCCCGCTTGATTGGCACCCTATCCACAAACATTCATTCCTTCCACCTCTGACGCACAGTGGCAGCAGTGTGTACCACCTACAAGATGCACTGCAGGAACTCACCATGTCTCCTTATGCAGGACCTTCCAAACCCACAACCACTACCATCTAGAAGGACAAGGGCAACAGATAGATGGGAACACCATCACCTGGAAGTTCCTCTCCAAGCCACTCACCATCCTGACTTGGAAATATATCACCGTTCCCTCACTGTCGCTGGGTCAAAATCCTGGAACTCCCTCCCTAACAGCACTGTGGGTGTACCTACACCACATGGACTGCAGCAGCTCAAGAAGGCAGCTCACCACCACCTTCTCAAGGGCAATTAGGGATGGGCAATAAATGCTGGCCCAGCCAGCGATGCCCACATCCCGTGAATGAATTCAAAAAAAAATTAAGGAATGTGGGAAACTCTTGAAACTGTTACCTTCTTCCTTTCTTCAATGTAAATGTACCAATCACACACCAGGATTGGTGAAATATTAATGTGGGTTCTTTAATTGAAGATAAGACACTATAAAAATAAATTTACATGGAGGCTAAGGATAGTACATCTGATCTCTACCCTGCTGTTTGTTGATTAACTGCAAATCATGGGACGAATACCTCACATCCTGTCCTGAGGTTTTAGTGAGGGTGACAGTAGTTTAGGATATGGTTCCTTAAAGGTACATGCACATCATAACACAACATCCCCCTTTTCTCACATGAAAGGTTTACTCTTTAGGAATGAAACAATTTACAAGGGGCAAAATGTTTACGATGGGTGAGCGTGTGCCCAACCCGCTCGACCGTGAAATGACTTGCGTTGACTTTGGGCGAGCGCCCAGACATCAACGCATTGTTGCCCGATATTTCGTTGGCGGGCGTAGGCCGGAGTCGGCGGTGTGCCTGCCGACAATTAAAAGGCCCATTAAGGACATTAAGGGATCAATTAACTTAAATTTTTCGCTGCCCCTTCCGACCTTACGGTGGGCAGGCAGGAGAAAAGGCCAAGTGGCCTAATCACTTTTTTTTTGGAAACCTCCATCCACGGGCGGGATGAGGTTTCCAACATCAAATAAAAATGAAATCAAATTTTTCGAATTACAACAAGCCCCTACTCATAAGACAGAGTCACACGAGGGGACATGTTTTATAACATTTTTCTCATTTTTATTTTTTTGAAAACTCTTCACCTCCCTGAGGCAGCTCTGTGTCTCAGGGAGATTCTCGAGCGTGCACTTGCACACGTGCGCCAAGTTCGCACTGTCCCAGCTTCCCCTCCTCCCCCCCCTCCTCCTCCCCCACCCCCCACCCCCATTGGCCCGCCAGCATGAAATCGCTTTCCTGCCTCGATCGGGGGCGGCAAGGGGGTTTCCTGACTCTTCCTCTCCCCACCCCCTCCCCCCCACCCCCTCTCCCCACCCCCTCCCCCCCACCCCCTCCCCCAACCCCTTTCCCCACCCCCTCCCCCACCCCCTCCCACCACCCCCTCTTCCCATTCCCCCCCCTCCGAGCCTGCCTGACAAGGGCTAAATTCTGCCCATGAAAGCAAAATAAGTCAACACCGGGTGGAATTGTCCCGGATTTGCACTAAGTGAGGAGCGGGCAGGAAAAAGGACATTTTACACCCCCTCCCCCCCCCCCCCACCCCCCTCCACTCCCTCCCGCCGGCCGCAATGGCAGCTTTTCACACCGTATCATCCCAAACCCACCTCATGAATAATGCATTCCCGGGAAAGTTGCCACTTCGATGGTGGGCGAGCTCTCATCAGGCTAGGCGCCATATATAACGTGTTGCCTCTCGGTGCTTCCAGCCCAGTGCTGCTGTAAAGAAGACATGACCCTGAAAGGCAAGACTACTGCAGCCCCCAGGCTTAGTGACACGTCAATCGACTGCCTTTTGGACACCGTGGAGGCCCACCGCGATGTCCTCTACCCCCCACTCTGCCCGCAGCAACATCACCAATCCAGCCTGGGACGTGGTGGCAGTGGTGATCAGCGCCAACGCCCTCCAAAAGAGGACAGCCACTGCTACAGGATGGATGGTCTCCTCCATTCCGCTAGGGTAAGTCACTCTTCTCATCAATGTCAACTCACACGCTCACAAACCCATCACACACCCATAGGGATCGCACTCACTGCCAGTGCAAGGGACATCACTGTTCACTCACTCTCTCACACTCACCATCATTGCCCTAATCTCATCCATGGGACCACTCACCACCCACACAGGCCAGGCATACTTATCATCTGGCCTGGCACTGGCATCCTGCTTACACTCTCTCAATCTCTATCTATGCAGGACAAGCTGGCACACACCAAGAGGGAGAGTTTGCAGACTGGTGGAGGAATGCCTGAAATCAAGCTCCCCACGGACTTTGAAAACAGAGCCACCCAGCTGGCCTGTGAGGATCTGAACCCGTCTTGTGCTGAGGTTGAGGTCGGTGCTGCTTAACTAAGTGAGGATCCAGCAGTGCGACAACCATGCTGTGTGTGATGTGTCCTGTTTCACAGGCCACTGCCATGCACTAATTATCTCCCCTCGATTCCGCAGGCACATCTGGGGAGCAGCTGACTGGGCCCACAGCCCAGGACAGCACTCGATGCTAGGGAGGGGGAGGAGGGCAAGCAGGGCGAGCACAAACTTGGGGCACGTGTGCAAGTGCGCGCTTGAGAATCTACCTGAGACACAGAGCTGCCTCAGGGAGATGAAGAGTTTTCAAATCAAGCCCGAAAGAGACCTCTGAAGAGGAATGTGAAGATACCTTCATTGAAGACCCATCACACTCACCCACACCCTCCACCAGCGCAGAGACACGCACCTCGGTGGGACCTAGCTTTGGAGCAGCCCCAGGATCACAATCTGGTGAGCACATCGCACTGTCTGATCCACAGCAGGTGTCGACAGGGACCTCCCTGGTCCCTGGCACTCGGAGGACTGCTGGAGGCCAGAACGTTGCTGAGTCCGAGTCAGATGACGAGCCTCTGGACTCGGTCATGCCACAGTTGCTGGAGCTGCAAAGGCAAGCTTGGGAACATCAGGAAGGGATGTCCGCTGCACTCCTCAGATTGCAAGGCACGATGGAGGAGTCCGTCCGTCTTCAGGCTGAGGTGATAATGCTGGCATTGCAATACAATGAGGTCAACACTGGTACGATATCAGCTGTGATGGAAACCTTGGTCCCAGACGTCACTCCTGCACTGCTGCACGGGCTGAACTTCATTGCTGTTGTTAGCCTCCAACAGTGTACACGCGAGAGGCGTGCTCGATCCCACTCCAGCTAACCCTACTCCTCCGGAGTCGGCCAGGGACCCTTGGTTACCTATAGGGAGCAGGATCAGCAGGTGTACACACCAGGGCCATCCATCCAGGTGTCTGAGGGTGTCCAGCCCATCTGACTCCCCTCATCCTGTGACCCAGCAGCTCCAGCTCCACAGGCTGAGGAGGGTGCTACTGTCGCAGTGCAGACACCCTCCAGATCTCAGCCTTCCAGAGGACGCCCACTAAGGTCATCACAGACAGGGCACTGCAGTCAGCAGGCTGCCTCCACCTCCGTGTGGATGTCCATGGAGCACTAAGATGTAGCGGCAGGGTTAGGAACGTTAAGAAGACATAATTGCACAGCCTGGGCACGGGTATTAATCATTTGTACATAATGTTCACAATTGTAAGAATGTCCCTGCCTGTGGCTCCTTGCTCTGATGAGCAGTGTTCTAGTCACTCAGATGTGGAACATTTCTGCACAAGATAAAGGCAGGTGTCTCAGTCCAGGGCCTCTTCCCTGTGCAGTGTGTAACCTTCAGACCAAAGTGATGGTCCAGCCTCTCACTCCATGGACATGTTACTGATGCCTGCACCTCGATGGTGCTGGTCATTGCTGCCAGAATGTAGTGGGTGGGTGTCACAGAGTTCCCTCATTCTCTCTGTGTGCTCCCAGCACCTTTAAGGTGGGGCTGGCCCCCATCTCTTCAGCATCTGTAACCACAGATGCTGTGCTCCTGAAAGGGTCAGGTGCTGAAGGCTGACAAAAGATCAGGTGCATTTAAAGTTTCTTGGCTGTGTCTCTATGATATGACCCTGATCACAGAGCACAAGTGAGCTGCCCTCAGCCAGACGGGAGTCAGACATTCTCAGAGACTGTGTGGAGGTCTATGGAGTGTCCTCACTGCATGTTGTCAGCATCCTCCACAAATCTAGCAGCTATGAGGGCCTCCCGAGCACACCTGCCTCGTCTGGCCAGTGCAAGGGCCTGATCCCTGTCATTGTCACCTTCCAGGACCTCCTCAGCTTCATCCCCATCGACGTCCTCCTCATCGGAGGAGACGTCCATCTCCTCCATCTCCTCCTCAGCCAACTCCTTGCCCCGCTGCAGTACCAGGTTGTAAAGGGTGCAGCAGACGATGATGATGTGTGACACCCTCTGTGGACTGTATTGCAGGGCCCCACCAGACCGGTGCAGGCACCGGAACCTCATCTTCAGCCTCCCGATGGTTTACTCCACCAAGTTGCAAGTTGCAGCATGAGCCTCGTTATAGCATCGCTCTGCTGCAGTCTGAGGCCGCACAGGTGTCATCAGCCATGGCCTCTGTGGGTGGCCCTTGTCCCCAAGGAACCAACCCTGCAGCCTCTGTGGACCCTGGAAGACGTTAGGGATCTGTGACTGACTGAGAATGTGGGAGTCATGGACACTCCCTGGGAACCGTGAGCAGACCTGCAGGATGAGTTTGTGGTGGTTGCACACCAGCTGCACGTTCAGTGAGTGGATGCCCTTGTCGTTGACTTAGTTGACCATTGTTGCAACGGAGATCTGAGCGCCACATGAGTTAAGTCAATCATACCCTGCACCTGAGATCTGGGCGAATCCAATCGCTCTTGCATCCTGGCTATCCTGGTCCCGGGCAAAATGCACAAAGTTGTGTGGCCCTCGCAAGGATGGCATCTGAGACCTCATGGATGCATTTGTGGTTGGAGGATTGTGAGATTCCACAGAGTTCACCTGTGGAGCCCCGAAAGCAGGCAGTCCCACGGCCACTGGCAGTGCATGCCCCCCGTGTCCCTGTGGTGTCAAATTCTGCAGCAGGTGACAGATGTAACCAACCAGTTCCCTCAACATGCGTAGCCTTCAGCAACATTGGTTCTCGCTCATCTGCAGGAATGAAAGGCGGTGCCTATAGACCCTGGGTCTCGCTAGGCCCCCTACCAGCCACAGCTCACTGTGGCTCATCAGTGGCGTGTGCAGGAGCCCCAGACGCTCCTTCTTCCTGAGGGTGTTGCTCCTCCCTCTGGGCAGCCAGGCACCTCCGTCACTCTCTTCTCCTTCGTTTCTGTTCTCTGTATGCTACGAGGCACATATATAGTCCCAGTCTCCATGCTCCTGATGTACTACTGCTGCAGGATGAAAGAGAGAGACGCCTGGGTTAGGTTGGGTGTACTAAGAACCTCTCTTGGTTAAGCCTAAAGGCCCCTTAACACATCCTGGAGAGTGCTGGCCACCACTTGGATGGCCAGTGATTAGTGCGCTGTGAGGCTGCCCGAAATCCCAATCACCTGACCGATTGGCAGCAGCTTTGCCCATTGGACTGCACGCTTGTGCTCTCAGCTCAGGCACAGGCATTCTCCTAACCCGCACTGCAAGGCTGCACTGTTAGCTTGAACCATGGGGGAGACTGGTCCAAGCCAGAATGATGACATTGTAAGGGGCTGTGAGCGCCTCCACCATTGACTGCTCCACGACCAGCTTTAGCAGTGAAATTGTACAACATGTGCAGTCATCCAGCTGTTCTGCAGTCCAGTAAAACGCTCATTAGTTTGCAGTCTGTGCCCAAGGGGTGACAATCTCTGGAGCACATGGTGGCATTTTCATGCCTCTGCTTTGCTTGAGTGGGCAGATAAGCTAGAGGCCTGGCTCTAAGCAGGTCCATGCAGCTGTGTCTGAGCTGTCTCAGCTTCAGGGGAATGGTCACTTTATACAAGGATTCCCTGATGCGTGGCCACTTCCCTCACCCACAACCCCCCATGGTGCTTGTGCACCGCCTTCAACCGCAGGGCAGCCCTTGCTCCCCCCAGCAACTCACCCCGGCCGTAATGCAGCCTTTGCCCGGGCACCGTGCTGTCAACCAGCCAGGAACCTGCGACTTATCCCTGCCCTCGTCTGAATGCGCGGCGCCTCTTCCTTGAAGTGGAACGGATGACCCTCGCCTGTGCGCAGTCACCTCTGATCTCCCCTGGCCACTCAGCTCGCCAGGTGCAAGCCTTTTAAATGCAGTTGTGGCCAGGCCTTGATTGGCCCACGCGGGCAGCGGTTGGTTTCACTGCCCCTCTCAGGCCTGCCCACCGCGCCCGCCTGCCAATGGGAAAAATCCAGCCCATCAAGTTCATCAAAGTCGTTTATTCCCCAGTTTCAGGATAAATCTCAATAGTCTATCAAAACGTACACTTCGTCCATTGTTTATTAATTTTAGACAAGTGCATAAGACTTAATTTCACATTACACATTTGGTTAGAAGCAAAGGCAGATATAGCATTGATTTTACATTTTAATGGCTATGTCCTACTCATCACATTTAGATTAATCTGTGATTGGACGTTCAGTTTTACTCCTTGTCTCTACCCCCCAGCTTCCCCCACCAACCGGGCTGAAGCAGATATTTGAGAGACCTTTGCCCACAGAAGTATTGGAAAAGGCTGATAAGCAGGCATCATCCAACTGAGTAATGCTTCTTTCCAATTGGTCTGGGAGGTCAGTACGTCACAAGGCTGGACGTGTTGGCGTGGGGGCAAGACGTGATGAAACCTCCAGGGATACAATTAATCACAGTTGGCAACCGTACTTTGCCCACAAACTCAGGACAAAGTTACATAAATTGTACCAAAATGCAGCATCAGCTATTTCAGGAGTGTGATGGAATACTCCCCACTTGCCTGGATGAGTGCAGCTCCAACAACACTCAAGAAGCTTGACACCATCCAGGACAAAGCAGCCACGCTTGATGGCACCATATCCACAAACATTCATTCCCTCCACCACTGATGTACAGTAGCAGCAGTGTGTACCATCTACGAGATGCGCTGCTGGAACTCACCAAGGCTCCTTAAACAGCACCTGCTAAACTCTTGTCCGCTGCCATCTAGAAGGACAAGGGCAGCAGGCGCATGGGAACACCTCCATCTAGAAGTTCCCCTCCAGACCACTCACCATCCTGACTTGGAAATATATCGGCATTCCTTCACTGTCGCTGGGTCAAAATCCTGGAACTCCCTCCCTAACAGCACTGTGGGTGTACCTACACCGCATGGACTGCAGCGGTTCAAGAAGGCAGCTCACCACCACCTTCTCAAGGGCAATTAGGGATGGACAATAAATGCTGGCCCAGCCAGCGAAGCCCACACTTCACTGAATGAATAAATAAAAAGTATAGCACCCTCGTGCCAATAAAGATGCTTCACCCTTGCCAACATAAACAGAGGTTTTTCACCTTTTGGATAAACAGCGTGCCCTTTTAATGGTGTATGTGTGTGTGTGTTTTTCTGTCTCTGTAATGTGCATGTTTGTCTCTTTATGGATCGTGTGTTAATTTGTGTTAATATATAACGTGTTTGCAAATTTCTGTGCACACCAAGTCTTACACTGTGATATTGCAATACACAGACAGAAATAGGCCGTTTAGCCCATGAGGTCCATGCTGGTGTTTAGCTCCACACAAAACTTCTTCATCTAACCATGAATATATCCTTCTATTCCGTTCTCCCTCATTCGCTTATCTACCTTCCTTTAGAAGGTATCGCTCCTATTTTCCTCAATTACTCTTCGTGACAATCTCTGTGCTTGTGTGTATATGGTCATGTAATACGAGCATGTCTCTGTGTGCCAAGTGCACGAACACTTTCTTGGAACTAGGCCCAAAGTGAAGGACAAATTGAAGTTGGAGATTCAAAATGTGGCTCGGGTTGCCAACTGTGATTAAGTGTATTCTTGGAGGTTTCGTCACGTGACTTGCCCCCCCCCCGCTCCAGCCATTAGTTGGCCAACCCATCCATCACAGGCACTGCCTTCCTACGCCAACTGGAAAGCAAAAAGACTCATTACCCAATTGGATGATGATTGACTGTCAGCCAAACAACCTTTCTCCCCATTTTCAATATTTTTATATCTGGTGAAGAGAAACGTTCAAAGAAAATGGCAAATCCCAATCTTTTTTAAAGTCCCGATGATTTTTTTCTCCAGGGTTGCACACAGCAGTGTCCTGGAGATTAATCTTCAATTCCTGGAGACTCTGGGCCAATCCTGGAGGCTTGGCAACATTAAATGTGGCTATGGTTAAGGGAATGAAATGGTTAAATGCATAACACTGGAGAGTCCGACTCTCAGCTTTAATCCAAATTCAGACCCTGAGACACCCACGCTAAACCCCTGTATCCCTTAAAACACAATTTATTTATCTTGTCTCTTGTTTGGTTCGTATGAATATAATTGTCAACACTCACAATCACTAAATTTGACCAGAGACCATTTTACCTTCTGCAAGTCACTTTGGAGGGTTCCCTGTGCGGGCTGGACATAGTTCCTGCAGTCTGGCCAGCTTATCTCAGTCTGTTTAAACAGGCACCTGAAAATTTATGCATCCATGGCTGGTCTCCTTATCTGTCTTACTCATTTATAACAAAGTTCTGTCAGACGTGACTGTCGTTTTGCTCTTGCTTAGAGCAGACATTTATGGAGCGATTTTCATAATGTCAACAATGGGGACTCAGTTTAACCCAGACATTCGTAAGCAATCTGTCTCTCTTCCTCATTAGCACTTCTCAAGGTTTCTTTAATTGAATTTATGGCTTTTTCAATGTTAATTAGTTTCTTTCCTCCAAGGGTTGTTTCTGAAAGCTTTCTGTCTCCGTTATACCATTTTTTGTGGATTCCTGTCTGACAAGTACTAAGGTACTCTACTGATGTGCATTGGAAGCTAAGGGCAAGTCATTCCATGACAAATAATCAGACACAGGAATATAAATGCTTGTTCCTGCAATTTGCAACCATTAGTACACAATGCAAATATATTAAGTGCAATTAATATATTCATTCAAAAATCCTCACGCGACAAGCAAATATGATATAAAATATAATGATGCATCATAAGTTAAATTTGATAGAAAATCTTGCATTTAGCATTTTTCACAGCCTCAGGATATCCCAACATGCTTTACAGTAACCGCTGTTGAAATGTGGCCAACTCCCCAGTTCAGGTTTCATACTTGTAAATCTTTTTTTTAACACCTTCCCCAGTGTCCTTTCTGTAATACCTGAGCTGTGCGCAATATCTCAAGTGTGATCTCACCAAAGTTTGATACAAGTTTGGCGTAGTGCTCCTGAATTTTCAATTCTACCTCTCTAGAAATGAACTCCCCTGCTTTGTCTGCAATGTTATTGCCCTTCAATAACCTGTAGACCATCCAATGAGAAGAGTACTTGCCACCACATGGTGGCAAGAGGAGGTGGTGGCGTAGTGGCATTGTCTCTGGACCAGTAATCCACAGAGCCAGGTTACTGCTCTGGGGACCTGGGGATGAATCTTTGGCTCGGCGGGGAGGGAGGGGGGTTGGAGGGGGGAGGGCAGGTCCCGGGTCCCGCTCCCCGAGGTGTAAAATGACGCAGGGTGACATCGGGCGTGCGTCCTGACATCACCGTGCGTCATTTAGATTTTCAGTTTGGCCCACCGAACTGTCAAAGGCCTATTAAGGCCATTTAACTAACAACTAAAATAATTAACGGAGCTGCCTGTCTGACCTTGAGGTCAGCGAGGGGAGGGCAGCCGAAGTGCCCAGGCAGCCTTCGCATTTTTCATGGAACCTCATCCACGGGCGGGATGAGGTTTCATGAATGATTTTAAGTTTTCTCAAAAATTTTTACTGAAATGAATGCACTTGTCCCAGCCCATGTGACAGTTTCACATGAGGGGACATGTCATAAAAGTTTTTTCCACACTTAAAACTTAAAACTAACCTCTCTGAGGCACCTCTGTGCCTTAATTGGCCGGCCCACATAAAATGGTGGCCTGGACCCGATCGGTGGCGCCGATTGGACCCGCCCCCGCCCCCTGCCCCCACATAACCTCCACCCCTGTGGGGGGGAATTCTCCCTCTGGGTGTGAATCCCATCACGGCAGATGGCAGAAATTGAATTCAATAAATATCTGGAATTAAAAATCTGATGTTGACCATGAAACTATTGTCAATTGTCGTAAAAACCCATCTGGTTCACTAATGTCCTTTAGGGAAGGAAATCTGCCCTCTTCACCCGGTCTGGTCTACATGTGACTCCAGACCCACAGCCATGTGGCTGACTCTTAAAAATGCCCTCTGAACAAGGGCAATTAGGGATGGGCAATAAATGCTGGTCTAGCCAGTGACACCCACAGCCCAATAGCAAATGAAAAAAAGTGTGGGCATCGTTGGTGGGACAAAGGCCTGATCTTAGATTCGGGAAAACATTATTCTAAAGCACATTTTAAGATCAACCCCAAGATAAAAGTAAAACGATAAAAGCAAAAACTGGTTAAGATCAACCCTGTTGGTTGGAGGGGTCAAGAGGAACGAAGCCATTGTCAACCAAGCAGCAAGCAGATGCCAGTGCTTCTAGAGTTGTCTGTAGTGTATCAATTGCACCTGCCCGCTCACCCCAGGCACGCATTGTCGCTGATTCTGCAAGCTCCATCCTGAGAAATGTCAGATCCTAAAATGGAGAGATGCCCCAATGAAGAGACTTTATAAAGGTGTGACAGGAATAGATGCTGAGCCAAAGAAGTGAAGGGTTAGGAGAGGTGAGAAAAACTTGTCAAAGAAATAAGCTCTGAAGAAGAACCTGAAGGCAGAGAGAGAGAGAGGGGTAAGTGTAAAAGTGAAGGGGGTTAAGGAGGGAGTTCCAGAGAGAAGAGGGAAGGGAGGGGGGAGATACAGAGCAGGGCAGAGTCAGACAAATGTGGGGGGCGGTTGTAGGAGGTTATAGAGACAGGTAGGGATGAGGCCAGGGATGGAATAAAAGAATTTCAAGAATTCTGGATTATTGGATGACTGCTTAATGTTGGTGAGTGGGACTTGGTGCGAGTTATAATGTGGGAAGAAGAGATTTGGACAAGCTTGGGTTATGAAGCAGGGAAGTTGAGAGGCTGGGTAGGGAAGCATTAGAGTAATTGGGTGTGGAAATAGTGAGAGCACAGATGGAGGTGAAGGAGGAGGCAGCCATTGCAGAGGTCTATTATATGATGGATAGGATATAAAGTTGGGAGCTTAGCTCAGGGTCACGGATCACAGCATTGTTACAGCGCCTAAGGAGGCCATTCGGCCCATCATGTCTGCACCGGCTCTCCAAATGAGCAATTCACATTGTGCCATTCCCCTGCCTTTCCCCTCGTAGCGCTGCACATTCTTCCTTTTTAGATAACAGTTTCATTCCCTTTCCGATGCTTCAGTTGAACGGGTCTCCGCCGTGTTCTCAGGCAGCGCATTCCGCAGACCCGAAACATTCGCTGTGTGAAAAGAGCCTTTCCTCAGGGTCACTTTTGCTTCTTTTGAAGTGCATGAATTCACCGTGTTAACTGCACTTCAATCCCAATGTCTGCTGGAAATCAAGGCAGGAAAACGGGCGGGGCACAAAATTGGGCTCAGATCTGGTGTAGCGGACCCCCACCCCCATCGGCGTGCTTGTCCAAGTACTTGCACAATTTGGATGGACTGCAGCAAAAGATCCTGCCTTTCTGCACCTGGAAAAGCGCACTGTCTCAGGTTGTGTTAGATAGGGGATGGTTGATTTTTAGTTCGCTATACTAACTAGCTCAGGGCCACTTAAGGCACTGAGGGTTTGGGATATGCCTGGCTCAGCTCTGGGCAGTGACCAGGGAGCTGGGCACAGTCATGGGGTCAAGACATCTGTAGCAGGGAACTCAGGCTTTCTAATATTCATCTGCAGAAAATGAAGACCCATCCAACGCCAGATTTTGGACAAGCAGTCTGGCAGCACAAAAACAGTTGAAGGGTTGAGAGAGGTCTTGAAGAGGTAGAGTAGGTATCATTGGTATGAAAATTTGTCTTTGAATATGCCTATTTGTTCCTCTTACTCAATGGACCTATAATGCATCTAATCTTCATACTCTACCTAAAGATCCATCGACTCACAATGGATCTCACCTACAATGTACACTTGGAGAAAGAACACAATGACTTACAGTTTTTTATTAATTCTTTCATGGCTAGGCCAGCATTTATTACCCATCCCTAGTTGCCCTAGAGAAGGTGGTGGTGAGCTGCCTTCTTGAACCGCTGCAGTCCCTGTGGTGTAGGTACACCCACAGTGCTGTTAGGGAGGGGATTCCAGGATTTTGACCCGGTGACAGTGAAGGAACGGTCACTATATTTCCAAGTCAGGATGACTTGTGACTTGGAGGGGAACTTCCAGGTGATGGTGTTCCCATGCGTCTGCTGCCCTTGCCCTTCTAGGTGGTAGAGGATGTGGGTTTGGTTCACTTCTATGCTCCACTCTTATTCCTAACTAAAAATTCACAACCATGAAATATTACAAGAGAATAAATCAGGGCTATTTGCCGGCAGTTTTGCATCTCCATTTGTTCACGTTTCTAGGGAAGCGGATCTACTCTGAGTGAAAACATTTCTCCATGGGTATATTGCAGCTCTGTCAAGTTTATATCCCATTGCAATAAAGACTCAGTGACATAGGCAACAATATTTATGAAGGCATTTACCTCCCTTCCTTTTGCTCCATAGTTTACGAAGCCCAACCAATGAGCTGTGGTGTCATTAAGTACTCCTTAAGTAAAAAAAATATAAATCCCGGTGACAAGGACCACACACCCACACTTTAAAAGGTGCTTCCTCGCTAACGGTGATCCATTCGATTGAACAATGCTGGTGGCAGCTGGTAGCTTGCTAAATAAATCTAAGTTTTGTAATAAATTTACTGTAAAATACCCGAGGAAAGCCTTACCGCTATACTAAACATACAAGGTTAGAGGCATTAGTTACTTGGCCTTTATATCTCCTGAAAGCTCATCCAAGGACGTTAATTGATAAATAAGCTCTCATTGGTTATATATCGTAGCTCAAATTTTATTTCTGTTGCAATGGACAGAATTGACTTTTCACTGTGGTTTCTGTGCTGCATAATAATCTTTAATTATCCTTCATTAACGGTGCCGTACTGTTTCATGAAGGTTCTCAGGACCACTATCCAAACAGTACCCATCTCATTGGGCTGAGGATTTTTGGAGGAATGTCAAGTCCCCCTGCTGGGGCTGATGGTGAGAGCTGACCCTACTGTGGCACGCAATGGGACCCTGTGGTTGTATTTTGCCAGGAACGGCTAATTAACAGACCAGCATGTGATTGAGGATGGTGACCTGTCCCCCTGCCCATCAGAGCTAACAGCCCAATCAGAAGGCTGGCAGCTCAGCAGCCTTGGCAATGCCACTGCTAATGGTAGCCATTGTTGAGGCTGAATCATCAGGGAGAGGGCATCATCAATCATCAATGCCCAGGCAGTGGGTTCAAATCCCACCGTTGCCACTATGTTTTAAAGAGGTTTAAGTTATCCAAATTGATGACCAGATAAACCGTTCTGGCCTCCCAGCAAGCTCCTGGGGAAGGCCCTTATTGATGGGTACTTCATGGCTCATTGGAGGCCTCCCCTGCCCCCCACCCTTATGTCAATGGCTGCCCTTGTGCCTAACTCACTGCCACTGCAATGACCACCCCCTCCCCAGCTCAGGCAAGTCCTGACTTCCTCAAAACAACTCACCTGTCAACAGGGATAGGTTTGAATGTAAACATGACATCAGGGTCAGATCAACAAGAGGTTCCCAGAGAGAAATGCAGACCAGACCGTGTCCTTGAGACCATGTACTTATTATGAAGTCTTGTAAAGAGTGTAAATACATAGTTTCTAGAAAAACTATGTACTAACTATCTCAAGTCACCCATAGAATAAGTTAAAACATGGTGGCAGCGGTGGGATTGGAACCCATGCCCCAGCAAAGATGGGCCTGCTTGCCATGAAGTTTTGTAAATAGTGTAAATAAATAATTCCCACAGGAACCGACTATCTCAAATCACTCAGAATAAGTTAAACCTCTTTAAAACATGGTGGCAGCGGTGGGAATCGAACCCACAATCCTGAAGAGACTGGAGCCTGCATGCTATGGAGTCTTGTAAATAGTGTAAATAAATGGTTTCTAGAAAAGCTATATACTGACTATCTCAAGTTGCTCATAGAATAAGTTAAATCTCTCTAAAAGAAGGGCGTTTTGGTAAAGTGCTTTGGGACTTCCGCTATGTTAAAGGCGCTCTATGATTGCAAGTTGCCTTAACAGGATGAAAAGTATGTGGATGAAAAATGCTCAATGGACACCCATGAACCTACTGTTCCACTACAGGGTGAGTGAGCTGAGCTGGCTCATCTCAGTGGTGCTTTGTCTGCCCGTCATGAATCTTTGTTGGTTCTTGCATTGACCAAATTTATGGCTATTTATTAATATTTACAAAAGAGAAGGAGGGGGGGATAATGAAATGTTTTTTGCACGTAGCATTCCCTGTCAGCCCAGTACTTTCTTCCCGTTGCACTTTTTAGTCACGTTTTCAGTCATCCCTCTGCCGTTCGTTATCATTGTCAATTTTATTGTAAGCTGCTCGGATTCATTGGCCGGGATTTTTCTGCCTCAGGTGAGGCGGATGCCCTAGCCCCAAGTCCATTGGCTTGCGGCGGGACCGGAAGACCCCACCCATTGCGCCACGTCTGATTGGCTTAATCCTCATCCCATGACTGAATCCCAGCTCTTGCCCCAATCCTCACTCACCCTTTCTCAAAGTAGCAGCAGAACACGGAGAAGGGCGTTAAGCAGACAGAAAAGAATTGAACAGCTCCAGGCCGGGTGTTAATAGGGGAAAGCGGAGATATTTTAAAGCATGCAACAGACTCAACTCTCTCCCGTGAGGATGCAGAGTCAGCTCGAAGTACACTGTAGGAAGAAGTCAGCAAGGAGAAAGACTAACATTTATAAAGCGCCTTTCATGACCACAAGACTTTCCAAAGAGTTTTATAGCCAGTTAAGCACTTCTGAAGTGCAGTCACTGTTGTAAGGAAACACAGCAGCTAAATTGTGCACAGCAAGCTCCCACAAACATCAATGTGATAATGACCAGATTATCTGTTTTTATTGATTGGAGCAAAGGACTTAGGAGCAGGAACAGGCCATTCAGCCCTTCGAGCCTGAAGTGTAGTCACTGTTGTAAGGAAACACGGCAGCTAAATTGTGCACAGCAAGCTCCCACAAACATCAATGTGATAATGACCAGATTATCTGTTTTTATTGATTGGAGCAAAGGACTTAGGAGCAGGAACAGGCCATTCAGCCCTTTGAGCCTGCTCCACCATTCAATATGATCATGGCTGACCTGGGTGGTCCCAGCTCCACTTTCCTGTGCCACCCACCATCCCCACCCCCCATAACCCTTGACACCAATGTCTGCCAAAAATCTAACTAACTCACCGTTGAATAAATTCAACGGCTCAGCCTCCTCTGCTGCCTGGAACAGAGAATTCCAAAGACTAACAACCCTCTGAGAGAAAAAAAATTCTCCTCACCTGCCTTAAAAGGGAGACCTCTTGGTCTTAAACTGAGCCCCTAGTTCTAGCTTCCCCCACGAGAGGAAACATTCTCCTGGTATCCGCCCTTGAGGGAGAATTCCCCTGGTCTTTTCTCAAAACAATGCCACAAGATCTTTTATATTCACCTGAGAGGGCAGGCAGGGCTTCGGTGCAAGGCCTTGTCTAAAAGACAGCACCTCCACCAGCACTGCACTGGAGTGAGAGCTTTGAGGTTTGTGCTCATGTCCTGGAGTGAGCCCCCGCTGATCCTCAAGCGGTTCTAGTTTAAGGAGGTTGTCACGCTAATCGTAGAGAAGAGGGAAGGGGGCCATGTGCTGGGCCAGGGTCGAGATATAGGACCGGAGGAGCCCGCATGTGCAGAGTGGAGTCAGGCCATGGAGAGATCTGAAAACATGCAGGTTTAGAAATGGCACTGAGAGGCAGGAACCCAGTGGAGCTCAGCAAGAAACTGAACTGGACTAGCCATATAGAAACTGTTACTTCAAGAGCAGGTCAGAGACTGGGCATCCTGTGGTTAGTAACTCATCTCCTGGCTTCCCAAAGCCTGTTCACCATCTATGAGGCACAACTCAGGAGTGTCATGGAATACTCTCCAGTTGCCTGGATGAGCGCAGCTCCATCAGCACTCAAGAAGCTTAACACCATCCAGGACAAAGGAGCCGCTTAAAAACAAAAAAACTGCGGATGCTGGAAATCCAAAACAAAAACAGAATTACCTGGAAAAACTCAGCAGGTCTGGCAGCATCGGCGGAGAAGAAAAGAGTTGACGTTTCGAGTCCTCATGACCCTTTGACAGAACTTGCGTTCGAGTCCAAGAAAGAGTTGAAATAAGCCGCTTGATTGGCACCCCATCCACAAACATTAACTCCCTCCACCACCGACGCACAGTAGCAGCAGTGTGTACCATCAACAAGATGCACTGCAGGAACTCACCAAGGCTCCTTAGACAGCACCTTCTAAACTCATGACCGCTGCCATCTAGAAGGACAAGGGCAGCAGGTAGATGGGAACACCACCACCTGGAAGTTCCCCTCCAAGTCACTTACCATCCCGACTTGGAAATATATCGCCGTTCCTTCACTGTTGCTGGGTCAAAATCCTGGACTTCCTTCCCTAACAGCACTGTGGGTGTACCTACACCACATGGACTGCAGCGGCTCAAGAAGGCAGCTCACCACCACCTTCTCAAGGGCAACTAATGATGGGAAAAAAATGCTGGCCCAGCCAGCAATGCCAACATCCCATGGATGAATATAAAAGAAGAGTAAACACATTACCTGTGGAAAATCACGTGGGCTCTTATTTTCCAATCATGCTTTTTGAATATTGGTTACCCCCAGGCAAATGAGTACATTTGGACACAGAGAGAATCCCACTAACATTCTGTTTGCTACTATGGGATTGGACATTGTTTGCAAACGTATTGAGCAATTGGCAATCAGGGACTTCCATTGTCTGAACCGATTGGTAAGGTTTCAGACATGACACCGTACCCGGTCACTCACCACACACAACTATTGTCACGTGGACAGAAGGGTTGCCAACTGTGATTAACTGTATCCCTGGAGGTTTCATCACATGACTTGCCCCCCACGCCCCCCCTCCCCCCGGCTCCAGCCATTAGTCGGCCAACACATCCATCCTTGTGACGCACTGCCTCTCTACGCCAATTGGAAAGCAAGAAGACACATTACCCAATTGGATGATACTTGAACATCAGCCAAACAGCCTCTTTTCCTATTTTCAATATTTTCATGCCTGGTAAGGAGCAACATTCAATGAAAATGGCAAAAAAAAATCCCAATCTTTTTTAATATCTCGATGATTTTTCTCCAGGGTTGTACAGAGCAGTGTCCTGGAGATTGACCTTCAATTCCTGGAGACTCCAGGCCAATCCTGGAGAATTGGCAACGCTGGCAAAGGCTCGGTCACGTGACCAGTGGGAACCACTGATGGAGGGAGGATGATTTAAAGGGCCACCCTTACATGAAAGTGCATGAATCACAAAAAGTGCGACTTTGAGAGTCAAGAGAGCCCCAGTTACATAAATAATCAGCATGAAAGAGGAACACGCAGGACTGAGAAAGGAATTTCAGTCCATCTAGCTCAAGATCTGAAAAAGCACATTACACAGCTTGCTCTATGTATGCCTGAAACGAGCAAACCAAAATTCAGTCTGCGTGTGTGGTTCTATATGATTTACAGCCCTGGGGTGAGGAATTTTATTTTCTCATCATGACAGAGTTATGGGCTTTAACTTTGTGGCATTTCACGGCTGCAAAGTTGGGGGCAGTGGGGTGGAAATGGTCTCTTTATCCCTCCTGCGCTCTCTGTGAGGACATCTTCCCCAGATTGATGACGTGACCTCAGGGTGCCAAGGAGAAAGTGAATGGGAAGCCGTTTTCGGTGTGATATGTTAACTTGGCCACATTCTGCTTGCCGTCCGTATTTTTGTAATATCCCGGGGCCCGACGCTGGTTGAATTTAACTCTGCAGCCACCCCAGAAAAGTATTCAGCTCAGATTTGATTAAAACGGCCGACCGTTCCTCTAACCCTTTCTGGGTTACATTACAGGCTAATTGGCTGAGATTAGATTGCAGCTCCAGGAACGGTTTGTTATGTTTCAACTTCCATAGTGATGATATCATCAGAGAAAAACAAATTGCTCATGGCTCTGATATCTGTTTATCTGCTGTTTGTAGGTTAATGAGGCTTTGTCTGACAATGGTATGATAATGACCATCTGGTACTTGAAAGATGCCTTCAGTTCCTTACATTGTGTTTATGCTGCATTCCACAGTCCCTCAGCTATGTGATAAAAGCATTGCCATATAGCGTGCTGGGGCTCACTTAAGATGTTTTAAGATTTGCCATCTTTAATACCCCAGCACCAACTTGGGTCAAGCTGCTGTGAAGCTTTGGCTCAGTGGGTAGCACTCGTGCCTCTGGATCAGGAGGTACAAGGCTCAAATCTTGCTTCAGACAGTTCCCAGTGAGGTCTGGCTCTGAAATCATGGATGGCATAGGACTGCTTATGACCATAGATGGAACACTCGTGTCAGCCTGTTAATATCATACAGCACAGACGGAGGCCATTTGACCCATTGTGCCTGTGCCATCTCTCTGACGAACAGTGCTAGCCTCTTGCCCTAAAGCCCTGCAAATTTCTGCTTCACATTATTATTCAAGGATATGAAATAAAATAATATAATGAGACATATAATGAACTGAATTCTTCGACCTGTGAGGACTTACCTCAAAGTAACTCCCTTGCATGAAATGTTACACTAGCCCTCCCAGTGTGGGTGTTGGGGGGTGGGGGTCAATATTGGGGTGTCCTTGGTTTGCACATGCATGACCCCTGACTTTTACCCTTTGTTCCTTATTTTAAACTCAATCACGGAGTCAGAGGGCTGAATTTTCACCCTCGAAGTGCATAGCTGGGGAGACAGGGAAAATTCACAGCTTTGCGCACCCACCTCGGGGGAGAAAAGTGGCTCCAGTGGGAGGCGATCGATCTTCATTGCCGGGAGGCGGGGTAGGTGGGGGGGGGGGGGGGGGGGGGGGGGGGGGGTGGGGGGGGGGGGGGGGGGGGGGGGGTGGGGGGGTGCTATGAGATGAAGTCGGCCCAGCTGACCCCAGAAACTGCTTCGGAGGCAGAGGTGGGCCCAGTTTAGGAGGTAGCTTTTTCACAACCCAGGCCCTGTGTAGAGGGTGACCCTGGAAGTCACTCACTACGACACGGAGGAGGTTGTGAAGGAGTCACGAGGCTGCGTGGGAGGAGGCTTCATTACGTTGTCCTGGGAGCGTACATTTTAAATGTTGGTCAGCTGGTTACTTGTGCTGGAAGAAAAGGCCCATTAAGAGCCTTCCATAGGAAACCTCGGGTGCCTATTGCAAATAAAGAAGCGTCTGCTTCTGTCCGCAAAGATCTGCCACCCCCCGCCCTGCAGCTATCAGCATCTTTACAAGTAGAGCGGGTCACAACTCTATTCAGCAAGTGAAATGAGCATGGCGTCTCAGGGGCTGGTATCAGGGCCCCGCATCATGTTCAGCCACAGGGCATCTGTCACATTTTCACCTGTGGGCACCCAAAGATGCCTTGGCCATCTCCGTGACATCAGCACAGTGTCCTCGCGGGCATGTGTGACTCCAAGGGGCTATGCCAGAAGGGTCCTATAAGCTCCAGGCCACACCAAGACATCCTGGGTGCTCGCACAGTACACACAACCTGCAAATGGACCCTCCAACAACAGAAGTAAGCGCACTCCTTGAGAAGATGGTCCCCGCACAGGTGGTTGTACGTGGGTATTGAGTAGGGCGGCATAAAGAGAGAATCATGAAGTCGTACATATGCTTTATTCATTGCCATGGCAGGATGTGCCAAAGGAGCAGTGTGTCTGAGTCTCAGGGATTAAATGCACTCAGGTTCAGAACCAGGGCCTGGAGACCCCAGTGCAGGAGCTCGAAGATTCAGAGGGATACTCTGTGTGTGAAACCCTCCTGTTACAAAGAGAGTGCGGCAGGCAATTGCTGCAGCAGTGAGCATATCGGGCAAAATATGTCCAAACACAGATTCAGTGCCGCAAGCAGTTCCGCCTGCTGTACTCAGGCAATGTGAGCTGTTTGACTGAAGCTTTCCTCTCCCGTTGGTTTGGCCCTCAGATGACTGAGACATCAGATGGGACACAATTGCTGTGTACACTGCCATCAACAAGGGTGACCGATTGGACATCTCACTCTCGTATGCCCAAGCATAAATGGGGTGGCATCTGAATGCCCACTTTGACACCCGGCCAGGTCAATCATGCTCCTACATGAATGCAGGATTCAATGTCTCTGAGGATTTCTTCATTGCCCGCTTGCAGTTGAAGAGGCCTCTAAATGTTAATGTCTCGGACAGGAGGGTGGATGTGTGAACTTCTGGGCGATTTGTCCCGTGGAGGAGAGGCCCATGCAGAGGGCATGTGTGCCTTCCCAGGCAGTGTGAAAGATGGCAAGTTGCCCATTGCAGGTGCCAAGGGTGTTGTTAAAGGCACTTTCAATCATGGTTTCACTGGTGGTGGTGATGGTTGTTCAAAATAGAGGAGGTGGACCGAACATAAAGGGCATTTGGCATGTGGTATACCATGAAGGTAGAGTTCCGGGCCAAGGCCTCTGCTCATATGGTTTTTGATAGTGAGTATAACTGCATGCATGCTCACACTGAGTAACGATTAGGCTAATTGTAGTAACTATGGCTTTAAGGAATGTAGTACCAGTAGATTTAAGACTTATTCTGTTGTACAGTATCATGTGACAGTGCGAACGAATCAGCTCTAAGTTTGGGAACCTTAGAGTGGGAGTTCTTCTTCTAGTTGTGGAGCTTGATGAAAGCATGTAACTGCTGCTGCAGCCTGTAAATAAAGTTTGATGTTTCTAATGAAAAACCTGCCTAGAAAATCAAGTCCATAACAAACTGGCGACAAGGGTAAATCGGGTCTGGCGTTGTCCCTCGCCCAGTGACTGTATCTTGTTTAAACAGAGGAAAGGGAAGATATACTCACCAGATACTCACCACATTTTGCCAGGATTGACCCCTTCAAACCATCCACAGAGGATTGGTGCCAATATGTAGAATGCCTCAGGTTCTATTTCCAGGCAAATGAAATAATGGGGGAAGAAAGGAGAAGAGCAATTCTTCTAAGCATTTGCAGGAATAAAACCTATGATTTAATCCTAAGTTTGACAACCCCCAATTCAAAGAGCTTTGGTGAATTGGCATACCTTGTTAAGGGACACATTCAACTGAAACCCTCAATCACCATGCAGAGGTTCTGGTTTAATTCAAGAGTTAGAGCCTTGGGGGAGATCATTGCTACACATGTGGCGAAATTGAAACAACTGACTGAACACTGTGATTTCGGGGAGACCCTAAGCGATATGCTCAGGGATCACTTGGTCTGTGGTGTGTAAGATGATGCCATTCAACAACTATTATTAACTGAAGTAAACCTCGATTTTAAAAAAAAGCATTGGAAATTCAGCGATAGATATTGCTGAACAAGACGCGCAGGATATACAAGGTACACAAATTGGCGCTGTTTTCCAGTTGGGGCAGGAACAGACAGCTTGGTGTGGTGTGGAAAGTCAGGACTCCACTGCGAGGTGGGGGACAGTCCCTGAAAATTTAAGATAAATACAGGGAATTGCTCAGCAGCAAATCTGAAAATGAATTATCACCGATGCGGAAACAATCATGCTCCTGAAACTCACCACTTTAAAGAGATGAAGTGCTACTTTTGCCATAAAAGAGGGCACACACTGAGACATTGTAAAGCAAGATTGAGACAGACTCCCAGGCAGCAAACTAAGTTAATCAAAGTACATAATGTGGAAGAACCAGAAACCACCAATTCTGATTTTCACTCCCTATTTAATGTAAAAGTCAGGAAGGCAGAGCTGATCACTGTTACTCTGCAGGTAAATGGAAGGCCTTTGATGATGAAAGTGGACACTGGTGCTTCAACCACTGCAGTGGGAGAGCACACCTTGAATATTTAAACAAGGGTACTCAACAATTGAATTTGGAGCAGCCTTCAGCCAAATTGAAAACTTATACTGGCGACACCATCCAAGTGAATGGTATTACCCCTGTGCCTGTTTATTATAAGCACCAAACAGTACAACTCCATTCTGTTGAAGGGTCATGAGGACTCGAATCGTCAACTGTGCTCTTCTCCGCCGATGCTGCCAGACCTGCTGAGTTTTTCCAGATATTTCTGTTTCTGTTTTTGTTTTGGATTTCCAGCATCTGCAGATTTTTGTTTTTAGCACAACTCCCGGTGATGGTAGTAGAAGGTGGAGGACCAAGCCTTCTAGGTCATGATGGGTTGAAAGAAATTAAACTAAATTGGTCTGAAATTTTCTAGCTATGAGTACGAGGCCTCACGGAGCTGCTAAAGAAATATGACAAGGTTTTTCGAGAGGAACTGGGCAGAATCAAAGACCTACAGGCTAAGATCCCAGAAGCAACACCTCATTTTTTTAAAGCAAGGCCGGTGCCACATGCACTGAGGGAGAAGGTCAACGCCATTTAGAGAGGCTGGGGGTCAGACAGACAGTTCAATTCTGAGAGTGGGCAGCACCTGTCTTAAAACTGGACCGGACCACCCAGATGTGTGTGGACCAAAAGAGCCGCCAAGTTGGACAAGTACGCTATCCCGAAGACTTTTGGAAGCAGGGGCATATTTAAAAAAAGAAAAGCGTACCTTTCAGGCAAGCGAGGTTATTTATTTGGACCATCGGGTTGATGCCCAAGGGTTACACCCGGTAGAAGATAAAGTCAAAATTATTAAGGAGGCACCTTTGCCTAAAAATATCACTGAACTCAAGTCATTCTTCAGCATAATTAGTTATTATGGTCGATTCCCACCCAACTTATCAATGGTCCTAGCCCCTCTGCACCCATTTTAAAGAAAAACTAGCATTGGGTTTGGAAGTCACCCCAAAAGGAAGCCTTCACAAGAGTTAAAAACACTCTTGCGGCCTTCAAACTAGTTAGTACACAACCACCCGACAAAGGAACTGGTACTAACCTGTGACTCATCTCCCTATGGTGTGGGAGCAGTACTATGGCACAAGATGGACGATGGTTCAGAAACGCCAATAGGCTAAGTGCCAAGGACCATTTCCAGGGTCAAAAAATGTTATTTGCAAATCGAGAAAGAAGGATCATCGATTATTTTCAGTTAAAAAAATTCCATCAATATGTACATGGCCGACACTTCATGATAATTTCTGACCACTCTTTGATCTGTTCAGTGAAGAAGAAGCTATCCCTCCCATAGCTTCTGCACAAATTCAAACACGGGCTCTAATTTTATCCACATATGGATATAGTTTTGTGCACAGACCAGGGATGCATAAATCCAAAACAAAAACAGAATTACCTGGAAAAACTCAGCAGGTCTGGCAGCATCGGCGGAGAAGAAAAGAGTTGACGTTTCGAGTCCTCATGACCCTTCAATAAAGCCAATGCTGATCCCCTAAGTCGCCTTCCTTTACAGGAGGGCATTGAACATGCACTAATTCCACAAGGGATCGTATTAGCAATGAATTTCCTGGATTCCTCGTCAGTCTACACAAGGCAGATAAGAAACTGGATGAATCGCGATCCAGTCCTGTCCAGAGTGAGAGACAAAGTGTTGAAAGGATGGTCCCAGGAACCAGTCCTTGACGAATTGAAGCCATTCTTCACCCGAAGGAATGAATTGAGCAGTCAAGATGCTATCCTGTTATTGGGCACGTGAGTAGTTGTTCCTTCACAAGGAAGGGAACCACTCTTATGGGAGTTGCACAGCGCACATCCGGGAATCTCAAGAATGAAGACGATTGTGCGAAGTTACATTTGGTGGCCGGGCATAGACCGTGATATCGAGAAGGTGGTTAAACACTGTATACAATGCCAACAACTACTGTGGCCCCACTACACCCGTGGGAATGGCCTGGTAAGCCCTGGGTGAGACTGCACATAGATTACGTCGGTCCATTTCTAGGCACTATGTTCCTACTAATAATTGACACACATTCCAAATGGCCAGAGGTGTATGGGGTTAGGTCACCAGTGTCAGGTGCCACTACAGGAAAGTTACGCCAAAGATTTTCCATATATAGATTGCCAGAAGCAATCATCTCAGACAATGGCACTGTGTTTACTAGTGCTGATTTTCAAAGATTTGTGAGCCTAAATGGTATCAAGCATGTAAAGATGGTACCATGTTATCCAGCATCTAATGGATTAGCTGAGAGAGCAGTACAGACTTTTAAAGCTGGGATGAAAAAATTACCAGGAGGATCATTGGAGACTAAACTTTCACGTTTCCTGTTTCACTATAGAACAACACCCCGCACTACTACACATTCAATACCTTCAGAGTTACTTATGAAGTGCCACCTTCGAACGAGGTTAAGCCTGATACTTCCCAATTTGGAGGGGAAGGTGAAGAAAAGTCAGGAGAATCAAAAAGCAACTCACGATTTGCATAGAGTGAGCGAGAATTTACTGTTGGTGAAGCAGTCTACGTACGAAACTTAGGTGGTGGATACCTGGTGTAATAGTTTCTGTGACCAGACCCTTGTCGTACCATGTAGAAGTGGATGGCCAGATCACCCACAGACACGTGGACCATTTGAGAAGAAGGGAGATACCCCAACAAAATGATGTTCCACCTGTAACCATTGCTGAACCTGTGGTCCCTGTTGAAATTGAAAGGATAGACCATACCAGATGTCTCCGCCGGAGTAGATGACACTGAACTGTCTGTACCTAAAGAGGTACCTGATGTTGCTGTGGCTCCAGAGAATGTGGATCCTGTAAGAGATGCGAAAGTCATGGAGCTACGATGTTCCACCTGGATCAGGAAACATCTGAGAGACTGAGCTTATAATTCCATGGCCCATGTCTATACTTGTAATATCATGAAGGTAGATGTTCTTGTAAATGCAAACTGTACAAAAAAATTAAAAGGAGGAGGGGTGTAGTGATTGTAGCTTTAAGACTTATTGTGTTGTATAGTATCACATGATGGTGTGAATGAATCAGCTTTAAACGCAGGGAACCTTAGGGTGGGAGCTTTCCTTCTAGTTGTGGAGCTTGATGGAAGCATGTAGCTGCTGCTGCAGCCTGTGAATAAAGTGCGATGTTTCTAATGAGAAACCTGTCTGGAAAATCAAGTCCATGCCAATAATTATCTCATGTTGTGTCATGCACAGATCTATTACTGCATCAGGAGGAGGAGGATGAAGAGATGTTCAAGGAATCATCGCCCCACCTGACCAGCCCCGCCAACACAGGTACTAGCTCTGCGGGGGGAAGTAACACGCCTTTACAATTGGTGACACGTGGTGAAGGTTGCAGCACTGGAGTGCAGGAGGAGGTGTCTGAGTCAGACACAGTGCACAGCAACCCCTCAGAGGAAGAAGGCAGTGACGATGAAGCTCCAGTTGGCATAGACGTGGGGCCTCGGGAGTCACATTATGAGGCACATTACTTGAATCAGTGCGGACTTCTGGCAGAGTTCCCCAGGGTAACATGCATTCATGCACCGCGAGAGCCCACCCTTGTCTCGGGGGTCTCGACAGCACGAGCTCGAACCATGAGAGAATGGCCAGTCTCATGGAGAGTCACATGCAGCATCACTCCGAGTGTGCGAAAGGACAGTGTGAATTCCTGCACAGAGACCAAGGCTCACTCAGGAGTCTGGAGCAGCCTGTTTGGTGTTTGAGCACTGTGCGCCAAGGAACACATGAGGAGCTGTGTCCCCATAACAGCACCTTCTTGCTGGTGGCACAACACATGTTGGAATGGGTGACTGGCACATCCCAGCAGCCCACCCTATCCAACCCTCCAGAAAGCCAACCCAGGACTGAGGAGGTTGCAGAGGAGGGTGAGGGTGCTGTGACAGCTCTGCACGCTCAACTTCCACAGCTTCACTGCCCCCTCCACCACAGCCCTCAGCTCAAGCACGTGCTGCAGTGACCATGGCCGCCCCTGCAGTCTCAGATAGGTCCCCAGTGGGGAGCTGTAGGAAGAGGCCGTCCATGACAGTCCTCAATGCCTTTTGGACAGAAAGGTGAACAGACAGCCCCACCTCTTCCAGGGCAACACGGTGAGGGGGCAGGGGGAACCATGTAGGAGCACCTGAGCTTGAAAAATACCACAACCTTTCAGTCACTGATGGGTTCACATGTGATCTTATATCTCACGTTGTTAGGTACACATTTTTCATTTTCTGTGAATACACCAGGCAAATCAAGGATGGAGATATTAATATACACTTGCTGAGTGGCACATACAATAACCGGGTAAATATACAACTGCGTGATCTTAACTGTGCCACTGAAGATTGCATCTCTCAATCGCCTGACAGTTGTGAGGGGTGAAGCCTTCATGTGCTTCATAGTAAAGATGTATACTCACTGCTGATAGCAGTCAACCATGGAATGTGGGCTTCGCTGGCTGGGCCAGAATTTATTGCCCATCCCTAATTGCCCTTGAAAAAGTGATGGTGAGCCACCTTTTTGAACCGCTGCAGTCCCTGTGGTGTATGTACACCCACAGTGCTGTTTGAGAAGGAGCTCCAGGATTTTGACCCAGCGACAGTGAAGGAACAGCGATATAGTTCCAAGTCAGGAGGATGAGTGTGTTTGTGTTGGTGTGGTCATGTTCCCCTGCTTCTGTGGGTTTAGAAGGCGCTGTTGAAGGAGCCTTGGTGAATTTCTGCAGTGCATCTTCTAGATGGTACACACTGCTGCCCCTGTGCAGCAGTGGTGGAGGGAGTGAATGTTTGTGGATGGGGTACCAATCAAGCGGGCTGCTTTGTCCTGGAAAGTAGTTGAGCTTCTTAAGTGTTGTTGGGACTGCACTCGCCCAGGCAAGTGGAGAGTATTCCATCACACTCCTGACTTGTGCCTTGCAGATTGGCTTTAGGGAGGGGGGAGGTGTATTAGGAGGTGAGTTACTCACCATAAAATTCCCAGCCTCTGACCTGCTCTTGTAGCCACAGTATTTATATGGCTAGCCCAGTCCAGTTTCTGGTCAATGGTAACCCCCAGGATGTTGATAGTGAGGGGTACAGTGATGGTAATACCATTGAATGTCAAGGGAAGATGGTTAGATTCCCTCTTGTTGGAGATGGTCATTGACTGGCACCTTGTGTGACCATTAATGTTGTTTATGCTGCCCAGTCTCGAGTTGCAGTGTTTCTATTGGTGCATCCATCAAACCTGCATGTCCTGAGTGTCAATTGACACTGCACAGGCGCACTCCTCACACCAGGGCCAGGCTTCGAATCGTGACCAGCTGACACCTTCACCATATAATTGACAGTCTCCAAAAACACTTTCAGGCCCCCTGACACAGTGCATCTCGAGGTCAGTCCCTCAAGATGGCTGAATGCAGACTTCTGAAGGTGAAGATTTTCGCCTATGTGAGACAAGAGAGGACACTTGCAGACTTGCTCTCTTGAGGCGGAATGGAAGACGTGAGGGCCCTAATGTTCCAAAGGCACTCGCCTAGTGATGGCTTGTTTTATTCTTTCACTGGGGCTGGGCCAGCATTTATTGTCCATCCTTAATTGCCCTTGAGAAGGTGGTGGTGAGCCAGCTTCTCGAACCTCTGCAGTCCATGTGGTGTAGGTACACCCATAGTGCTGTTAGGGAGAGAGTTCTAGGATTTTAACCCAGTGACAGTGAAGGAATGGTGATATATTTCCAAGTCAGGATGATGAGTGGTTTGGAGGGGAACTTCCAGGTGGAGGGGCTTCCATCTATCTGCTGCCCTTGTCCCTCTAGATGGTAGAGGTCACGGGTTTGGAAGGTGCTGTTGAAGGAGCTGTTACTTGACCAGTCAGTGAGACAGCTCTCCAAATTTTGGCACAAGCCCTCAGATGTGAGTAAGGGGAACTCTGCAGAGGCGACAGTGCTGGGTGTACTGTTGTTGTCTCCAGTGCTTAGGTTGATGCCGTTTGCTGCAGTATCCTCAATGCTGTTAGGAGAAGTGCCCCTGTGTTAGTCTTGCCTGTTGTCTATGACATCGTGTGCAGAGCTGGCTCTAGGTACCTGGACATGCCTCTCATCATTTCCCACATTGTGCCCCTCATCCTGCTGCTTGTCCTCTTCTGAGGCAGATGGCTCCACCTCCTCCTCCACCTCCTCGTCCAATGAGCAGTCTACTTCACCGTGGTCTGGATCTTGCATCTGTACACCCTTTTGCTGCGCTTTATTTGTACATCCCCTCAATGCGCCATATTATGCAGCATGCAGCAGGCTACCACTATCCTTGGCACCCTCACCGGTGACCATTGCCATGCTCCTCCTGAGTGCTCAAGGCATCTGAAGCACAAATTTCAAAGGCCAAC
Source organism: Carcharodon carcharias (assembly GCF_017639515.1). Taxonomy (NCBI): domain Eukaryota; kingdom Metazoa; phylum Chordata; class Chondrichthyes; order Lamniformes; family Lamnidae; genus Carcharodon; species Carcharodon carcharias. Next base: position 18,071,927 of record NC_054498.1, read on the forward strand.
GGCCTGCTCGATGGTTGCCCTGGTTTGAGGTGACTGCTGCTATAAAGCTTCTCTGGCACCATCTCCACCCGGCACAATGGTGTCAGCAGACACCTCCTCCCCCAGCCACAGACCTGGGGTACAGGGCTCGAAAAGGTGCAGCAGATTTGACTCCCCTCAAGATAAAATGTCACACAGGGCAGCTTCCAGCCAATCATGCGCAGATGTGCAGGAAAACCTTATCGTCATTGTACACAAGCCACACCTCGATGGAGCAAAAAGACTCTCGTTTCATGTATCTGTGAGCCCCCGGTAATGGTGCTCCGACGGTGATGTGTGTGCAACCTATCACACCTCGCACTTGTAGAAAGCCAGCTGTAGGCACGAACCTCATTGCTCTTTGGCCCTGAGACCCCACATCAGTTGGGAAATTAAGCACCCTCCCCTTCCCTGGCAAAGAGGGCATTGGTCACTTACTTTATGTGGCTGCGGGCAGCTGACCGTGAGATGCCGCAGGGGCCTGAAGCTGAACCCTGGAAGGACCCCAGCTGCGTAAAAGTCGAGGGCAGCCATTGGCAGGGCTTGGGCACCTGTTGTCCGGGATGCGAGGTCTGTCTCCAACATGGTGCAGACTTCTCTACTCCACTTGCTCAGGCGTTCTAAACCTTCACCGACTCTGCCTTTCAGTCATTTCCCAAGGAAGCTAAACCTGTTCCTTCGGTCAAGGTAATATCTCACCTTCCTCCTTCTTACTGTTCTGGGAGAGGGCTCTACCACCTCATGCCTGGGCACCATGTCTCTAGCTGCAGGCTGCTGCCTCTGCCTTTCCTCTATGTGCCGCACACGTGAGGGTCCTGCACACCATTTCTTCCTTCCTTCCTTCCTTTGTGCAGCACACTCTGTGCACCCAGTGAGACTGGCAATCTGAAATATCACCCTTTTGGTCTATGGGGCAAGGAAGGATGAAGAGGAGCACCCCCACCACCACCCAACGCAGAAGTTCTTTTCTAGTCCCCTTCCCTGAGGTCAGACAGCAGCCTCCACCTCAGGGACAAATTCGACTTTAAATCTGACATGCCACACAGCTCTAGATAAGGTTCAGCATTGTTTACCTCAGGCCTCCAGAGCTGCTCGCACCTCCGGTCCCACGTCAAGGAGCACACACGGCAATTCTTGCAACTTTTGAAATGAAAATCTCGACTTCCCGTCTTTAAATGGCCCGCCTAATTGGTAAATGCCACCTAGGTGCCCCGCCCCCTTCCACACAACTCTCAATATTGGAAACGCCGAGAATAGGGGCGGAGTTCCAGATCGGGGCCCCACCCACGATTTTGAACCCTCCACAGAGCCTCCCCCAACTGCCCCCCACCGCCCCCGCCCCCCCCCCCCACCCCGGACTCCAATGAAAATCCAGCCCCGAGCCTCAAAACCAGGAGCCCTGGATTGAAGCCGGAATGGGAATTGGGCAGGAGGTGGAGTGGAGCACCAAAGCCCCATAATCTTCACAGCGTGATGCCCGGGCAAGTTTGACCCCCAGGCCTCGTCGGCGTGCCCCTGAGGGGCTGCTTGCTCAGGACGGGCACTGGCGGAATTTTATACTAACATAATATAAAAACAGAATGTGCTGGAAAAGCTCAGCGGGGCTGGCAGCATCTGTGGAGAGAGAGTTAACGTTTCCAGTCGAATATGGCTCTTCTTCAGAAGGGAATTCCAGGGCTTAGGAACTAGGCGGCTCAAGACCCCAATAGTGGGGTGAAGGCAATAGGGGATGCACAAGAACGTCGTGGGAGATTGGCTGGTTGGATATGCATGCGCAACCAGAAGCGTGCTTATTGCAAAGGGTTAAGTGGCGTGGGAATGTGCATCTTGTAGGACAATGATCAGAAGGAGTGGAGGATGAACTTAGGCTCACTAATTGGGTCGAATCAGGGTGAACATCAGACGAGGTTTTGGGTTAGTTGAGATTTTTTTTCCATCATAATTATTATCTTCCAACAGGCCGTACAATACCACTTGGCACATATACAAACAAGAGCAATTAGGGTTCATAACGAACACAAGACAATATTCCACAACTGATTACAGCAGCAGTGACTCCTGGGAAGCTGCTCTGAAATGCTCCGCGTATTTTTGGTATGTGTAATGGGCTTGTGAGAGCAAGGGATAAATCTCTTTTTCACTATCTCTAGCAGGTCACAACGGATCTCCATGTTATCGTCAAGAACTTGCCTCTCGAATTCTCTCTCCAGTTGAAGGAAGAGCTTTTATTTTTAAATGGTTACTGCCATCTCAATAACAATAATGGTGCTTTTTATAACATCATTAATGTAGCAAAATGACCTAAGGTAGGAGCATTATCAGACAAATCCCAGGTTTTAACTTTGGGACAGTTTTGGGTGGCAGGTGTTGGAGTGAGTGCAAAACTCCCTTGCTCTTCCAGGGATTTTTGAAGATTGGATCTCATTAGAATCTCACCCGAAGGGGTTTTCCATGCGATTTACTCCCAAAGGCCATTATCTGAATTTTCACGGTGCCGTGGAGACTTGGCAGAGTTTCCAAAATGATGGGTGGGACCCGATTGCAGAAATGATTCACGTAGGAGGTAGGCCTGAAATCAGGAGGGCCATTTCAACTCAGCGCTGAGTTCAATCAGACCCCACGTTTGCTGCTGCAAAGAACTTAACCTGTGGTTGTGGGAGTCGCAAATGTATGGAGTAGACATAAAGGTTCTTGAAGGGTGGATAAGGTCAGTATAACTATCATGATGTGAAGTTATTTAAATCCCCAATCCTTTAAAAATTGAAAAGAAGTGCTGCGGGCATCAGTTAGAGTTTAACAAACTCTGTTCTAGTTGTTTCAATAGTTATTTGTTAACATTTCCCAAAGGCACTTTATGAATGCTTGGCTGATTTCCAACAGCTACTATTGTTCAGCGGAGAGTTCTGAGTTCCCAGTTTGATCACCGGCTTAAACAGGCTATTAAAGGATTAGATATCTTTGATGTGGGATATGAATAGAAGTTTGCTTTTATAAGAGATTAACCACTTGAGATTAAAAAATAGCTTTGACTGAGCTATCATGAATGGAGTTTTTTTTATCTATCAAGTCTGTATAGTGAAATCTGTATTAAATTTTTAGTTAATCTCCACATGGCTCCTAGGCTTACCCAGGGTGGACACTGGGTGAGTTGGCATGAGTTGGCATGAGATATGAAGAAAGGGCCATGGGGGGTGGTTGAGGGGGTGGAAGGAGTGAGGGCTAGAAGGCCTAAAATCAACCGGGGTGAAGTCTCAGAGAACTGAGGCGGGCCTTCTAACCAGCATGCCTGCCTAGGGTCTACACCCCGGTTTGGTAGGTCCAGCTGTATCCCACACACACCACCCCACTGGCCCACAGGTCAGGAAACTCGGGGGCATTTTTATCAAGATGGGGTGCAATGAGCCAGGAAATTTCCTGACCCGAGCTACCGGCCTCAGTAGCGAAAATCCAGGCCCATGAGTTTCTGGCGAGCCCCCAGATTATTCCGATTTTGACCGCTCACTGCCTTGTTTGCTTTGGGTAGCCTGGGTTAAAATTGGAGCTAGGACAGGTGGAGAGCTGGTTTTGAAGGAGCATCTTAAAGAGGAGAGGGTGGGGGCGGTGTGTGTGGAGGCAGAGACATTGAGGGAGGGAATTCCAGAGATTAGGGCCTAAAACCAGTTGTAGGCCCAGTCAGCAAATGATGGGGTGAAAGCCAGGCCAGGCCACACAAGCTGCAAACTACAGTCAGGCTCACTGATAAGGCCCAATTATACAGTCAGCGCGTCAATGATAAGGCCCAATTATACAGTCAGCGCGTCAATGATAAGGCCCAATTATACAGTCAGCGCGTCAATGATAAGGCCCAATTATACAGTCAGCGCGTCAATGATAAGGCCCAATTATACAGTCAGCGCGTCAATGATAAGGCCCAATTATACAGTCAGCGCGTCAATGATAAGGCCCAATTATACAGTCAGCGCGTCAATGATAAGGCCCAATTATACAGTCAGCGCGTCAATGATAAGGCCCAATTATACAGTCAGCGCGTCAATGATAAGGCCCAATTATACAGTCAGCGCGTCAATGATAAGGCCCAATTATACAGTCAGCGTGTCAGTGATAGAGAAAGCTGGCCATCGGGAGATCCAGGAACAAGCTCAAAATTCCCAATGACAGTGGTGCCTTTAATTGAGAAGGTGAGAAGGTGGCTCATTACCCCCTTCGAAAGGGGCAGTTAGAGATGGGCAACAAATGCCGATCTTTCCAGGGTCACCCAAAAGGAATATTTTAAGAATGAATCAGTGAATGCAAGGTTTAAAAAATAAACACCTCTCCAAGATTCAGCGTACACCCTATGTTTGAAGCACGTTTCAACTCGCAATGGAAAAGCATAATCATTCAATAAAAATCAATGGTTGAACCCATTATTGTCCATCAGCTCTATTAACATCTTCGGTGCGTCGTAACCTTAATAACATGAAGTACAGTTCCTCCTTTCTTTCAGAATCGGGCCATTTAGTTGCTCCATTGAGGTTTCAGTTGACAGCGTAAGCTGCTCTTATAACTAAGGGCTTTATTCTCAGGTGACCCGTCTTTCATTTGCTCCTTTCAGCCACTGCCAGCAAGCTCTCCTGGAAATTCTTGACATGCCTCTCAGCCGATTTCCCCTGCAGTTTTCTGAAGCTTGTTAATTTCACATTGTTCCTAGTCAGGGAACGGAGAGAACATAAAAGAGTTCAAGCATTTGGAGATGTCACACCCAGTGCTCTACAGAAATGGGAAATATGAGGGAGTTGTTGAGATGGAAAATAGATCCAAATATATATATATATTTTAAATATCCTTTGGCAATCTGCAGGTTTGACCTGAATTCTACCTAAGATATTAAGTTGCCAAGTACCATATGACCCCGCTAATGCACATGGTTCCATTTTTCTGATCCTGGTTGTTGGACGATTAATATGAGGGAATTCTTTCCCCCCTCTTTAGCATCAAACGGCATTATCGATCACTGCCTGGTCCTAGCCATATTGAACTCCCCGATTACAGTGTCAGGTGTGGCTCAATAGATTCTGCTCTCGTCTCTGAAGGTTATCAGTTTGAGCTCCACTCCAGGGGAGAATTTTACATTCCCCTGCTGGCATGTTTGTAGGTTGGTTGGTGGGGGGGGGGGGGGGGAAGGGAGGGGGGAGAGGAGGGGGAAGGAGTAGGGAGGAAGGAAGGAGGGAGGGAAAGAGGGGAGAGAGGAGGAGGAATGGATGGGGAGGTGTGAAGGGGAGACGTGTGGAAGGGGAGGGGTGAAGGTGAGGGATGCAGAGGGGGAGGGTGAAGGGGAGAGGTGCAGAGGGGGAGGGGGAAGGATGGAGGTGAAGAGGGGGAGGAGATGTGGGTAGGGAAGGGTAGGAGGAGAGAGTGGAGGGGAAGAAGAGAGGGAGGGGGAAGGAGAGGGGTAGGAATGGTGGCAGAGGGAGGGGATGGGGAAGGGGAGGAAAAGGGGAAGTGGAAGGGAGGGGGAGGGGAGGACAGGGGAATGAGAGGGGAGGGGAGGAGGGGGAGGAGGAGGAGGAGGGAGGGGGGGAGAAGGAAGGAAGGGGAGAGGGGGTGGCCGTAAAGTTCTTTAGATAGCCTTCCCATTGGGCTCTCACCCACCCTGACCTCTCTGCAATTTTACAGTCGGACAGGTGAGGCCTAGCCCTAGACCAGCCGGTCCACCATTGCCCCAATTGAAGCCATTAAGTTGCCAGTTAATGACCACCTAAGGGCTGTTTCCGGTCCAGCTTCAGTTTTCAGGCTAGCAGGGGGGCGCCCAAAAAAGTGACCCTGTTAAGGCCTCGGGCAGGAAGGGTGAGGGAGGTGTTGCCTCCAGCAGCCTCCTTTTAACATCAGGCACCCCTCAAAAAGCCTGACCACTGTGGGTTATTCCACCACTTCTGGCCTCTCCACCAACATCCCTCCCACAGTCTGTCCACTCCCCCAAGCCACAGCTCTCCTCCCCGCCCTGAGACCGCCACCCCCCCACCCCGCCAAAGCTTACCTGGCCCGGGACTTAGACTCTGGGGACCGTTTGCAGCCCTGTCCACTGCAGCTTCTGGACTAGCGAGCGACCGACTAATCAGAGCAGCTGGCAGCTCTCGGAGGCAGCAATTCCTCCCAAATGAGGGGCGGAAATTCCTCTTCCAGCCAATTAACGCTCCTTGGAGTATTAAATGGCTGCAGTGTGGGCTGTATCAGTGGGGATGTGTTCGCCGCCGACTCCTTGGATAGTGGGAGGGGAAGCTCCACCACCTGGAAAATCCTGGCCCAGAGACTAGGACTCAGAGTCCCCAGCTCCAGATCATATCCAACTCTGTGTAGGTTACAGCACTATCTCCTGAGGGAGGTGGTCGACCTAATGCTGATTAAAGCCAATTGCATAAGAGAAATGGTGGACCTGTGGGAATCACGGAACTAGGCCGAAGCCCACCTTACTTGAGACCTTTCCCGCTTGTCACTACCAAAAAGTGAGCCCTTGGTTCATTGCAATCGCAGGCCTCAGGTCCAGTGATGTGACTCAGCTGGTACCACCCTCCCCTCTGAGTGAGGAAGTTGTGGGTTCAAGTCCCACTCCAGTGCCTTGCGCACATAATTCTAGGCTAACTCTCCAGTGCAGCACTGAGGGAGTTCCGCACTGTTGGAGATGCCATCTCATCTAAAAGACAGCACCTCTGACAGTGTAGCACACCTTCAGTCCTGCACTAGAAATGCCAACCTGTATTACATGCTCAGGTCACGACAGTGGATCTTAGAACCATAGAAAAGTTACGGCGCAGAAAGAGTCCATTCAGCCCATCATATGTGTGCTGGCCCGAAAAAGATGAAAAAGGAACTGGCCGCTCATTTTAATCCCACTTTCCAGTACCTGGTCTGTAGACTTGCTGGTTACAGCACGTCTGACGGAGATTCAAGTACCTTTTAAATGAGATAAGCATTTCAGCTTCAACCACTGATTTAGGCAATGAATTCCAGGCACCCACCACCCTCTGTATGAAAAGGTTTTTTCCACATGTGCCCCCTGATCCTTCTACCAATCAATTTAGATCTATGCCACCTGTAATTGACCGCTCAGGTAGGGGAAAACAAGTCTTTACTGCCTACCCTATTGAGGGCCCTCATACTTTTGTACACCTCAATTAGGTCACCCCTCAGCCTTCTCTGTTCTAAGGAAAACAACCCTAGCCTTTCCAATCTTTCCTCATGGCTGTAATTTTCAAGCTCTGGCAGCATTCTTGAACCCATGACCTCTGACCTTGAGGCAAGCAGACAGAATATTTGTGTTCCTTTACTGCCTGTGGCTAGTATGTTTTTCCTGAAGCTGGTGTGTGTTTTCTTACCTCTTGGAGTGTGGATGTCAATGAAATAACCTCAGCAGCAAGCATTTGTGAGTTCAAAATTAAAGATGGTTATTTATTCCTGCACACTTACCCCAAATTAACTGTGACATCTCACATATCCTCTCTCTCACACACAAAGACACACGGGCGAACATACACAAACACACACACATACACATACACAAATGTTAGGCACAGGTGAAGGTGCCTCTATTGTTTAAGTTAATAATTATAATCTCTTGCTTTACAATCTTTGGCTCCCACGTGGCAGGCCTGTAGTTTCTTGGATGGTTTCGACGTTTCGGTCTTGTAAAGCAGGCTGTGAGGTTTCAAATAGTTGGATTTCTAGTAGGTGAACTTGCAGTTGGAACAGGTTTTGGGAGTTCTCCCACCCACAGGGTATTGCTGTTAATTACCTTGGCTGCTTAAATCACTTGCCGTTGTTTTGATGGTTTTTGACGGAGCTGCCTGCAAACAACATCATGTGGTTTTCTTCAACTCCAGGTCCTTTCCCAAGTAATGGTGGTGTTCATGCTGATTCTGACACCTTGTGTTGTGGTTTAACAATTTGAGGGTTTGAAACACTCGGTGTCTTGTTTTTTGAAAGACCCATTAAATTTGATAACCCTTTTGGATGGTTTCAGGAACGGGTGTTTTTCCGCATGAGCCTGGAATGTTCCTTTTGTTCCTGCTTGAGACAGCAAAGTGGTTCCAATCCACAAGAGAAGCCAGGTGACCCCCCCCACCCCACCCAACCCCACCCCCCTCCCCGCCCCCCACCCCCACCCCCCCCCCCCAGGTGGCCATATTTTCAGCATCCAGTTTTAAAATATAAAAATTAGCTTTAAGTTCAGAATAGGACGTGCCGGAACTGGACATGATAACTGCCGACTGAAGCAAGACCAACTTCACCCTTGTTTTGACTCCTCCATGCTAAGTTTAAAAAAATCAGAGGTCACTTTGGCAGGAGAGATACTCCATGTGTAAGCAGGGATTGTGCTGAAGTTAACATTGGTTAAATGAAAAAAGACTTGCACTTATATTGTGCTCTTCACGACTACTGAACACCTCAAAGTGCTTTTACAGCCAATGATGTACTTTTGAAGTGTTGACATGTTAGGAAACTCAGCAGCCAATTTTCACCCACAGCAAGCTCTCACAAACAGCGATGTGATAATGACTAGATAATCTGTTTCTTTCTGATGTTGAGGGGTAAATGGCAGCAGGTACACTGGGCTAAATTCCCTGTTCTTCTTCGAAGTGGGATCTTGCGTGCCCAACTGCGAGGGAAGACAGGCCTCAGTTTGACGTGTTATCTGAAAGATGGTACTTGTGATGGTGCAGCACTCCCTCAGTACTGCACTGGGATGGTCGGCCTTGACTTTTGGTGCTCAAGTCCTGGAGTGGGGCTTGAACCTGCTACCTTCTGACTCAGAGACCAGGGTGCTACCAACTGAGCCAAAAGCTGACAAAATAAATTTGATCCTATTATATTTGGGATTTTGAAGTTCCTGCCCTTATATAGAAAAAAAAAAATCAGCAGCAACAAATAAATACGGAACAGTGAATGGCATCAAAAAACACAGGGAAAATGGACAATGTTACATTCGGAATCCTCATGGTTTGGGTATCTAAAAGGAAAGTCTGTTTCACAATTTGGTCACATATTTGCAACCAATGCTTCCTGCACTCGGAAGATAGCATTCACTCTCCTTGACAAATGCAATCAGACAAGGGTGTAATTGTGCTTTTATGAGGTATTTCATGTAGAAGAAATGTTGCTGGCCTGCATAAATTGGCTGGGCCTGCTAGGAATCTTTTGACCTTTGGGTGGGTGGGGGGGGGGGTGGGGGTTGGATTGTGAAGGAGTACCTCTGCTACTCCATGCCAAATCTCCCTGATAGGCTGGCAGACAAGGTTGAAGAGGGCAGGAGGAAGGAGGCTGTTTACCGTCTGCATGTAAACATCGGTGGGGGTTGGGAGTGGGGAGGGGGGGTGGGGGAGGGGGGGGGGTGCGGTGGGGTGGGGGGGTGGGTGCGGATGCGCTTACGTGGAAGTTGCTTAGTATAGAGGTGCGGATTGCAGCTGAGATTCATACCGAGCTGGTGTGAAAGAAAGTTCATCATTTCTATTGACTCCATTGCATGAATTCTGCTGCTTAATGGAAGTATTACAGCAACATAAAATTCATCAAATCACATGGCACAGAAGGATGCCATTCAGCCCATCTTGCCTCTGCTGGCTTTTTGAAGAGCTATTCGATTAACCTCACTCTCCCACTCTTTCTCCGCGTTTCACATTTCATCTTGAAAGGGCTGTGTTCAGAAACTAACTCATTCTGATATTTTATTCACAAGCGATGTTCTATGCCAAGTGTTTCATGGGTTGTTGCATTGTGGGGAAATCCAGTTTGTATCAGTGTGGTTGGTCGCTACCAGGGTAGCAACCAATGCTTTCCTTTCCCGACATGTGTTGTGCCAAAATATCATCGTGGTGCCCCATGAGGTCTAAACCAGGATCAAGGATTCTTTTTCAAAAAGAAAACACTTAAACTTATGATTTCACGTTGACATCAGCTCATTTTTGAAATTCCTTTCACAAGATGCAGCAGTCGCTGGCTGGGTCAGCATTTATTGCCCATCCCTAGTTGCCCTTGAGAAGGTGGTAGCGAGCTGCCTTCTTGGACCACTGCAGTCCATGTGGGGTAGGTACACCCACGGCGCTGTTAGGGAGGGAGTTCCAGGATTTTGACCCGGGGACAGCGATATATTCCCATGTCAGGATGGTGAGTGACTTGGAGGGGAACTTCCAGGTGGTGGTGTCCCCACCTATCTGCTGCCCTTGTCCTTCTAGATGGTAGTGGTCATGGTTTTGGAAGGCGCTGTCGAAGGAGGCTTGTCAAGTTGCTACAGTGCATCCTGTAGATGGTACACACTGCTGCCACTGTGTGTCCTTGGTAGAAGGAGTGAATGTTTAAGGTGGTGGATGGGGTGTAAATCAAGTGGGCTGCTTTGTCCAGCGTCTTGAGTGTTGGAGCTGCACTCATCCAGGCAAGTGGGGAGTATTCCATCACACTCCTGACTTGTGCCTTGTAGATGGTGGACAGGCTTTGAGGAGTCAGGAGGTGAGTTACTCAACACAGAATTCCCAGCCTCTGACCTACTTTTGTAGTCACAGGCCGGGATTTTCCAGCCCCATTGTGGGTGGGACCCACCGCCAGTGAGGTGGTGCTCCAGCCAGGAGTCCATTGACTTGCGGCGGGACTGGAATATCCCGCCCACAATATTTATATGGCTGGTCCAGTTCCTGGTCAATGGTAATCCCAGGATGTTGATGGTGGGGGATTCAGCGATGGTAATGCCATTGAATGTCAATGTGAGGTGGTCGGATTCTCTCTTGTTGGAGAAGGTCGTTGCCTGGCACCAATGTTACTGGGCACTTAATACCTGTTTGAAATATTGGCAACTGCGAGCACAGACAGTGAGTGTTGGCAGCTTGACCAAGCAGCTGAGATCAATCGTCTCCTCAGATGATTTCCGGATGTCTGCATTTTCCAGTGGGAGTGATTGAGTAGCTGTCAGGACAGAGGTCAGGGAGCTGACAGACTCCCCTCCCTTGCCTGACAGGCTAAAGGCCTAACAACAGCAGGCTGTAGAGTGATGGCTGATATGCTGGGACACGATTTTCCTTTCGGGTTTCTGAACCCACTCCACCACTCTGCTTGGGAAATCGTCGCTCACTGGGCATTGGGCAGTGCACAGACCCAGCAAGGAGCTCTGTGTCCCTCCTTTTAGGAAGGCCTGCAGATTTAAAATGCCAATCAGGCACTTAACGTAACAGCAGGGGGGCCTTCACTGGCTGTAGCATGCTTGCTAACTTCTTGGTGATTCGTGTAGCAGGACGCCCAGCTCCCTCGGTACCCCAGAGTTCAGTGATCTCTCATGAGGAGTTCACACTTCCCCCACATTCCCCCCATTTGCAATGGACGCCTTGGCAGGTGGGAGCGGGGAATATCGCGGGAGGACCAAACATCGGTTTGACGTCCGTAGCGGAACCGGCTTGTGATCGCCTGCTCGGCCCCTCAGTATCGGGTCACGGTTCCCCCTGCGGCAGGGTTGGGAACCTCATTTTAATACATTTGCCTCTCATTGTGAGGCCTGGTCGCCGGAATCATCCCCCCACCCCCACCCCCCCCAACCCCCGGCGCCGGATCACCAGCCCACGTCGGCGTGTTCCTCAGCGGGATGTCAGGTGATGTGTGCCCGGCAGCCTGCACGTTGCTCCTCACTTTGAGGCTACCTTGCTTTGCGCAGCGCTCGTGGGAATCAGCTCCAGGCTTCTCAGGCAGCGCCACATCGCTTTCAGTGGGGCCTCACAGGCCACAGTCTCTACCTACCAGACCAGCAGGGTGGATTGCGGGGGGGGTGCGCAGGGGGGCTTTTAATAGCTGCAGGGTTAAGCCTGCACTGGGGAAAGGGGACAACAGGCCTCAGGCATGGGAAGGGGCTGCAGGGGGGGTGGTGGGTGGGGGGGGGCGGTTTTGTGAGCGGGGGAGGTTGCACTCGGACACGTGACTTGGGGGGGTGGGGGGAGGGTGAGTTGTGGGGGTGGTTGTGGGGGGGGGGGGGGGAGGTGGAGGTGTGGGGGCAAGTGACGAACAGTGTGGGCGGCCTCAAAATGGGGACGGGTGAGACCCACACAGGCCACAGGCTCATCCACTTCGAAGTGCTCAGGGGCCGGCGAGCAGATGTGCACCGGAAACACGACAGGATTGAGGGAAACAGGGGGAGGGGGTGGAGAGTTCTGTGAGGGAGGGAAACCTGGGGCAGGGTTTGTCGGTGAGCACCTGACCCACTAGAGCATAAAATGACTTAAATGACTTGCCATGAAATCGGGCGAGGGCCCTGACGTTATCGTGCACTCAGGCGTTACTTCAGTCAGTGTGAGAGTCACCCGCCGACAATTAACAGGCCTATTAGGGCCGTTAAAGTCATAATTAAATACAACCTATCACTGCCCGTCCAACCTCACGGTCAGCGGGCGAGTGAATCGGCCGGGCGGCCCTTCGCTTTTTTATGAAACCTCATCCACGGGCCGGGTGAGGTTTCCAACGGGAATTAAAAATAGGGTAAAAATGTTCCAATCTCGTGGATAACACGTCCCAGCTCATGTGACAGGGGCACGTTGGTGGGGGGTGGGGGGCGGGTGGGGGTGGGGAACCTGTTTTTGACGCTATTCAGTTCTGTGTTTGCGTTTGTAAAATACACCTCAGCTCCCCTGAGGCGTCTCTGTGCCCTCAGGGGTCTTCCAGTGAGCGCACCCTTGTACACGCCCCAAACCTCCGCGCTCGCCCTCCTCCCACCACCACCGCCCCCCCCAAAACCCGGCAGCGCTCAGCGTTGCAGTGCCCCTTCATTGGGCAGCCAGCGTGAAATCGAGGCCAGGGCCCGATCGTGGGCAGCGGTCGGCTTTGCCACCGCCCCCAACCCCCTCCCCCCCCCCACCCCCCGTGCCAACCCATCACACCCACCCGGCAAGGTAAGACTCTTGCCCCCGAACATGAGTCTCCTCCTGGACAATGGGAGGGGGTCTCCACGCAGGGAGTCTCCGAGCTGGCCTGGCAGTGAGAGTTCTGCCCCGCTCCCCTTCCAGCCAGCAGCGATGGTGCAGCACAAGATTAAAATGAAGAGAAGCTCTGCTGGTGAGGGCTCTGTTGGGGGGGGGTTGGAGGGAGCTGCATGTATTGGCGCTGGGTGCGGGGTTGGGGGATGGGGTGATGATTACAGTGGTACACAGCTGAACTGCTCTTTCCCAAAACGAGGAGAGAGACATTAGGAACCTTTCAGTGGTTCGGGTCTGGAGTGCACTGCCTGGACATGTGGTGGAGGCAGGTGCCAACAAAGCTTTCAAGAGGTCATTAGGCGATTATTTAAGCAGAAAGAGCGTGCAAGGAAAAGGCAGGGGAATGGCACAAAGCCATAATGCTCATTTGGCGAGCTGGTGCCGACACAATGGGCCGAATGGCCTCCTTCTGCAGCGTAACGATTCTGCGATTCTGTGACAGTTCAGGGAATCAGGGAAGTGAAGCAACGATGCCCATTCATGCGAGACTAATTCCTCAAAGTGGCACTAATCAATCTCCTTGTTTTAACTCCTTGTTCGCAGTGTGGAAATTCCCCAGAGTAATAACCAGCTCCATAGTAATTGGACGAATGGACAAGCTCCAGAAGCCTGTTAGAAACATAGGAACATCGAAAATAGGAGCAGGAGTAGCTCATTTGGCCCTTCGAGCCTGCTCCATTCAATATGATCGTGGCTGATCCTCTATCTCAATGCTGTACTCCCGCTCTCTCCCCATACCCCTTGATGCCTTTGGAGTCTAGAAATCTATCTATTTCCTTCTTAAATATATTCAGTGACTTGGCCTCCAAAGCCTTCTGTGATAGAGAATTCCACAGGTTCACCACCCTCTGAGTGAAGAAACCTCTCCTCATCTCAGTCCCATATCCTGAGAATGTGACCCCTTGTTCTAGGCTACCCCCAGCCAGAGGAAATGTCATCCTGCATCCAGTCTGTCCAGCCCTGTCAGAATTTTATATATTTTAATGAGATCCGCTCTCGTTCTTCTAAATTCCGGTGAATACAGGCCTAGTCGGCCCAATCTCTCCTCATACGACAATCCTGCCATCCCAGGAATCAATTTGGTGAACCTTCGCTGCACTCTCCCTATGGCAAGAATATCCTTTCTTAGGTAAGGAGGCCAAAACTGCGCACAATACTCCAGGTGTGGTCTCACCAAGGCCATGTACAGCTGCAGTAAGACATCCTTGCTCCTGTACTCAAGTCCTCTCTCAGTGAAGGCCAACAAAGCATTTAGAAAGTTGGCACTGGATGGCTCACTGAAGGGAAACCTCAAATAATCTCATTTCCTGAATGAACGTTTACCCTTATGTTTATCCTCAACAAGTGTAGTATTCCAGTGCAGCGAGTGAGGCTCCTAGTGCCTGGGCTGAATGCAGCACACCCAAGCGCCTGGCCAAAGCAATGTGAAAGCAGTCAGTCATATTGTGGGGTGGGGATTTGGGGAGGATCCTTGATACGGACCCTGCACTGGCCATCATTTCAGGGGTGAGTTCTCTTCGACATGGGAACAAAGCCCTTAAACCCTTATTCACTGACGAGCCATTGGAGACTAACGCTGACACTTGTCTCTGTCCCATTGATATCGCGGAGAGGAGACCTTCGGGAATATGGAGGCTGGATTTATTGCTGCCTGCATTCTCACTTACAGGCAGGAGAGAAGGAGATTGTGATGGAGGCGGGAAGAGCAAGACCCTCAAGACCAAGGGCCAACAAGGCCTCCTCCAGACATAGGGGATGAGGTCACAGAGACGTCGTGAATAGGCAGCTTGCAAGACTCAGGGTGTACAGGACTCACATGTTTCATCTGTAGATGAGTGAGAACCTGTGTCACTGACGGCTCCAATTGTCCAGGGATCAGGTGACTCACATTTGCCATGTTCTCCCCGGGGACTGAAAGGACATCCATTGTCAGTGGCTCTGAAAGTCACTGCCGCTCTGAATTTCTACAGCAGTGGCTCCTTCCAGGGCTGTACTGGGGACCTCTGTGAGATCTCTCAGGCGTCCACTCAAAAATGTGTACATGGGGTACTATTCCTCTAATTTCAACCCTGTGCCTCAATACGAGAGTGAATAGTTACACACCAGGCTTACATTGTCCCGATCCTTTGAAGGATGGTGAACTCTCGGGAGCACGTTTCCTCGCTGAGATGAGGTGCCAGCTGGAGGAGGGAGTCCTGGTATCAGACGTCGGAAGGTGCTACCTCTTCAAACATCTCTCCAGCATCCCAGCCGCAGTGCCAGCCTACAATGGCCAGGAGCTGTGGGTCCATCCTCAGGGGCCTCGGAGCTGTGTGACTTCATGGTGACAAGTCTCCTCAAGGAGATCTGGCTGAAGCAACAGAACCACCCACTCTGTGCAACTTCGATGGTCAGTCAGATCGTTCACACTTGAGACAAGGCAGCCGATGCCATTCCGCTGCTGTGAATCCATTTGGAGATGACTCAGCTGTCGGTGCTGCATTCTTCCAAATCACACTGACATCCGGCACTCTCAGTGAGGGATCCTGGGCTGCATTTATCCTCAGATTAATATGGATGTTGACTGCCTGAGCATGACGATGTCAAATAGTTGCCTGCCCAGGCATTAAAATGCCCCCTCTTTAACACTCACGTTGTGCCCTCAAGGCCAGCCCTGGCCCTTGCCAAGTCCGCAGTGCACACACGTCGTGGGGAACCCTCCAGGGCACTCGTCATTTGTGAATGAAAAGCACACTTCAGCTTCAGCACAGCCTCGCTCCTAACCCACTGCTCCCTCACACATTGTCTAAAGCAACCACATGCACTTCCAGAGCCTCTAGCTCATAGCCTCTACTGGCCGCCAGAAATGACCATTTGAAATTAGTGTCAGTGACCTCGGCGGGTGCTCAGGTGAGGGGACGCACAGTGCTGCGCCCCGAGTTTGTGACGAGAGTCTTGCTCCCCACAAGACCCACAACGACAGAGCGGGAGATGCTCAAGGCTGGATGTGCGAGTGCCAGGACAATAATGTGGCCGATAGGGGCAGAGCTTCGTCACTTTGAGTTGGTCAGGCGCCCCCGCTTATTGGTGAGTTTAGCAGATATATGTCCTGAAAGTCGGAAACGTGGTTGGCTGACAGCTGCGCACATGGGCTCTGAGAATGAGCTCATAGCATGAAAAACCCTGCCGAGCGACAGAGAGCAAACTGGGTTGCACGATATATGACCCTTCTCCATTTGCGAACACATCTCTCCTTGTACGCTACAACTTCACCTTTCAAGGAGGCAGGTGTGATAGGGGAACGCCTCAATCTTACACAGCCAAGAATAAATGGGACATGGACCCTGCAAAGCACATGAACGAGGTTTGTTCCACAAGCACGCTTAACATCAAGGTCGAGGCATCACTGATGTTGAGGACGATGTGCAAACGGGGCGCACACTGTGGTGATGTGGAAGGGTCACTACGTAGACGAGAGGCCCATGACAGCGACACATGTGACAAATGGGAGGAGGGGCCATGGTGTGTCACCCGAGCGATTGCAACACAGCTCATCATAACAAGGAGGCATACACAAGAGCTGTGGAATGGGTCTGATTCTATTTACAGTTGTGAACATTACGTATGTGTTGTGAGCACCCCGTGTCACTGTTGTGCTCCTATTATTTTCTTGATTTCCTAATCCTACCGCTACGTCTGGGTGTATCCCCGGACATCCACAGTGGAGGTGGAGGCACCCTTCTGTCCCCCAGACTGAATGTGAACTTCAGTCATCTTGTGATCACTGCTACCTAGGGGAAACTTTAAGGTCATTACAAGGTCATTAATTAACTCTATTACATTTCACATTACCAGGTCTGGAATAGCCTGCTCTCTGGTTGGCTTCAGAGCTTGCTGTTCCAAGAAAACACTCTATGAACTCATTTCCAGACTGATTTGTGCAATCTATATGTAAATTAAAACCACACATATGTCACGAGACCCACTATCTCTCCATTGACCAGAAACTGAACTGGACCAGCCATATGAATACCGTGGCTTGAAGAGCAGACCGGAGGCTAGGAATCCTGCAATGAGAAACTCACCTCCTGGCTCTCCAAAGCCTGTCCACCATCTACAAGGCACAAGTCAGGAGTGTGATGGAATACTCACAACGCCCACATCCTGTGAAAGAATTTTTAAAAAGTCATGTACCCTTGAATACTCAGGTCCCAACCTTTATCATCTTGCAGCCATGTCTCTGCAATGGCTATCAGATCATACATATTTATTTCTATTTATGCTGGCAATTCATCCATTGAGTTATGGAGGAAATGGTGTTGTAGAGGTAATGTTGCTGGGCTAGTAATCCAGGGAACCAGGCTAATGTACTGGGGACATAGATTCAAATCCCACCATAGCTGCTGGTGGAATTTGAATTTGGTTAATAAATCGGGAATATAAAGCTAGTCTCAGTAATGGTGGCTATGAAACTATCATTGGTTGCTGTAAAAATCCATCTGGTTCACTGAATCTGCTGTCCTTATCTGGTCTGGCCTACATTGTGCCTCCAGACCCACAACTATGTGGTTACTGCCCTCAGAAATGGCCTAGCAAGGGCAATTAGGGATGGGCAACAAATCCTGGCCTTGCCAGTGACACCCACATCCCATGAGGAAAAAAAAGAATGTCCTATGCGTTCAGATACAAAGTTTGGTCTTTGTGCTGTTCTCCCTGGGTGCAGTCTTGAGTTTGTACGCTCCGTCACTCTCTGCCATGAAGGAGGATCAGCGAGGGCAGGATGGGGAGGGGGCGACGGTGGGGTGGTGGTCTCTGGCAGGGGGTTGCTACCAGGGCTTGAAAGAGGTTTCACAAGAAAGGGGAGTAGGGGTTGGCTCCTGCCTTTCACGATGCATGTCCTCAAACAAGGGGCCTCGCCCCAATTCATCTCGCTACCACCAAACCCCAACACCCCCCAACCCCCCTTGTCCCACTGGGTGCCCCTAAACTAATTTGACAGCACTTGCTTTTCGGGCTCTCTCTGTGGTGACTGCCCTGCCTGCCACTTGTTGAATACCAGTAGCAGATGAGGCCCTTAACTGGCGATTAATTGCCCAATTAAGGACCCCAATTGATGGCAGGAAAGCTGTCGACAAGCCTCTCTGCCCCGGGCTTAATGGGGGCAGAGACAGGAAGGCAGCAGTGTCCCCATGCCACAACCTCCCACCAGGCAAACTCGCTTTGAATAAACTCCACCACAGCCACTGCCTGCCTTTCTCATTATAGCCGGTATCCTTTATTCTATTGCAGATCTGTTGTGTTTAAAGTTCAGGTCATCACAGTTCGAGCACTAAACCTCCAATCATCTATTAAGGAGTTAAAAATTTACCTAAAAGTTTAATTTTTTTGATTTCGGTCTGATTCTAACCTAACTGGGTTAGCAGGTTCAAGTGACATGACCTGTGGCTCACCTGGGAGCGCTGTCGCCTCGGAATCAGAAGGTGACAGCTTCAAGCCCCACTTCAGCCACTTTAGGAGGCGGTCCAGGCTGACCCTGCCATACTGAAGGAGGGCTGCACTGTCGGAGGCACCCCCGTCTTTCAGATGAGAAGTTAAACTGAGGCCCTGCCTGCCCTCTAAGGTGGGTGCAAAAGATCCCACGGCACTACTCAAAGGCGGGTGCTGTCCCGCTCCAATAATTACCTGCCAGTAAAACCCATCGCGGCTTGTGGGATCTTGCTGTGCACAGGCTGGTCGCTGTGCTTCGCACATTGCAACGGTGACAACACTCGGCTGTGGAAAGTGTTGAGATTGTGAGTGTTGTTCTATACATGCGGATCCCTTTCTTTCTATGAGAAGTGGAAAGCCTAAAGAACAGAACTGTTTGTTTTGGTGGCTGATTCCAATCAACCTCAGGCCCTGGTTGTTAACTTGGCTGCCCCCAGCTGGGATCCGATCCAGCACCCGAGTTGCCACCCGGTGACCCGCTTTCAGAGACGGGCGTTCCGAGTCCGAACCCACCTCCTTTCCGTCTGGCGGGTCAGGTTAGCATCCAGCCTTGAGTCGGTCAAGGTACAGCAGACAAGTAAAGAGTTTCCTCAGCTGTCCGAACACTTAAAACCGAGGAAGTATCACAGTCCTCAGTCAATTAAGTTCGTTCCAGCCTCACGGGACCATTGATCTCATCATGAAGTAGGTCATTAAGTTAATGTTTTGATGATTTTCTCAGCAAGCATTACACCACTCTTGGCAACAACAGAAACATCTGCGATTTATTTTAAAACAATGTACACCGCAGACATATGTTTCTTTATAAAACAATTGCATAAATCTCTCAGCATGAAATGCATAATTGTAGTGTATCCTGACTATAGTTCAACAATAGAATTTCTCAAAACATGACAACCAGCTTGCCAAGATTCCAACGTTCTAACATTTAAATACTACATGAATACAAACAGCCTGAATTCAGTGTCAAAACATCTGGGCTTCCTTGGACTATTGTATAATTAAACTCCTATATTTCTCCATTGATATATTGAACTGTTCTAGTGTTATCCAAACCGGTTGCTGAAATCAAAATCAAGACACAGGGCTTTTCTTCTTTGAGAGGGTTTATAGAGTTGTCCAGTCTCCTCCCCACACACCCAGTGTCCCAGCTATCCCCTACTTACATGTGCTCAAAGTACTTAAACAATTCCCTTCACCTCTATCTTAACAATGTAATTAATATACTATTAACATACTATTAACATACAGGGCTGATTTCTCTGCCAGTGATTAGGTACTATACTTCTATATCATCTTCATAAGTGATGAGTTCATCTGTTTTTGGCAGGGTTCGTTGAAGGATGAACGTTGGCTGAGACATTGGGAGAATTCAGAATAGTAGCATTATACAGCGCAGATGAGGTCATTCGGCACATTGTGACTGCGTCAGCTCTTTGAAAGAGCTATCCAATTAGTCCTACCATCCCGACTCTTTCCCCATAGCCCTGTAAATAATCCCTTTTCAACTGGAGATCCAATTCATTTTTGATTATTACTATTCAACCTGCTTCCACCATTAGGGTTGCCAACTGTGATTAAATGTACTCCTGGAGGTTTCATCACATAAGTTGCCCCACGTCCCAGCCAGCACATCCCCATCCACAGCCAACTGGAGTGCTAAAAGATTCATTACGCAATTGGATGATGCTCGACTGTTGACCAAACAGCCTTTTCTTCCTTCCATTTTCAATATTTTTATATCTGGTAAAAAGAGAAAAGTTCAAAGAAAATGACAAAAAAAATCTTTTTTAATGTCCCAATGATTTTTCTCTCCGGGGTTGCACACAGCAGTGTCCCGGAGATTGACCTTCAATTCCTGGAGACTCCAGGCCAATTCTGGAGGGTTGGCAACCCTGTCCACCATCCTTTCAGGCAGCGCATTCCAGATCACAACTCGCTGATGAAAAGAAAACTCAATTTTCTTGACAACTATGTTAAATCTGTGTTCTCTGGTTAACAAGATTCCTGCCAGTGGAAAAAAAAACGTCTCCTTTCCTATTGTGTTAAAACTCCTCATAATTTTGAGAACATCTTGATCAAAGCTCCTTTGCTCCAAGGAGAACAATCCCAGCTTCTCCAATCTTTCCATGGAACTGAATTCCCTCATCCCTGGGTACCGAGCTCAGTAAACCTCCTCTGCACTCTCTTCAAAACTGAGGCCTAGCATTCCAGCTGCGGCCTAACCAGTGAGTTCCCCGAAAAGTACTTTGGGATCTTTCACCTTGAAGAGGCAGGCGACGCCTCAGTTTAACACCCTATCTGAAGACCAGCACCTTTGCCGACCTGACACTGGACTATTGTGGCCTGGAATAGACAGACAAGCCCTGGAGTGGGGCTCGAACCCTTCGTCTTCACAGAGGCCTAACTGTCAGCTGACGCCACAGAAAGCGAGACAGCAGAGTTAGAATATAACACCGCATTGATACAGCATTAGAAAATGTCACATTGACTGCGTTCACAGTGTTAAAACCGGAAGAAATATTTTACTGACTGTTCACCACTAGGCAGGACAGAACTTTAACGGATCCTAATTATTGGGCCCTCACCATCTTTTAATTGCTTCAAAGAGCTGAAAAGGATGTTCAACCCTTACCAGTCTAATAATTTGAACAATGACACAAACTATTGCAGTTTGTTTTAACATAAGAATATAAGAAACAGGCACAGCAGCAGGCCCATCAAAACTGCTCTGTCTATTCAATATAGCGCTGAGATCGTTCAATACAACACTAAAGAATTCATAATAATTAACTGGAAGTAATTAATAATCACACCATGGTTTGTCATACATAGTTTTTTTTTAACTCATTCATGGGATGTGGGTGTCGCATTTATTGCCCATCCCTAATTGCCCTTGAGAAGGCGGTGGTGAGTTGCCTTTTTGAACCGCTGCAGTCCATGTGGTGTAGGTACACCCACAGTGCTGTTACAGGGAGGGAGTTCCAGGATTTTGACCCAGCGACAATGAAGGAACGGCGATATATTTCCAAGTCAGGATGGTGAGTGGCTCGGAGGGGACTTCCAGGTGGTGGTGTTCCCATCTATCTGCTGCCCTTGTCCTTCTAGACGGTAGTGGCTGTGGGTTTGGAAGATCCTGCCTAAGAATGAGTTCCTGCAGTCCATCTTGTGGATGGTGCACACACTGCTGCCAATGTGCGTTGGTGGTGGAGGGAGTGAATGTTTGTGGATGGGAAGCCGATCAAGCGGGCTGCTTTATCCTGGATGGTGTCAAGCTTCTTGAGAGTTGTGGGAGCTGCACTCATCCAGGCAAGCGGGGAGTATTCCATCACACTCCTGACTTGTGCCTTGTAGATGGTGGTGATCATTTTTAATAATTTAAATCAATTTGAATAAGTAAAAATAAAACCTAAAAGCAAAAAACTGTTTGAAGCATTTATTTACTGGTACACATTTTCATTACTGCTTCATTTACAATGAAATGATTAACATTTCCAGGATTATACTTTGGTTCTGGAATTTTTGGGCTTTGATTCAAGAAAATTTAGGGACAATATGTGAAAAATTACAATATTTTTAGGCCAAGTGTTATGGGGTCAAATTTTGCAAGAGATTGACGATATCTTTTTTAAGTAAGGAGTGCAAAACTGTACGCAGTACTCTCGGTGTGGTCTTACACATTAGGACATATTTCATGCATATTGTCGGGGCCCATATCCTGGAAGTTCCCCTCCAAGCCACTCACCATCCTGACTTGGGAATATATTATCGTTCTTTCACTGTCGCTGGGTCAAAATCCTGGAACTCCCTCCCTAACAGCACGATGGGTGTACCTACACCACAGGGACTGCAGCGGTTCAAGAAGGCAGCTCACCACCACCTTCTCAAGGGGCAACTAGAGATGGGCAATAAATGCTGGCCCAGCCAGTGAAGCCCACATCCTGTGAACAAATAAAAAAAGCTCTACATATTAGTTACGCCCTCAAGAAAATCCTCTTAGCATTGTCAAACACTATTTAGTTTCCATTTCCTAAAGCTGTGTTGACTTTCCGAATCATGTTGTGATTTTCTGAGTGCCCTGTTGCCACATCTCTAATAATAGATTCTAGAACTTTCCCTCTGATTGATGTCGGGCTGATGGCTACGCCTGTTTTTTCTCTCTCGCTTTTCTTGAAAAGCAGGATTACATTTGCTATCTCCGCAAGCATCTCTTTTAAAACCTTACGACAGAGACCATCAGCTCCAGAGGACCTGTAGGCTTTTAATCCCATTAATTTCTCCTGTACTTTCTCCTTAAGTTCCTCTCTCGCCTAAAATGCTTGGTTCCCTATAATCCCCAGTTTGCTCTTTGTGTTTACTACTGTAAAATCTATTTGTCCAATGTCTGCCATTTCCTTATTCCCCATTATAATTTCTCTTGTCTCTGCCTTCAAGAGACCCACTTTAACGTTCGCCTTTTTACATACTTGCAAAAACTCTTAAAATCTGTGTGCATAATCCTGCCAGCTCACCCTCCTTTTTTATTTTATCCCCTGTGTCAATTTCTTGTCATCATTTGCAGATTTTTAATGCCCTTGAAACCTTGACATTGCTCCTTTTTCCTCAGGGCAGGACTTTCAGACACCACCAGGGGCCGGGGGTGGAGGCAATCGGGAGAGAGAAGTACCCTCGCTGACTGGCGTGCCAGTTCCCCTGCTCCAACTCACCCCTGAGGGCATTTTCCCCAGAGGCGAGATGGGGAAGCGGGAGTGCTGTCCACTCACGTACAGCGAGCAGCGAGCTGACAATTTAACAAACCAGAGGCCTATTGAGGCCTGTGTCAGAGGCCGATGGGATTTTCCAGTCAGCTTCCAGGCCCTCGCGGATGTTGGGAGACAACTTGGAGATGCCTTCCCTAAGGCAGAACTGGAGCCCAACGCTCCAGGCAGGCTTAGAGGCCTCCCTCCGTGCCTGGGTTCAGCAGCAGCTACAGCTCACCCTTTGGAGAGGATTTTCCACCATGCTGTCACCCGTCCCCAACCCCCACCCTCTCCCACCCTCTCCCACTCCCCCTCCCCCTCCCCCTCCCCCACCCTCTCCCACTCCCCCTCCCCCTCCCTCTCCCCCTCCCCCTCCCCCTCCCCCACCCTCTCCCCCTCCCCCACCCTCTCCCCCACCCTCTCCCACGCCCCCTCCCCTCCCCATCCCCCTCCCCCTCCCCCTCCCCCACCCTCTCCCCCTCCCCCTCCCCCTCCCCCACCCTCTCCCACTCCCCCTCCCCCTCCCCCTCCCCCACCCTCTCCCCCTCCCCCTCCCCCACCCTCTCCCCCTCCCCCTCCCCCTCCCCCACCCTCTCCCACTCCCCCTCCCCCTCCCCCACCCTCTCCCACTCCCCCTCCCCCTCCCCCACCCTCTCCCCCTCCCCCTCCCCCCCTCCCCCTCCCCCTCCCCCACCCTCTCCCCCACCCTCTCCCACTCCCCCTCCCCCTCCCCCTCCCCCACCCTCTCCCACTCCCCCTCCCCCTCCCCCTCCCCCACCCTCTCCCCCTCCCCCTCCCCCTCCCCCACCCTCTCCCACTCCCCCTCCCCCTCCCCTCCCCCACCCTCTCCCACTCCCCCTCCCTCTCCCCCTCCCCCTCCCCCTCCCCCACCCTCTCCCCTCCCCATCCCCCTCCCCCACCCCCTCCCCCTCCCCATCCCCCTCCCCCACCCTCTCCCACTCCCCCTCCCCCACCCTCTCCCCCTCCCCCTCCCCCTCCCCCACCCTCTCCCACTCCCCCTCCCCCACCCTCTCCCACTCCCCATCCCCCTCCCCCACCCCCTCCCCCTCCCCATCCCCCTCCCCCACCCTCTCCCACTCCCCCCTCCCCCACCCTCTCCCACTCCCCCTCCCCCTCCCCCACCCTCTCCCACTCCCCCTCCCCCACCCTCTCCCCCTCCCCCTCCCCCACCCTCTCCCACTCCCCCTCCCACACCCTCCCCCACCCTCTCCCACTCCCCCTCCCACACCCTCCCCCACCCTCTCCCACTCCCCCTCCCCCTCCCCCACCCTCTCCCACTCCCCCTACCCTCCCCATCCCCCTCCCCCTCCCCCACCCTCTCCCCCTCCCCCTCCCCCACCCTCTCCCACTCCCCCTCCCCCACCCCCTGGCCTGGCTGGGATGGCCTTTTTTTTTTAACCTTAACTTTGGAAAAAGCGGAGATGGGCTGCCTCCATTTTAAAGCACCCTCCCCCTCACTTATCTCCCCTGGCAACCCGCTGCCGCTTCCAAGCTGGAGGACCTCTGATTGGCTCTCCAGCATCAAGAGCCCGCCCGCCTACCTTATGTGGACGAGGAGCCCACCATCTGGCTATTGATTGGCCAATTCACCGCCAATCACGGCTGGGCGGCTGATCTCCGCCCCCATTTGAGCCTGAGGCTAAGGCCCTGAAGCCCACAGGAAAAATTCTGCCCCCTAGTGTCACGAGGTAGTATTTTGTCTGCCCTGTCGTTTCGCAAAAGGATTTTGCAAAGGTCACATTGGGTGAGTTTCTTTCTCTTTTCCTGGAGCAGCACTCGTTGTACATTTTATAAAGCCAATTCTGTAGTGTGATGGGTTGATAGAATAGATATGCTAATGAGCGATTATAGGCTATGGTGAATCCGCGACATCAGCAGTCGTGCGCTAGAGACTCTGGGTGAAATCATCCCAGATTTGCATTGAGAGGGGCAGCGGGCGTGAAAAAAGACCTTTTACCCGCCCGGCCACAATGGCGGATTTCCGAGCCGCATCGTTCCCTTCCCGTCTCGGGAAGCGCGCTGGATCGCCGGAGGGCGGCCTCCGATTGGCCCACCACACCATGACCCCGCCACTTCCTCACTCAGGGGCGTCGCATTTAAACTGCAGCCGCGCACACGGGGTTCTCAATGTTTGCAGCCCAGGACTGCTCCAACATGGTCCCAAAAGCCAAGAAGAGGGCAGCCCCTCCCGATTGTGGTCAGTGCCAGCACTGTACACAAGAGGTCGGACATCCAGTGCAGAAAGAGGATGAATGATCTCATCCGTGCCCCCGGGGTAAGGCAACCATCTCATCACCCTCAACTCACCCACTCACACGACCATCACACATCCACTGGTATCTCACTCACTGCCAGCTCAAGGGGCATCACCACTCACTCTCTCACACACACCCCCTCACATCTCCATCTGGCCTCATCTCCTCCGGAGATCACCTCCTCATCCCATCCATGGCTCCACTCGGCAGGTGCACACACGCCTGGCATCCTTCTCCTCTGGCCTGGCTTGCGCCTCGCTCACACCCTCTCCATCTGTCTTTATGCTGGACAAGATCGTGCACAATCAACTGGACAGGTCCCAGAGGGTGGAGTGTGGACAACAAGGGTCCTCACTCCGTTCGAGAGTTGCGGGCTGGAGCTGGTCGGACAGGAATTGGGCTGTTCCTGCACCACATCATCCCTCTCTCAATGCTACCCTAACGCCACTGTTCTGTGTGTAACGCGGCAGCTAAACACTAATAATCTCCACTTTCTCTCTTGGCACAGCTGCCAAGTCACCCTCAGGTAACCGTGACCCTGACTCCAGCACCAAGAGAACCTCGGATGAGGACCCTGAGGGCAGCAACATTGAAGACCCATCACGGCGTCACCCACACCCTCCACCAGCGCAGCGACACACACCTCGGTGAGACCTAGATGTAGAGCAGCCTCGGGATCACAATCTGGTGAGTGCAGCACACAACCTGTTCCACAGCAGGAGGAGGCTGGGACAACATTGGTCACATGCACTCGGAGGACTGCTGAAGGCAAGGAATCTGCTGAGTCCGAGTCAGATGATGAGCCTCTGGACTCGGTCCTCAATCAGTTGGTGGAACTGTAGCGACAATCATGGGAATATCAGGAAGGGACGCTTAGTGCACTCCTCAGATTGCAATAGATATGGAGGAGTCCATCCACCTTCAGTCTGTGATGATAGCACCAGCATGCCAACGCCCCGAGGTCAACACTGGTAGGATGGTGGCTGCCATGGAGACCATGGTCCAGGACATCAGTCCTGCACTGATGCACGGGCTGAACGCCATCACTGACGCCATAGTTGGTCTCCAACAGTGTCAATGCGAGAGGGGTGTGGGGCAGCTCGATCCCACTCCAGCTAACCCTGCTCCTCAAGGAGTCATCCAGGGGCCCTCGGGCACCCATAGGGAGGAGGACCAGCAACTCGACACACCGGGGCCATCCACCCAGGTGACTCCGGGAATGTCCGGCCAATCCAAATCCCCTCCTCTTTGAACCCACCATCTCCAGCTCAACAGACAGAAGAGGACGACCTGGCCCACAGCAGGACACCCAAGGCAGGCTGGGGCCCTCCAGGCCTCAGCTCTCCAAAGGATGCCTGTCAAAGTCATCCCAGACAGGGTGTAGCAGTCAGCAGGCTGCCTCCACCTCCACTGTGGATGTCAGGGGAAAGCCAAGACATGGTTGGCAGGGTTAGGAAGGTGAAGGAGATGTAAAACAAAGACAAACCATGCTGGAAAAACTCAGCAGGTCTGACAGCATCTGTGGAGAGAAAGACAGAGTTAACATTTCGAGTCCGTGTGACTCTTCTTCAGAGCTGAAGGGAAGTAGAAATGTGATGAAATATAAACTGTTTAAGGGGGGGTGGGACAGGTGAAGCTGGATAGAAGGCCAGTGATAGGTAGAGGCAAAGGAGAGATTGCAAAAGGTATCATGAACAAAACGTTGAAGGGGTGTTAATATCGGTGATACTGGCTAAAGGAGGTGCAAATGGTGACATTAAGAGTGGAAAGCAGAATGTGATAATGGCAGGACTAGGGTAAACACTCTGGAAAGTGACAAATGGCCCTAGTGGGAGTGAAATGGGGGGAGGGGACGGTGGTGGGAAGAAAAATGATCGAAAATAGGTTAAAAGCTGGGGATAAAACAACAAATAAAAATTGAATTAAACTTTAAAAAATGATAATAAAAATAAGTGGAAAAAATAAATAAAAATTTAAAAATAAAATGAATATAGAAAAAATGGGATCAAAAAGGGGTGGGGATCCCAGAGGGAACGATCCCTGCGGAATGCAGAAAGTGGAGGTGAAGGGATGATGTGTTTGGTGGTGGCATCATGCTGGAGTTGGTGGAAAAGGCGGAGGATGGTCCTTTGAAAGCAGCGGCTGGTGGGGTCAAAAGTGAGGACAAGAGGGACCATCATGGTTCTGGGAGGGAGAGGAAGGTGTGAGGGCAGAGGCCTACCAGTCCTTATTAGGCTCCTTCCCACAATTCTTTCTCTGGTACACTGATGACTGTTTCAGTGCCGCTTCATGCTCTCGTCTGGACCTGGAAAAATTCTAGCACCTTCACATGGTCCATCTCCGACACATCCCTCCCCTTCCTTGATCTCCCTGTCTCCATTTCTGCTGATAGCTTGTCCACCAATATTCCCCCCGCCTCTTCCTTGATTTCCTACAGGCGATCCTCAAGGGCACTGCGCAAGGTTGTGTGCGTTCACCTCCGAGTTCATCTCGAAGTCCAGCTCGCCAGGTACACGCCTGTTAAAGGCAGTGGCAAATCACGCTGCTCTGAGGTCACCCCCAACGTGGGAGGTAAATTTGACATGGCGGGGGTGGGGGGGAGGGGGACGATTCCGCCATGCAGACACAATGAAGAGGCGCAAGTGTGGTAAAATTACGTTCCTGACATTGGACGGTGGGAATTGCAGCCCGCCAAGGACAGGCAGAGCGGGCGATCGCAAACTGGTTCCGCACTGGCGTAAAACCGATTTTTGGCCTTCTGGCCATATTGTCCGCTCACACCCAATTGGTCAGCGGGAGCGGGAAATTCCGGCCTCTGCAAAGCAGGCAGGCAGCGCTCAGAGGAGATGCACATACTCAGTAATCCGCCTTGTGTATATTGAACGTAGTGTAAATAAACTGGCTTTTTAAGTAAACACTAGAGACAGGCTACAGGCCCTCGTTTTAGGATACAAGGCCTAGCACGTCCATTAGACAAATTCCTCCTTCAAAAGTGAGCAGAAACAGAACTGGGCTTCACATTCTGCACGGAGACTCTGCGGCTTTCAAACGGCATTTTGTTCTGCTGTTTCTCGAAGATCTTTGCAGAAACCACATGGGGCGACTTTCCTTCCCTTTTGAGGAGCTCCCTGCGGTAACATTTTAATAACAACAGTCCCTCTTTGAAAGGGAGCGGAAACAGAGCCCAGCTTCACGTTCTGCCGCCAGTATATTCCAGGCAAAGCCCTTAACGACGCCTTTCCATCTACGTGCAGGTCATTCCGAGCTGATTTCGGCCTAGGCTTTTAGGCTTCAGCAGCCAAATTAAAACAATTGGCAAAAGCGCGAGTTGGAATCAGATTCCTCCTTGGCCGGGAAATCTAAAACACAGGGTGGTGGGTGGGGTGGGGTGGGGGGGATGGTGCGCACTTTCAGGATAAGGGGGGCTGATCGCTTAGGACTGAGATGAGGAGGAATTACTTCACCCAAAAGGCTTGGGATTCTCTACCCCAGAGGGTTGTGGATGCCCCAATGTTGAATATATTTAAGGCCGGGATAGACGGGATTTTTGGTCCCTCCGGGAATTAAGGGATATGGGGGAGCGGGCGGGAAAGTGGAGTTGAAACCCAAGATCAGGCACTATCGGATTGAATGGTGGAGCCAGGCTCGATGGGCCGAGTGGTCTCCCGCTCCTCTCTCCTACGTTCTTGCATGGGGAAGCTGAGGAGAAGTGTTTCTGACGGGTTGAGTTGTTTAGAATCTGGACCTGAAAGGATTGTTAAAGGAGGCAAATTCAATCATAGCTTTCAAAGAGAAACTGGGCCTGCACTTTCAAAGGAAGGATTTTCAGGGCTGAGGGGAAAAGACCCGGCGAGTGGGACGAATCGGATAGTGAGAAGAATGGTACCCTTCATCACCCACCCCACGTTCTCTCCCACAATGCTGTGGGCCAAGGCAAACCGGCCACGCCCCAACCCAGGAGGCTGGCAGCCAGTTGAAATATGGGAAAGCTCCATCACGGGCTATTTTACCAGGCCGTTGGCATCCTGCCAATGGCAGATTGACGCCCCCCCTCCTCCCCTCACCTCCCACCCTGCCCTCACCGCATGAGGAGACTACCAACCAAACTGAGGCAGAAGCCTGGGGTGACGGTGGTGGCGGAGTTGGGGTGGGGGCGGTGGAGGGGGGGAGGTGGTGCGGTGTTGCGGAAGGAATTTTTAAGCAAAGAGGGGGCCGTGGGCACCTGCCATGTCAACAATATCCATGGAGGGGCTTTCCCGCCAGCACTTGGCCCCTGGAATTTTACAAAAGGATACGTCTTCTTGCCCACCTGCTGTAGGATGCAGGGCCCCTGCCTGTCTCAGCAGTGCCCCCCCCACCCGCTCACTGCCCCAGCTACCAGGCCCCTGACTGAGCTGAGCTGCCAGCTCTCCAGATGGTGGGGTGGGGGGTGGGGGGTCGGTGCGGAAGGGGGCAGGGGGGGGTTGGGTGCTGCCACCCTGAGTAGGACGGCAACACCAGTGGCAGCTCCTCCCTTGGCTTCCGCATATGAAATGAGCAATGAAGGGCCATCAGCCATCGTGCCGACCAGAGACGCAGTTCCTGCCAACGTCGGGGTGTCTGCCCACTTGATAAAATTATCCTATTAATCTCCAAACGAGCATTTATAGCCTCCATTGCTCATGAATTCCTATCCGGTCGAGTGAACAGATGGAGGATAATGCTCAGCAGGCATCTTGTTTACCAGCGGGTGCTCACAGTGGGTAAACCTTTCTATTATGGGGACACCCAAGGTAAAAGCCATTAGCAGTTCCGACGCCTCCATTTACTAGAGACCCAAATTTCTAAGACAGTGAACCTGCAGAATCGAAGTATTAACATTCAGGTGGCTAAAGGCTCCTTAGCACTGTGTTGGGTTCCCAACTCTCATCAGATGTACTCCTGGAGGTTTCAGTGTGTGACCACCAGCGTTCCTAAACTTGCATGCACCCCACCCCCCCCCCAACAAATGTTTTTGCTATTGGTCACCCTGTACCCACCGCTTTGGCCATTAGTCACCTGATACCAACCGCTTTCGCCGCTGGTCACCTGATACCCACTGCTTTCACCATTGGTCACCCAATACCCACTGCTTTGGCCATTGGTCACCTGATACCCACTACTTTGGCCATTGGTCACCTGATACCCACTGCTTTGTCCATTGGTCACCTGATACCCACTACTTTGGCCATTGGTCACCTGATACCCACTGCTTTGTCCATTTGTCCCCTGATACCCACTACTTTGGCCATTGGTCACCCGATACCCACTGCTTTGGCCATTGGTCACCCAATACCCACTGCTTTCACCATTGGTCACCCAATACCCACTGCTTTCACCATTGGTCACCTGATACCCACTGCTTTGGCCATTGGTCACCCGATACCCACTGCTTTGGCCATTGGTCACCTGATACCCACCACTTTGGCCATTGGTCACCTGGTACGCACACCCTTGGGGAGCCCTGCCCTCTCAGGGCAATTGGAAAGCGACCAGGCCCTTCTTCAGTTGATTGAGTGAGTCTGGCCTTTCAGTCAAACATGCCTTTAGCACCCAATCTCCAATATTTTCGTAATTAATAAATGGAAATTTTCAATAGGAATGAGGAAAACCTACAATTGCTTTACTACCTCTATGATTTTCCACCTTGGTTTTCCACAGCAGCTTCCTGGAGATTAATTCCTGGAGGCTCCAGGGCAATTCTGGAGGGTAGGCAACCCTAGAATGTGAGGAACTTACTCAAACACCTATCCTCGATTGTAATGATTGAGCTGAGTGAGTGGTCTAATTGTACAATGCAGCTATCAGATTGCTGGAGGCTGGAATTCCCTCCAAACTAGGATGACCAGACATCCCGGATTTTTTATTAGACATTCTTGTATCCTGAAAATTTCCCCATAGCGTTCAAACGTTCCAGTTTACAGCTTTCCCATTTTTGGACAACCTTTAAACGATGCCAATGGGAACAAGGCTGCGGAAAGTTGCTAACACAACTGGAAGGTAAACGGAAGCGAAGGTACAGCGGGGCTGGGTGGGACACCCTGACAGCTGATGCCAGGAAGACTCTCCCAAGCTGGGCTTGCACTCCGGGAGCTCTCACAAGATCTGTCTGGCCCACTCTCCTGGACATGGCCATTGATGGCGCCTCGTAGCAACCATGAGCTCGTTGACAGTGGAGGGTGTGTGGCAGGCGGTGCAGCTCCAGGTGAAGGCGCTCGATGAGGGGGGGTCATGGAGAAAACAGCCCAGTACCACACGGGAGTGAGGCACAATCACACAGACTCTTTCCTTCAACAGCACCTTCCAAACCCATGACCTTTACCACCTTGAAGGATCAGACTAGCAGCTACATGGGAACACCCCCATCTGGAAGTTCCCCTCCGAGCCACTCACCATCCTGACTTGGAAATATATCGCCGTTCCTTCACTGCCGTTGGGTCAAAATCCTGGAACTCCCTCCCTAACAGCACTGTGGGTGTACCTATACCACGTGCACTACAGCGGTTCAAGAAGGAAGCTCACCACCACCTTCTCAAGGGCGATCAGGGATGGGCAATAAATGCTGGTCTAGCCAGCGACACCCACATCCCACGAATGAATAAAAAATAACCCTTAATGTGCAACTCAATATTACTGGGAGCTGGTCAATGTGTCTCGGTTTTAATTTTTGAAAATCTGGTCACCGCTTGCTGCAAACAGTGAAACAAACTGAGTGGCCCCTCAAATAAACTACCTGCCTTTTTTAATCATTTGGAGGTGAAAATCCATTAAATCAAGTACAGTGGCTCCATATCACTACACCGTCAATCCTCTGCTACCCTTAAAGATACCATGCGTAGAATTTTAAACCAGGGCCACAGTTTTACCTCACAAATTCCTCCATCATGCTTGCTCATGTTCAATGAATGACTGATTAATCATGCTCCCTTATGTATGCAATTCTTCAATCTTGTTCAAGATTGATACTCTGGTATATTCCCTGCTGCACTGATTGTATTAGCAGAGGTTTCTCATCAGTAAAGGTTATCTATCATTCTTCAGCTAATTCATTTATTTTGGCCAGTCTCCTCTGGTCACCAAGCTGTGCTGTCATGTAAGTTTGATAACATTGTTTGAAATCTGCTTCACTATTATTCATTAACAGTACAAACAATACTTGGAGCTAACACCTGGGAACTCAACTAATCTGTGGTTCCCACCACACTCTTTATAGCCCTTATTCCCTTTGGATTTCTTGGAGATGGGCATCCTCTGGGCACTTTCTCTACGATGGAGATCAACCATCCAGCTGCCTTTGTTATTATCTTCACCACTTCTCTGTTGTTTCCTCTTTGCCCTTTCCCCAGTCACCCACACACCTGAGATCAAGTCCCTGCTCCTCTGCAATTTCCCCCATCTCCTTTGAAGTCAACCCCTTACCCTCACTTTTCCCTTTCATTCTTTCATGGGATGTGCATGTCCCTGGCAAGCTCAGCATTTGCTGTCTATCCCCTAAAGCCCTTGAACTGAGTGCCTTGCTAGGTCATTTCAGGGGGCTGCCCTTCTGGTGTCACAAGTAGGCCAGACCATCTAAGGATGGAGGGGATTAATGGATCACATGGGGCTTTGCCACAACTGAGACTAGCTTTATATTCCAGATTTATTACAAATTGCCATGGTGGGATTTGAACACATCTTGCCAGAGAACTGACATCTGGACTATAGGTCCGGTGATTTTACCACTACTCCATGTTCTTCCCCACCTCATACTCACTGATATTCTAAACAACTCTCTTTGCTCAGGCATTGTCTTTCAATTCATCATCATCTCCCATCTCCACAAAATGCCTACTCTCAAAATCCATTTGCTCCTTGCAGCTACTGCCCCATCCCTAATCTCCCCTTCATTGCTGGAGATCCCAGATGTGCCATCACCTTTAAATTCCTTGCTCGGTGCTCGGAAGGCTCACTTTTCAATGATACTCAATTCCCAGAGGATGGCAAAGTAAGAATTGGACATGGTACCCAAGGCGACAACCTGATCAGAGCACTGCAAGGTGACCTCAGCTTCCTCCAGCTGTTTTGGCACTGTCGATTACTATTCTCTATCGACTGGCCATGTTGAGTCTACCAAGACCCCTCGATCTCTTTCAACGAAATTGTTCGCTATTTCAACACTATTCATGTTGGCAATATGAGTCATAGAGTCATTTACAGCACAGGAGGCCTTTCGGCCCATTGAGTCCATGCTGGCTCTCCCCTGAGCAATCCAGTCAGTCTTTCTCCTTTCTGCGATCCCCATAACCCTACAGATTCATTTCCTTCAAGCGCCCAGCCAATTTCCTATTGAAATCATTGATTATTTCCACATCCACCTCCCTCATGGGCAGCCAGTTCCAGATCATTTCCTACTTGCTGGGTAAAAAAAAAAAGCTCTTCCTCAGACTCCCTCTGCATCTCTTGCCCAAAACCTTAAATCCGTGTCCCCTAGTCTCTGTACTGCCAGCTATTGAGAAGAGTTTTCCCTTGTTTACCTTACCTAAGCCTGTCATAATCTTGGACACTTCAATCAAACATCTTCTCAATCTCCTTTGCTCCAAGGAGAACCAGCCCAGCTTCTCCACCCGAACCTTGTAACTAAAATCCCTCATCCCTGCAACCATCCTGGTAAATTTCCTCTGCACCCTCATCTTTCAAGTGTGGTGACCAGAATTGAGTGCAATATTCTTGCTGGAGCCTAAGCAGAGCTTTATAAAGGTTCAGCACAACTTCCCTGCTTTTGTGCGCAATGCTCCTATTTATGAAGCCCAATATCTCATATCCTCTCTCTCACTATGTCCTCCACCTTCAATAATCGAGGCACATGCACCCCCGGGCCCCTCTGTCTCTGCACACTTTTTAGAATTTGCACCATTAAGTCTATATTGCCTCTCCCTATCCCTTCTGCTAAAATGCGCCACCTAACTGTATTAAATTCCATCTGCCTCTTGTCTGCCCATTCTGCTGGCCTATCTATGTCCTGTTGCAGGTGATTTATATCATCCTCACTGTCAGCCACTCCTCCAAGTCTGGTATCATCGGCAGATTTTGAAATTTTACTACAATATGCTGCCTCTTTTTCTTCCTAAGAGAAATGCTTTATAATGTTCATTCACTAAGACTGTCCCCATGAACAACATTGTCTGACTGTAGCCATCTTGCATTGTCTCCCCTTGTCCCCTTTGACCTCTCTGCAACATTCAATATGGTCAGTGTATCAATTGTCACCTCTCTTTGCTCCCCAGCTCTTTGGGCTTCTCTCGTGAGGCTCCATTCAATGTTAATGAAGCTAAAATGTCTTCAGCAATCTTTCTGCCCGATGTCATCTCCGATCCTCTCTAAACGCCAACGATCAAGGCTAGGATCTTCACATGGAGGAGCCCTTAATTGGCATGGCGATGGGTTTTCTGCCCAATTAAGGATGGCAGGCGAGGTCTCAAAGCTGGAGGGCCAATCAGAAGCCTTATAACTCCTGAGACGCTCTCGGTTGCAGTACGAGAAGGTGGATGGCTTTCCCAGGCCTCAAACCCACTTTCCCCAAAATGGCCAACACTGGGACAGGTATCCCACTATTGTAATGCCACTCCCCACCCCTCCACAACTCCCCCCACCACCTCCATTCCTGACTTTGGTGGGGAGATGGGGGAGGGGCAGTGAGAATTAAAGCCCCTTACCTTTGTCTTTAAAATACACCCTACCCTACCCTACATCTCTAGCCTTACCTCATTTCTCACAACCTTCAAGCCTCGGACTCTCCCCTTTTGTGCGTCAGTACTACCTTCACCCCATCACTGATGGGCAGGGCTTTCAGCCATCTTGACCCTGCTCTTGGAAATCTCTCCTCGGCCTCCTTCACTCCCCACCTTCAGAACACCTTTCCAATCCCCAACCATTCAGCCATACCTCTGCTCACCAGCTCAAACCATAGTTTTTTGTCTATTTCATTCATATCCTTCTGGGGATATTTTCTACACCAGAGGTGTTACATAAATGTAAGACGATGCTACATTTAAATGTGACAGCTATTCTTTATATATAGGCTTATGACTTTATTACACTTGACTGCAAGGATAAAATCTTTCCAAACTTCAGCTCGTGTTTGATCAGCTACCTATACCACTTTCACAACCGTATCTCCCTCCTCAGCAACTGTCTCCGGCTCCTATTTATTCCCCATGGAGCCCAACTGAAATTTCATATCTTTCAACTACAGACATCCCTCAGATGCTCAGTGGTCCTTTGAGCCACTGGCTCTTGGCAGGTCCTGAGATCCATGCTCCACCCTGTGCATGCTCTGACTTCTCCAAACAGCAGCGCTGACATAAGCCATCTCAAAGCTGCCCTGCTCTGTAGCTTTGTTTCGACCTTCACCTCATCTGGTGTTTTATAACAAAAAAAGCCCTTTTCTCCCTGAGTTTAAAAGGAATGCGAGCCTCGACCAGTTGAGCAATCCCTGATCAAAGGTCTTTAGCACCTTAACACTGTGAGGATGTGAGGGCATTGGAGAGGCTGCAGAAAAGATTCACAACAATAGCTCCGGGAATGAGCCAACTGCAGTTGCATGGATAGACTGGAGAAGCTGGGACTGTTGTCCTTGGAGAGGACAATGATTTGATAGAGATGTCCAATATCACGAGGGGTCTGGACAGAGTGGATAAGGAAAAAAATGTTTCAGTTGACAGAAAGATCAAGGGTCTGAAGACACAACGTTTAAGATGATTGGCAAAAGAAGCAATGGTGACATTGCAGTGAGCGGTGAGGACCTGGAAAGCACTGCCTGAGAGTGTGGTGGAGGCAGGTTCAATCAAGGCCTTCGAAAGAGAGTTGGATGATTACTGCAAAGAAAAGCTTTGTGGGGCTTTGAGGGATTGGGACTAGGCAAGTCGCTCTGGCAAAGAGCTGGCACAGGCAGGCACAGGCCAAATGGCCTCTTCTTTGCTGTAACCATTCTATGGCTCAATCTTACAGTCAGCGGGTTGGTGCCATTGGCGGGCTTGGAAGCGGACTCGAAGTGACCCTCCGCCCACGGTCGGTGCCCGAACGCGATTTTACCCTGGTTAGCCAAATAACAGGCAGCCAACGTGAAAGGCACGCTGAGAAAGCCTCAGAGGGTTTGGGGGGTGTGGTGGTGGAGGGGGGTGGAGGGGGGTGGGAGGGAAGAGGGCGGGCACTGACAAAAGCGAAGGTGCATGTGGGCGCTTCCAGTGAGCTCCCCGAAGGCAGAGGGCTGCTGCGGAGCTGCCTCAAGGAGCTGCAGACCCAAGCAGATTAAGTGGCAAGAAAAACTGCACCGAGCTGTGTTCGTGCAGCACATTCGAGCACCTGTCAGCAGAACTCAAAAAAACACCAGTCCCCAGATATCATTTTGTATTATATTTCACACCGAGGATGTTTCATCCAGCCCTTGGGTGAGGTTTCAGCGAAAATGTAAAGTCCGCCTGGTCGATTGGCCCATCCACCAACCATAAAGAGTGGACGGGTCACATGCCAGCTGCTTCCTTAATGAGCTCAATCGCCGGCGGGCGTGCCCCTGACTGCCATGTACCCCCGCCGAGCAAAATATCGTGCGAGTGCGCGGTGACATTGGCATGCGCGCCTGACGTCTTCTTGCGATTTCACATGCTCCAGGATCGGGAGTGCGCCTGCGCAACCAGTGTAAAATCCTGGCCAACGTTTCTCTCTCCACAGGTGCGGAAAGACCCGCTCAGCGTTTCTAATATCTTCTGATTTTATTTCAGCTTTGTCCTCCTTTGTGTTCCTTTTCTTGAGCCTCCTTATGATATTCTTAGTTCTCCCAAAGCAATCTTGTTCTCTTTGCTATTTGTCCTTGTCTTTCACTCATTGCAATATGTTCTTTCCTGCGTTGTTTAAGGTAGCTTGCCCATAATTAGTGCCAGGCAGATTGGTAGCACTCTTGGAGTCGAAAGTTTGTGGGCCCACGAGCACCACTCCAGGACTTGAGCGCATAATCCAGGAGGGCATTTTAATGAGCGAGTGCTACTTTGTCAGGAGAGCTGTCTTTTTGGATGAGATATTAAGGTAAAGCCTCATCTGCTTGTTCAAGTGAACAATCACCGGAAGATCTCTTGGCCAACATTCATCCCTAAGCCTACAGCAACAAAAATGTTTTGCTGACTGTGAGACTTTGCTGTATGAAAATTGACTCCCTTGTTTCCTGAAAAACAACAGGGGCTACGCTTCAAAAGTAAACAATTTATCTGTGAAGCACTTTCAGACACCCTGAGGATGTGGAAGGTGCTAGATAAATGTAATGCTATCACTGGAGTTCAAGTGCTCACCGCTTGCAAGTTAATAACTATTTGCACTGCATACATTAATAATCCAAATGGTACCCAGCTTAACACCCTACTTCAGATTGCATACAAACAAGGAGCAGGAGTAGACTATTCGGCCCCTCGAGTCTGCTCTGCCATTGAATAAGATCATGGCTGATCTAACAGTAACCTCAAATCTGCATCCCACCTACCCCCTGAGAACCTATCACCCCCTTGCTTACCAAGAATCTATCCACCTCTGCCTTAAAAACATTCAAAGACTCTGCTTCCACCACCTTTTCAGGAAGAGAGTTCCAAAGACTCATGACCCTCTGGGAGGAAAACTTTTTGCCTCATCTCCGTTTTAAATGGGCGACCCCTTATTTTTAAACAGTGACCCCTAGTTCTAGATTCTCCCACAAGAGGAAACATCCTTTTCACATCCACCCTGTCAAGACCCCTCAGGATCTTATATGTTTCAATCCAGTCATCCCTTAACTCCAGTGGATACAAGCCTAAGAGGCAATTATATATATTACCTTAAACAACAACTTGCATTAATATAGCACCTTTAAGGAAGGACAGGGGTACAATCAGAAGAAAATTTGACACAAAGCCAAAGAAGGAAGCATTAGGACAGCCTACTAAAAGCTTGGCCTAAGAGGTAGGTTTTGAACAGAGTCTTAAAGGAGGAAAGACAGATGAAGAGGGGAAGAGGCTTTGGGAGGGAATTCCAGAGCTTAGAAGGTCTAGCTGGAAATGATGACGCAAGGGAAGTCAGGAATCTGCAAGAGGCCTGAATCAGAGGAGCACAGGGATTTCAGAGGGTTGCAGGGCTAGAGGAGGTAACAGCGACTGGGGGGGGGGGGGGGGTGGGGGGTTGGGGCAGCGGTGGGGGACTGGGGCCGATGAGGCTATGAAGATATTTGAATTTAATGCGAATCTTAAAATCTGGGCCTTGCCAGACTGGGAGCCAATGTCGAGCAGCAAGCGCAGGTGTCATGGATGCGCGGACCTTGGTGCAGGTTAGAAATCAGGCAGCGGCAAAGAGTTTGATGAGCCAAGAGGAGGGCGTTAAGTCAGGAGGTAATGAAAACATGAGTGAGGTTGAGGTAGAGTCAGAGGTGGGAGATGTTGCATGGATATGAGATTGTTCCGTCCTTCTTTAAGGTTGCCCTTGACTGTCCATTGTACCCTATAGATGCTGGGAGTACCTCCCGGATGGTTTTCTCATGACCTCTTTTATCTCAGCAATTCCATCATTTGCTTTGTGCCGGAGGTGCTGGCAGTCAGTAATCATTAACAATCACAACCAAAATTCCTTCTATTGACTGGCTCTCTATTGCTATTTTCACCTTGCAGTAGATGCAGTGTTATTCCATACCCAATAAATGCTGGTCCCCCAACATCTCCAGTTGATTCTTGCCTCTTTGTCTCCTTGCCTGCTTTATATTAATCAACCACAGACACTTTTATTTCAGAGTTTATTCCCAATGGCTCATCCTTTTTTTTTGATCCTTATTTCAGTTCCAACATTCGTTCATCCTCAGAGAGCCTCAGGTTCCCACATTGCAGTGAATTACTTTGAACTGCAGTGACAGGTCATTCTGCTCAGCTAGTCTCTGCCGATGAGGTCTGATCATCAATCTGAAATGTTAACTCTGTTTCTCCCTCCACAGATGCTGCCTGACTTGCTAAGTATCTTCAGCATTTTTTGTTCTTATTTCAGTCTTTTAAAACTTATGTCTTCATGGGATCTTGCTAACCGCTGCCCTTGTCCTTTGAAGTGGTAGAGATCGTGGGTTTGGAAGGTGCTGCCGAAGGAGGCTTGGTGAGTCCCTGCAGTGCATCTTGTAGGTGGTACACACACTGCTGCTACTGTGCGTCGGTGGTGGAGGGAGTGAATGTTTGTGGATGGGGTGCCGATCAAGCGGGCTGCTTTGTCCTGGATGGTGTCAAGCACCTTGAGTGTTGTTGGAGGGGCACTCATCCAGGCAAGTGGGGAGTATTCCATCACACTCCTGACTTGTGCCTTGTAGGTGGTGGACAGGCTTTGGGGAGTCAGGAGGTGAATTACTCGCTGCAGAATTCCTAGCCTCTGACCTGCTCTTGTAGCCACAGTATTTATATATCCAGCATCTGCAGTATTTTTGCTTTTAAGTTGCGGTCCACGCATGTGTTTATGCTCTACATGAGTCTCCTCTTACCCTATTTCATCTCGCCTCATCATTGCACCCTTCTAGTCCTTCCTCCATCATGCACTTCTCTGGCTTTCAGGCTGTTCTTGACTTGTAGATGTGTTGGTATCTTGTGTATAGTCTGGGCTGATTGTGTTCATGGCAGTTTGCCACAAGTTCACCCTTGGAGTCCACATTCTCACCACTCTCCGGATAAAGAAGTTTTCCCTGAATTCCGTATTGGATTTATCAATCACTATCTTATATTTATCGCCCCTTAGTTTTGGATTCCCCTACAAAGGGGAAACATTTTCTCCACGTCAAACAGCATCATAATCCTAAACATCTTGATCAGGTCCTCGTGATGCATGTTAATTCAGAGTCACATCAAAGAGAGTTCACGGAATTGGATTATACAGCTCAGTACAAGCAGTCAGATTGTAGGAAATCTGAACATTAAAGTTTAAGATTTCAGGAAGGAGGTTGATGGCCTAACAGTATTAAATCAGAAATATGTGCAAGATTGAATGCATATTGTGATGACAATAAGTCTGAAATTAATAAATATTTAAATAAACAGACTTGCATAATAGATTTAATATTTTAATAAAGGAACAGAAAGATATTGAATAAATCAAGATGCTTCAAGTAATGATTTAATGAACTTTGAAGTGAAAAATTACTCTATTAATAAGAAATGATTTTCTAAATTATATTTAAAACAGTATGACCCAAAAAATTAGAACAGAAAGGAGGGTCTTAAAAGGAGAGGGGGAAGCAGAGAGCTTCAGAGTAGGAATTCAAGAGCGTGGGACCAACAGGAACATAAGAACAGCAGGAGGCCACTCTGCCATTCAATGAGATAATGGCTGATCTGTGACCTAATCCATATTTTTTATTTAATTTATTCATTCATAGGATGCAGGCATCACTGGCTAGGCCAGCATTTGTTGCCAATTCCTAATTGCTCTAGGTAAGGTGGTGGAGGACTGCCTTCTTGAACTGCTGCAGTCCATATGAACATGCAAACATACAAATCAGGAGCAGGAGTAGGTCATTCAGCCCTTTGAGCCTGCTCCGCCATTCAATAAGATCATGGCTGATTTGATTGTGGCCTCAACTCTGCATTCTGCCAACCCCCAATAACCTTTGACTCCCTTGTTAGTCAAGAACCTATCTACCTCTGCCTTAAAATTATCCAATGATCCCATCTCCATCACTCTCCACGCAAGAGAGTTCCAACGATTCACAATGCTCTGAGAGAGGAAAATTCTTCTCATCTCTGTCTCCAATGGGACACCCCTTATTTTTAAACTGCAGTTCTAGTCTCCATGTGCTGTGGGTACACCCACAGCGCTTTCAGGGAGGGAGTTCCAGGATTTTGACCCAGTGACAGTGAAGGAACAGCGATATATTTCCAAGTCAGGATGGTGAGTGGCTTGGAGGGGAACTTGCAGGTGGTGCCGATCCCATGTATCTGCTGCCCTTGTCCTTCTAGCTGGTAGAGGTCACGTGTTTGGAAGGTGCTATCAATGGAGCCTTGGTGAGTTGCTGTTCATATATCTGCCTTAGCCTCATATCCCCTTAATTCGTTTGGATAACAAAAATCCATCAATTTCAGATGAACAATTGATTTAGCATCAGTTGCCATTTGTGGAAGAAGGCTCCAAATTTCTACAAGTCTTTGTGTTTGTTATTATTCAGTTACAGGATGTGGGCATCACTGGCCTGACCAGCATTTATTGCCCGGCCCTAATTACCCTTGTTCAGAGGACATTTAAGAGTCAACTACATTGCTGTAGGTTTGGAGTCACATGTAGGCCAGACCAGGTAAGGGTGGCAGATTTCCTTCCCTAAAGAACATTAGTGAACCAGATAGGGTTTTTACAACAACCAGCAATGGTTTCATGGTCATCATTAGACTTTTAATTCCAGATTTTTATTGAATTCAAATTCCACCATCTGCCGTGGTGGGAGTTGAACACAGAGCATTACCCTGAGTCTCTAGAATACTAGCTCAGTGACAATACCACTATGCCACTATGTGGACATGTTTCTAATTTCACTCCTAAAGGTCTGGCGTTAATTTTAGACTATGGTCCCTAGACTCCCCAACTAGTTAAAATGATTTTTCTTTAGCAATGCCAAGTGTTCCTCTTAATATAATAACATCATCCCTTAATCTTCTAAATCCTAGAACCCTTGTTTTATTTTAAACTCTCCTCGTAGCTTAACCCTTCCAGTATATCCACCCTTCAAGGCAGTACACCCTTCCTAAGGCCA
Organism: Carcharodon carcharias; assembly: GCF_017639515.1. NCBI lineage: Eukaryota > Metazoa > Chordata > Chondrichthyes > Lamniformes > Lamnidae > Carcharodon > Carcharodon carcharias. The sequence goes on from NC_054498.1 coordinate 18,114,171, forward strand.
GAACTATTCACAATGTTCCAGGTCTGGTCAGACCTAGGTAGCTGAAGGTACAGTTGGTAATGGCGGAGCCAAGATAGATGTATAAGAGGTAGACTCAAAGAACTAGAGAGACTGGATGGTGGTTAATGGGAATGGTGGTGGGAACAAGAGAAGGGGAAAGGTGACACATGCTGGGGAATACTTCCATGGTCACTGAAATTTTTCCAATGCCTTGCCAAAGCAGTCAGTCTTGCTATTCTTAGGTCAAAATGGGGGTGTAGTGATAATGTTACTGGACTAATAATCCAGAGGCCCAGGCTAATGATCTGAGACAAGAGTTCAAATCCCACCATAGCAGCTGGTGAAATATAAAATCTGGAATATTAAGCTTGTCTCAGTAATGGTGACTGCGAAATGATTGTTGTCAAAACCCATCTGGTTCACTAATACTGCTTAGGGAAGGAAACCTGCCATCCTCGCCTGGTCTGGCCTACATGTGACTCCGGGCCCACCGAAATGGCCTGGCAAGCCATTCAGGTCAAGGGCAATTAGGGATGGGCAACAAATGCTGGCCTTGCCAGCGACACCCACGTCCCATAAAATGCAACCAAAGACAGAGCCTTGCAGTCCATTTCACACTGCGAGATGATCACAGGAAGGTTTGACCATGTACAGACTCGCACCTCCAGCTTGGGGTCAAAAGCCTGTCATTTTGTTCCTGACACCGAGGGACAGACCATTATACATTCGCCCTGCTGACTGGGAATATCATCCAGGGCCTTCTTTCTCAGCCTAGCACCCTGATAGTGATGGTGAACCAACCCAATTAATGACCCATATTAGATTAAAATAATCATATTGCTCATCACTGGGCTCGGAGAGATTTTAACCTGACAACGTTTTAAATAGGGAGAGGTACTGAGAAAACGTACCTGGGATCAAAATGATTCAATGTGAAGCAATACATCGACAGCATTTACAGATTGTCTCATTGGGGAGGTTCAAACTGTTTAATTTTTAGAAGAAAACAAAGAATTTGGTTCAAATCAGTTCAATCCTTCAGCAACCATCTAAGGATCATCGATTTAATCTATTTTCTGCTCATCCAAAACTCTGCTGCCCGTGTTCTAACTCATCGCCCATGTTCTCCCATCGCCCATGTGCTCGCTGACCGGCCTTGATTTTAAAATTCTTACCCTTGTTTGCAAATTCCTTCATAGCTTTGCCCCTTCCCTATCTCCATAATCGCCTCCAGTTCGTACAGCCCCCTAAGATCTTTGCACTTATCCAATCGTGGGCTCCTGAGCATCCCCAATTTTAATCACTCCACCACAGGGTTGCCAACCCTCCAGGATTGGCCTGGAGTCCCCAGGAATTGAAGATCAATCTCCACGACACTGCTGTGTGCAACCCTGGAGAAAATTCACCAGCACATTAAAAATGATTGTTTTTTTAAAAAAATTTCTTTGAAAATTTCTCTTTACCGGAAGTAGAAATATTTAAAAAAGACGGAAATAAAGGCTTTTTGGTTGACAGTCAAACGTCATCCAATTGGATAATGAGTCTTTTTGCTTTCCAATTGGCGTAGGGAGACAATGGGTCACAAGGATGGATGTGTTGGCCGACTAATGGCTGGAGCGTGAGAGCAAGACATGTGATGGAACCTCTAAGAACACATTTAATCACAGTTGGCAACCCTACTCCACCTTTGACAATGGTGCCTTCAGCTGCCTAGGGCCAAAGCTCAAGAATTCCCTCCCTAAAACCTTTCCAGATCTCACTCCTCCTCTAAAATGCTCCTTAAAACTGACCTCTTTCTCCAAGCTTATGGTCACTCATGTTAAGATCTCCTTGTGTGGCTGGGTGTCAAACCTTGTTCGATCACCTTCTTCAGAGCCAACTTGGAACCTTTAACTATGTTAGAGGTGCTAAATAGATGCAAGGGTGTGAAGTGTTTCATTACGTGTGGTACCCAAGGAGGAATACAGCCAATTCCTCTTGATTTAAAGTCATTCACTTCAAATTAGGTCACTTAATATTTACTTGTACTAAATTTGCACTTTTCTACATTATTTTCATTGCTAATACGTGAATTCATTATTAGATAATCAAACGCCTTCAGTGTTAACAAAGACCTTGAATTAACTGAAGATTTTAAATATCACACTGTGCAAATTAGGAAGTATAAAGCAAAAATGAATTATGATTGAAATATATAGTTCTGGGTAAAAATAGACATGTCACAAGTAATCTTTCACCATCGGCAACGTGAATTGAAGGAATGTGGCATGATAGGAGGCTGTGCAAAGGTAATGAAACAGCGAACAGCCTGGATGGCTGTAGAGGGCAGATTTCACAAGCTCGAGCTCCTGTCGTGACCCTCTGCCCACTCTCCAGGAATGAGGGGCAGTGGTCAGCAGATTCTGTACGTGGATTCCCGAAATGTGCTGCATGGAATTTGTTGCGGTACCCACTCACCCGGTGCGCTCCCAGTAGGTGAAGCTCCAAGCCGGGAGCACAACTGTGCAACAAAATGGCCTACTCAGATTCCTCCCTTCTAGATCGAGGAACGTTGCCTATTTCCTGCCATTTACTCAGCTGCCTATGCTCTGGAATCTCCTCCATAAAGCTCTCAACCTCCCTCTCCTCTGGGGCACTCTGAGGCTACCTCTTCACCCGCCCTAAAACTTCCTGGTCTAGCTCAATGTCAAATTTTGATTGATATATAGCGCCCCAGGATGTTTTGTTACATGAAAGGTGCTATTTAAATGCAAGCTTTTGTTCTTATGCTGCTTATCCTGTCAACATGCAGGAGCCTACCTCAATTCTGATCAGACTCTATTTACATCATCCCTACTGAAGCTTATATCCCTCTATTCCTTGCTGAATTGGGAATTCACACAATTCCTTTCTGAATGAATCAATGTACAAGGTGCCAAACTGTTCACTAAGCCAATAGTTATTTGCGTGAAAATCCTGGGGCTCATTTTCAGTCAGTTGATAGTCTTAACGTTAAGTAGAAAGTGAAATCCAACTCTCCTTTGGGCAGTTGTGACAATGACTCATTTTCTCACATGCTTAATACAGTGATGAATGTTTTTCCAGCATCCAATTTAAAGCAGCAATGGAAACGTTGCTTGGTGATGAATCCAATTACTTTTAGATGTCTACACTTGGCCTAAACTGTGCTCATGGGAACGTGGTGTGTTTTTCTACCTTGTTAGTCCTTTCAGACATGTAGCTGGACAAAAGGAAAGGTTAAGCCAGGGTCTGGCAGGAGAAGGCCGGGTGTTTGGGCTACATCTGAAGCATGGGCTTAATTTTTAAATTCTCACCCTTGTTTTCACATCCCCCCATAGGATTTCCCCCCCTCCCTATATCTGTGACCTCCTCCTCCGAGATAGCTGCTCTCCTCCAATCCTGGCAGCCTGCGCACCCCTGATTTTAATCACTTCACCATCGGCAGCTGTGCTTTCAGCTGCCTTTTCCGAAACTCTGGAATTCCCTCCTTAAACCTCTTCACCTCACTTTCCTCTTTTAAGACACGTCTCAAAGACTTCCTCTTTGACCAAGCATGTGCCCTAATATCCTCTTGCGAGGCTTGGTATCGTACTTTGGTCCTATGAAGCACCAGGTGATATTTTATCATATTAAAGGCACTATATAAAGGCAAGTTTTCCCTGTTTTTGCTAGAAGGCCAAAGATTTCTGGCAGGATTTAACAGAATAGCAATATGGAAGAAGACTCATGCTAAGGAAGATCTTACAGAAATTAAGGTGTATTTTTCTAGAAACATAGAAAATAGGTGCAGGAATAGCTCATTTAGGCCCTTCGAGCCTGCTCCACCATTCAATATGATCGTGGCTGATCCTCTATCTCAATGCTGTACTCCTGCTTTCTCCCCATACCCCTTGACGCCCTTACAGTCCAGAAAGTTGTCTATTTCCTTGTTAAATATATTCAGTGACTTGGCCTCCACAGCCCTTTGTGGTAGAGAACTCCACAGGTTCACCACCCTCTGAGCGAAGAAGTTTCTCCTCATCTCAATCCTAAATGGCCTACCCCGTATTCTGAGATTGTGACCCCTTGTTCTAGACCACCCCCCACCCCCACCCAGCCAGAGGAAACATCATCCCTGCGTCCAGTCTGTCCAGCCCTGTCAGAATTTTATACATTTCAATGAGATCCCCTCTCATTCTCTTAAACTCCAGTGAATACAGGCCTAGTCGGCCCAATCTCTCATCATAAGACAATCCTGCCACCCCAAGAATCAGTCTGGTGAACCTCGAACCTTCACCTTTTACAACCTCAGGATGCCTTAATGCATTTACAACAAATCAAGCTCTTTGGAAGTGTAGTCACTGTTGTAAAGTAGGAAATGTGGCAGCCAGTTGTGATTTCTTTTCATTCATGGGAGGTGGGCATCGCTGACAAGGCCAGCATTTGTTGCCCATCCCTAATTGCCCTTGAACTAAGTGGCTTGCCAGTTAAACCAGTTCAGAGTCAACCACATTGCTGTAGGTCTGGAGTCACATGTAGGCCAGACCAGGTAAGGACGGCAGATTTCATTCCCTGAAGAGCATTAGTGAACCAGACGAGTTTTTAACAACAAAAATGCATACTTTCATAGTCACCATTACTGAGACTATAGCTTTATGTTCCAGATTTTTGTTAATGGGGTTTAAGTTCCACCAGCTGCCATGGTGGGATTTGAACTCCTACCCCTAGGGCCTAGGCCAGGTCTCTGGATTATTAATCCAGTAATATTACCACTAAACCAGTATCACCCCATTATCATAACCACCATAAAGATACCATAAAGATGTGATAAACCAGATAATCTGTCTTAATCATGTTGCTTGAGGGATAAACATTGGCCAGGACATTGGAAGGAGCCAACCTGTCCCTCTTCAAAATAGTGCTGTGAGATCTTTTACATCCGCTTGAGAGGATAGATGGGGCCTCGGTTTGACTCTTCAGTTGAAACTCGCATCCCAGGCAGTTTAGCCCTCGGTGCCGCACTGAAGTGGAGTGGGATTGTTGACTCAGAGGTAGGAGAGCAACTAACAGCTGAGTTATTGAATGACGTAAGAATGTTCTCTCTAACCCCAGATTTTTGGCTGTGAGAGACGATGTTCCTGAAGCTTTTCATTATAAGGTCATTCCAGTCAACTGGTGGCACTACTCAGGCACGAAGAACACACTGTAACCTAGCAAAGTGAGCAGAACAAAGCCTAACACCTTCATATGGCATTCCTGTGTGCGTCTGTCACTTTACAGAGCTGCAATCTCATTTAAAATAAAACAGGTTAATGTCTTCATTAAAATAGCTGGCGCGAGGAATGAACACATTCAGCATCTGTTTGTTTATATCGCAACTTATGTTGACTTGGTTTCAAGATATGACTGATGTTATAGGAGGGCTGTAGGCACATCTGTTTCCTGAAGTGATACAGCAACCATTAAAAGCTGGAGACAAGTTGATAAAACTGAAAAATAAAGCATATGGGATCCTAGGCTTTATAAATAAAGGCAAAGTCTGTATACTTCCAACCCTGTAACATTGGCCCTGGTTTAAGGTTGCCAACTCTCCGGGATTGGTCCAGAGACTCCAGGAATTGAAGATCAATCTCCAGGACACTGCTGTGTGCAACCCTGGAGAAAAATCATTGGGACGTTAAATAAATTTTAAAAAAATCTTTGAGATTTCTCTTTATCAGATGTAACAATATTGAAAACGGTGGGTTGGGGGGAAGTGGGGGAGGTCGGGGGTAAGGCTGTCTGGCTGACAGTCAGGCACCATCCATTTGGGCAATGAGTTTTTTTGCTTTCCAGTTGGCGTAGGAAGACAGGGTGTCACAAGGATGGACGTGTTGACCGACTAATGGCTGGAAAGTGGGGGCAAGTCATGTGATGAAATCTCCAGGGATATATTTAATCACGGTTGGCAACCCTACCCTGGCTCCACTCACCTGCTGCTGAAACCCTCATCCATTCCTTTGTTACCTTTAGACTCAGCTATCCCAATGCTGTCCTGGCTGGCTGCCCACTTTGCACTGTCTGTAAACTTGAGTTCATCCAAACTTCTGCACACATCCTAACTCACACTTAGTGCCATCCATGCATTATCCTTGTGCAAGCTGTCCTACACTGGCTCCCAGTCCACCACAACCTCGATTTGTAACAGTCTCACACCCTTATTTTCAAATCACACCATAGCCTTCTTCCCCCGACCTGTCTCTAATCGGCTCCAGCCCTACAACTCTCTGACAACTCTATGCCTCTTGAACGTCTACGATTGTTATCATTACACCCTTGGTGACCATGCCATCAGATTTCTGGGCCCTAAGCACCTGTAACATTCACAGGGTATCCCCAAGCATTTTACAGCCAATGAAGTATTGTCACTGTTGCAAAGTGGAAAATGTAGCATTCAATTTGCGCACAGCAAGCCCCATGTGATAATGATCAAATCTTCTGTTTTCTTATAAAATGGGGGCTAAATATTGGACAGGACACCAGGAAGAACTCCCCAGCTCTTCTTTGATATTGAGACAAGGGATCTTTTACAATACACCTGAGGGGGCAGATAGGGCCTCCAACAATTCAGCACTCCCTTAGTATTGCACTGGAGCATCAGTCCTAATTTTTGTGCTCAAGTTTCTCTAGTAAGGCTCGAATCCACGAACTTCATAACTCAGAGGCAGTGGTATTACTGACTGAGCCACAGCTGCCATCAAAGACACCAAAGCAAGAGAGCTTCATCGTGGAGCTGATAGGTTATTTAAAAAAAAATTGAAAACTGGGAATTAATTAATTGGATTGAAAGTTAACATGTAGGTGCAGCAAACAATTAAGCAGGCAAATGGTAAGTTGGCCTTTTATTGCGAGGGGCTTGGAGTACAAGAATAAAGAAGTTTTGCTACAGTTGAACAGGGTTTAGTTGAGACCAAATCTGGAGTACTATGTGCAGTTTTGGGTCTCTACACTTAAGAAAGGATATACCAGCACAGGAGGTGGTACAGCGAAGGTTCACTAGATTGGTCTCTGCGATGAGGGAGTTGTCCTATATTGAGAGGCTGAGTAAATTGAGCTCATATTCTCTGGAGTTTAGAAGAATGAGAAGCAACCTCATTGAAATCTATAGGATTCTGAAGGGGCTTGATAGGGTGGGCACTGAGAGATTGTTTCCATTGGCCGGGGAATCTAAAACACAGGGGCACAGTCTCAGGATAAGGGGTAAATCGTTTATTTAGGACTGCGTCACATGGAAAAATGTGGATTGATTCGGAAGAGTCAGTATGGATGTGTTAAAGGAAAATTGTGTCTAACTAACTTGCTGGAGTTTTTTGAAGAGGTAACAGAGATGATTGATGAGGTCAAGGCTGTTGTTGTGGTGTATATGGACTTCCAAAAGGTGTTCAATACAGTGCCACACAACAGACTTGTGAGGAAGGTTATAGGCCATGGAATAAAAGGGACAGGGGCAATCTGGATACAAAATTGGCCGAGGGATAGGAAACAGAGAGTAATGGTTAATGGGTATTTTTCGGGCTGGAAGAAGGTTTGTAGTAGAATTCCTCAGGGGTTGGTATTGGAACCCTTGCTTTTCCTGATATGTATAAATGATCTAAATCTTGGTGTTCAGGGAACAATTTCAAAGTTTGCAGATAACAAAAAACTTGGGAGAATTGTAAACTGTGAGGAGGACAGTGTAGAACTTCAAAAGGACATTGACACATTGATGGAGTGGGCAGATAGGTGGCAGATGAAGTTCAATGCAGAGAAGTGTGAGGTGATACACTTCGGTACAAAGGACATGGGGAGACAATATAAAATAAAGGATACTATTCCAAAGGGTGTGCAGGAGGGAAGAGACCTGGGTGTATATGTACATAAGTCATTAAAGGTGGCAGGACCAGTAGAGAGAGCTGTTTCTAAAGCATACAGTATTCTAGGCTTCATTAATAGGAATGCACTGCCTGCAAGTGTGATGGAGGCAGGTTCAACTGAGGCATTAAAGAGGGCGTTGGATGATTATTTAAATAGAAACAATGTACAGAGTTACAGGGACAAGGCAGGAGATTGGCACTAAGTTAAAATGGTCAGGGAGCCAGTGCAGAGAAGATGGGCCGAAAGGCCTCCTCCTACACTATAACAATTCTGTGAACCTGTGAGGTGCAGCTCCAACAACACTCAAGAAGCTTAACACCATCCAGGACAAAGCAGCCCAATTGATCAGCACCCCGTGCACCACCTTAAACATTCACTCCCTCCATCACCAACGCACAGTGGCAACAGCGTGAACAATCTACAAGATGCAGTGCAGAAACTCACTGTGGTTCTTTCCACAGCACCTCCCAAAGGCATTATCTCTACCACCGAGATGGACAAGGCAGCAGACACAGGGGAACACCACCAGCTGATAGTTCCTCTCCAAGCCACATACCAACCTAGCTTGAGATTTGTGTCAAAATCCTGGATCTCCCTTCCTACTTGGCACTGAGGGTTAGCCTACACTAGATGGACTGCAGGGAAACAAGACAGCAGCTCATCGCCACCCTCACATGGACAATTAGGAATGGACAATAAATGCTGGCCATACCAGCAGTGCTCAAATACCATGAAAGATGAGAAAAAGCACTGTACTCTCCATAAACCTGAGGTCATCCAAAACTCTGCTGCCCATGCCTTCATTTGCAGAAAGTTCACTCTCCTATCACCCCTGTACTCATTGATCTACATTGGACAAGCAACCTCTTCATTTAGAGCCTCTCATCCTTGTTTTCAAATCCATCTGTGGTCTTTTCCATCCCCAACTCTGTAACCTCCCCAGCCCCAAAGACCTCTGAGATACCTGGGTCCCTCTAATCCTGGCCTCAATCAATCCCAGTTTTAATCGCTCCATCATTGCTGGCCGTGTTTTCAATTGCCTGGGCCCCAGGCTCTGACATTCCCTCCCTCTCCACCTCCCTTTCCTCCTTTAAGATGCTCCTTAAAACCTACCTCTTTGACCAAGCTTTTGGTCATTTGACTTAAAACCTCATCTCGAGGCTCAGTGGTGTACAGTGTCTTTGTTTTATAACGCTCCTGTGAAGTGCCTTGGGACGTTTCATTATGTTAAAGGTGCTGCATAAATGAAAGCTGTTGCTATTGTTATTTTTGTGGGTTGTCTATGCTGGCACGAACGACTAAAGCTCCTATCGAAATATTTTGAGAGTCTAACATTTATTAAAAAGCCAACATTGGAGCTGGCACCAAAATAGAATATAAAATAGAATATAGCATTTGTTGTCCATTCCTAATTGTCCATGTGAGGGTGGAGAAACTTGCCTGTAGGAAAAGCGGCACGAGGACAGAGAGGGAGTTAAATCAAACAGTTGGTCAACGTCATCCAGATCCACAAATGAATGACCTTTAGTACAGAGACAAACTAACAGCAGATGTTGGAAATCAGAAATAAGAACAGAGAACGCTGGAGATGCTCAGCAGGAGTGAGAAAGAGATTTAACATCTCAGGCCTGCGGCCTTACATCAGAACTGGTCACACACCTGGAACGTTAACACCTGACTGGATGTTTTTGGAGGAGCTGGGCCACAGTTAAAGGCAGGAGGCGGTCCCACTCCTGTGGGATCCGGTTGGGGGGTGGGGTGGGTAGGGGGGCAGCATTTTGCCAGCAGTGGCCAATTAAGAGGCCATCACCGGGCCTGCCATTCTGCTGAGGAAGGTGACCCTCCCAACGCCCCTTCCCACACCCCCTGAGCTGGCCACCCAAAGGGCTGGCAGCTCAACAGTCATGGCAGCCATCACCACCAGTGGGGGGGCTGTTGCTTATGCTGTTATCACTTTAATGCGCCTTTGAAGAGAAGCGAGTTTTACTGGGAAGCCGAGGTCAGGCAGGTAGGCTGTAGTGATTGTTGAGGTAAGGTGGGGTGCGAAACGAGGGGCTATACGCTCCAGCAGCGTTGAATTGGGTGTGGGGGCTGCCGTTGATGCCAGGGGCCTTCTTTTGAAGTGCCCATCAAGAGACCCCCCCTCCCCCCATTTCCCCCTCCCCCCACCGTTTCCCCCCCAAAGAAACCTGCTGAGTGGTCGCCAGTGCTTACCCAGCAGTCACCCTGTGTGGCAGCCAGCTTTCCTGATGTGGGCAAAATCTCTGAAGGGGCACGAGGTGGTCCTCAATTGGGCAGTCGGTTGCATCAATTGGTGGCCAGGTGGGCAGCTCTTCCGCCATGGCAATGTGGCACGGCAGAAAGGTGGGGGGGGGGTGGCGGCGAGCTCTTGACACCTTCTCCTGCCAGATCGCTAGCCTTCCATCTCCCAGCTCCCCTCCACAACCCCGCCACCACCACCCCCCCACTCCTCCGCTGCAAGGGAGGCCAGGAGAATTCAGCCCTCTCCGTTTCTCTCTGACCATTGGAACAAAATAACCGAAGCTCTGGGGGCATCCCTGGGCCCAGTAACCGGCAGTCAAAGCAGTCAAAGTGTGACTGAAGAATAAACGGAATTTCAGAAAAATAAGGAAGCATGTGGATCATTCTGAAAGATTGTGAGGTCGGCGTGCTTCTTACAGTCAAAGGATTTCAAAATTAACAAATGCTTGAGATGGACAGCAATGATACTGCAGGTGTGACAATGAGTCAGGCATCACAGGACAAGGCAAAAATGCTCAGGACTGGCAGCAAATTAATTTAGTGTCTGTGTATAAAAAAAGGGCAGCAAAGCAGACCTTAGGATTGACCTGCCTTTTAACTGAAAAACAAATCGAACTTTGCACAATCTTGGGTCTACATTGGTCCACGTAGAGTAAAGAGTTAACTCCAATGACAGCTACTGAGGGGAGGTGGTGATGTAGTGGCATTGTCACTGGACTAGTAATCCAGAGACTGAAGGTAATGCTGTGGGGTCCTGGGCTTGAATCCCACCACGGCACTTGGTGAAATTTCAATCAATAAAAATCTGGAATTAAAAGGCTGAAATCATTGCTGATTATCATAAAAACCCATCCAGCTCCCTTTAGAGAAGGAAATCTGCTGTCCTTACCTGGTCTGGCCTACATGTGACTCTACACATGACTCCAGACCCACAGCAATGCCCTCTGAACAAGGGCAATTAGAGGCAGGCAATAAATGCTGGCCTAGCCAGTGACAACCACAGTCCACGAATAAATGTTTTTAAATGTGCAGAAAAAGCCATGTCACAGGGTTGAGTTGAGTTGAACCTTTGTAAATAGTTATAAAAGCAAAAAACTGCAGATGCTGGAAATCCAGAACAAAAACAGAAACAGAAATACCCGGAAAAACTCAGCAGGTCTGGCAGCATCGGCGGAGAAGAGCACAGTTGGCGTTTCGAGTCCTCATGACCCTTCAACAGAACTGAAGGGTCATGAGGACTCAAAACGTCAACTCTTTTCATCTCTGCCGATGATGCCAGACCTGCTGAGTTTTTCCGGGTATTTCTGTTTCTGTTTTTGCTTTGTAAATAGTTAGCATGTAACTAAGTGTTTTTGAACAAAAGACCACTGCAAGATCTTTTCCCAAGTAGGAAGCCAATGAATCCAGAGATAAAGCTAGGCCGGAAACAGTGGGGTTTTCAAATCATAATTTTGTTTTCAAATCCCTCCATGGCCTCACTCCCTTCCTATCTCTGTAACCTCCACCAACCCTTCGAAATATTTGCACTCAGTTAACTCTGGCCTCTTGAACATCCCTGATTTTAATTGTCATTGGTGGGCATTCCTTCAGCTACTGAGGCCCTCCCTAAACACCACTCTTCCAATTTTTCTTTTTAAAACCTACCTCTATGACCCAGCTTTTGTTCACATGTCTCAGTTTCTGCTTGTGTGACTCGGTGTCAAATTTTGTTTTAAAGTGAATTTATACATTCTTCCTGTAAGTTCCCCTCCAAGCCACACACCATCCAGATACTGAACTATACCACTGTTCCTGCGTCGTCACTGGGTCAAAATCCCGGAGCTCCCTCCCTAGCAGCTACTGTGAGTGTACCTACACCACATGGACCGCAGCTGTTCAAAGCGGCAAACTCACTCCCACCTGCTCAAGGACAGTTTAGGATGGGCAGTAAACGCTGGCCTTTCCACCAATGCTCGCATCCCAGCATCAGATAAAAACATAAACGCAGATTTAGTTGACCCTGCCCGTCAAGATTCTTGTGGCTTTTTCGGAGGGAGTTCCAAATTCCCTCAATTTGAGATTTTGGAACATTTTCGACAACAGCTTGACATTAAAGCCTCCCAGTTTAGTCAAAAGTGAATGAAATCCAGAGTGGAATATGGGATTGAATCAGGAACAAGATCACAGAGGCAGAAAGAATTCTTGTGCGGTGGGGGTGGGATCCCACTGGGGTCATTTCGCAAAACATTCTGTTCCCAACCTACACTTATGGCAGGGATATGGAGACTGGATGGAATTGTGGTAAATGTGTTGAACAGCCAGAGCAATGGAAACAGAGTATAGGAGAAGATTTACAGCATGATTTAGATAGATCACCCAAGGGACTGAATAATAAAATAAGTATTGCTGAAAAAGAGACATGCTATCAAATCTTTGCTTCTTGAGCTCATCAGGACTACTCACAAGGTAAAATACCAACGGTAAAGGGAACAACAATTAATACTGCATGAGAAGAGAGTGCTGATTGGTTGGCAAGTGGACTCTGATTGGTAGAGCTGTTGCCATGGGAAATGCAGTATAAATTCTCAAGGCAGTATAACTTGTTATTCCCTTTACTGTTGATATCTCCTTGCAAGCTGCCCTGATGCTATCAAAGCGTTTTTGTCTCGCACTCATCTCTCTTTTTTTTTAAGCAATACTCAAGTTCTGTACTACCAAACGACTATTAATAAAATGTGCAAAGCATGACACATTTTCCAAAAATGCACTTTAAAAAAAAATTAAGGAATGGTTCTGAATTAAAAGGGCAGCTTAAAGAGCTTAATTAAAAAATACTTGCAAATGATGGATGACTTAGTGCTTTCAAACAATATAAAATAGGAAAACAATTTTAATAAATGAATGTGGAAGTAGCTAGCCAGAGCAGTGCGGTATAATTCTCAAAGCTCTATTAGGGCTTTACACCAGTCAGGCCATTTGGGAATTTTGCCAGGTATTTCCTCAAGTTCTCCAGCTCAGTTCCATGCCTTCAGCAGGAACACTGTTTACATGTCTAACTGGGGTTCCTGCCAATCTTCTGAAGTTTATGGAGACCAGTCAGGAAAACGTGCCATTCAACGTTTAAGATCACAGCTGCAGCTGGGGGGTAGAGAGAATTCCTAATAAAAGATACACACATGTTGTAATTCATAGAATCAGAACACGGAGGAGGCCATTCAGCCCATTGTTTCTGTGCCAACTTTTGAATGAGCCAGCCACTTAGCCCCAGTTCCCCATAACCCAGCAAATCCACCCCTCGCCTCCACTAATAATGATTCAAGTGAATTTGGCTAACTCAAATTCACCTCCAAAAATGGTGAACTCAATGTTCACCAAAGTTAAATGGTTAACTCAAAATAACCTCCACTGGGAGGTTACACAGAAACAGGCTGAATTGGAATTCTGGTGGACATCGTGAAGAATTATACATTGAATATCTTGACGAGCTAGCAGGCAATAGCCAAATTTCCTCACCTGTTAGAACAGTAGGCTTTCCTCAACATAGAAACACGGAAAATAGGAGCAAGAGTAGGTCATTCGGCCCTACAAGCCTATTCCACCATTCAATATGATCATGGCTGATCCTCTATCTCAATGCCGTACTCCCACTCCCTCCCCAACATGACCAGGTAGCTGTGGGCTGCCACAAGGAAAAAGAATAGCGCATTTTCTGCTTTAGATGTTTAAGTGTTTTCTATGCTTATTTTAAGGATCAGCCACCAGCTATGAGTGACTAACAGTCAACTAAACCAGGCTAACAAACATCAGCAGAGGGATCTATTAACTATAGGACAGAAATGGTTAACTAAGTCAGCTCTTCAAAAGAATCCAAGAACAGTTAAGTTGGGAAAAGTTGGAGAGAAGTATCTTTGAAATAAACATCTTTGACTGTTTATATGAACAGACTGCTCAAAGGATTGAGGGACAGGTACGTCTGGAGATCTGATGCAGACATGTAATTTTGACATAGGGAAAATGAGTACAAAGGAGAATGGTTTTTTTTAAACAGTTGTTTGGAGAGCCTTGAAGTGAAGCTTTTGGCTTCTAGTTTTGCACACACTCTGGATTGATCACCTGATATGAACCACTATACTACTGTTGTAGAGTTGTACAGCCCAAAACAGGCCATTTTGTCCAACTGCTCTCTGCCTCCATGCGCTCTGTATAAACCTCCTCTCACTTTACTTCATCTCCTGTCTCTCTCATCAAGCTTCCCTTTAACCACAAACCTTAACCACTCTATAAAAGTTCCACACCCTCACCTCCATCTTTCTCCTAAATTCCTTATTGGATTTCTTAGTGACAATCTTATATTTATAGGCTCTGGATTCGGATTTTCCCACAAGCAGAAAACTTTCTCTACATCAACTCGCTATCAATTCCCTCCATATACCACCAAAGAGACCTCCAAGCGGGAGAGACCTCTTGGTCGTCAATAGCAGAGCCCCAGTCTGTTCAAACCTTTCCCGATTTTTGTACCCTCTCAGTTCTGACCACTTGCCAGCCCCTCTGCCGAACATTGTCAATAGGGCCAGGAAGCTACGAAACCTCATGCGTGTTGAAAATAAAGCAACGGAGCTCACTTGCCTCAAGTGATGAGTAGACGGCACTGTTGGTTAACCCAACACATCTTTCATCACCTCCATCTGCATCAGAAAGCTCTCAAAGCTACAACCAGCATTGAATAGACCAGCAAGAGTTAACTGCAGATTGTACTGCTCGCTTTACAAATCGAGAATATTTGAAACCTAGAAGTGAGCAGGATCAAGCCCCGGTCCTCCGTTAGTTCCGATTAACTTAGGTTTTGAATAATTTGGGAGGGAAAATGGAAGTAGATGTGGAATATTTGGCATGTCATGGAGGTGGAGATGTAGCCAAAAGATGAAGTTGCGGCTAAGATTTTTGGTGGACTTTTGATGCTAAATATGTGCAAAGTGAATCAAAACCAACAGGATGTTAGGCCATAAGACCATGGAACAGAAGTAGGCCATTCGGCCCATCAAGTCTCCTCTGGCGTTCAATGAGATCATGGTTGATCTGATCATCCTCAACTCCACTTTCCTACGCTTTTCCCATAAACCTTGATTCCCTTACTGATTAAAAATCTATCTCCACCTTGAATATACTTAATGACCCAGCCTCCACAGCCCCTCTGTGGTAAAGAATTCCACAGATTAACTACCCTCTGAGAGAAGAAATTTCTCCTCATCTCGGTTTTACTCTGAGATTATGCCCTCTGGTCCTAGACTTTTCCACAAGGGAGAATAACCTTTCAGTATCTATCTTGTCAAGCCCCTAAGAATCTCATGTTTCAATAAGGCCATCCCTCCTTCTTCTAAACTCCAATGAGTACAGGCCCTACCTACTCAACCTCTCCTCAAAAGAAATTCTTCTCTGGGCTGCTAGTATGGTCTTTCCTTAGATAAGGGGACCAAAACTGTTCACAGTATTCTCCGTGTGGGTCTAGCTAGTGCCTTGTATAGTTTTAGCATGCCTTCCCTATGTTTTATACTCCATTCCCTTTGAAATAAAGGCCAACATTCCATTTGCCTTCCCTATCACCTGCTGAACTTGTATGTTAGCTTTTTGGGATCCATGTTGAACAACATAAGCCAAACAATTGAATATGGTCAGGTGATAATGACCACAATATAGTTGACTGTGGTCAGATTGCAGCTTGAAGGGGTTGTCAACATCTGGCTGCCAAGAGGCCAGGATTTTAACACCGAATATCTGAGGCTGCTTTGCAGTCTCAATCTGTGATGGAGGTTGAGGGGTGATGTTATAAAAGGGATGCAAGATTAAGGATATACGAAAAAGTTTAGATAATATTAAACATGCACAGGCATAATAGACCAAATCACTTGATGCCTGCTTTGATTAAACTGTACCTGGAGTTGACATTTTTCTCATTGTAATTAGTCTAAAACTCAGCCGAACCAGCACAAGAGGAATTTTAAGCAGAAAGAGTGTTACATTCAGTTGTTTGGTGTTTGATTGTTTGCGGCTGCTGACTGTCGTACGTGCTGTTAGTCAAGCCTGGGTGTGGTTACAAGCACAATCAAAAACCAAACTGAAAGGAACAGCTAGAAGCTGGTAACTATAGACATTTTTAAAAAGCACTGAAAATAACTCCTGCACACGTAGAAACTAATGTCATCTCTGCGTATCTCTGAGGTATAAAACAACAGGCAACGAGGATGGAAAAAAGTTTAAATTTACTGGCTTCAGTACTTTTCCTTTCATTGCTGGGAAATCTATGCCACGGGATCAATGGGGTTCAAGGCCCAATTGCTCATTACGGTGATCCACAAGATGGCAATATGTGTATGTTGTCTCAGAACAGAAAGCCAGCGAATAATGGAGCAGCTCACAGAAGACACGTTTACATTAGACACTGGCCTACTTCAGGCCTAGAGCCGTATCCGTTTTGCCTGAGATGTCAGGGAGCCCATCATGGTGAGAGGCTCCGATGTGCCCACGTTGTGGGAGGTGCCCATTGGTTCCCAACACCATGACCAGCCGGAGGGTAAAAAAAGTGAAACTCTTGCTTAAAGTGAAACCACTCTACAGAAGGTGTGCAAGTTGTGGAAGAGGAGAGTTTCATCGTTTTGACACCTGGTAAAGGTACAGCACACACATACTATCCACTAAATCATCTGAGGTTGCCGCATTTGTGTCACTTCTCAATGTTGACATGAAAGTATCTAGAGTGACAAACTCTAACATTGTTTTTGCTTTGCAATTTTCTCACTCCTGTGACAGATATTCTTCAAGTTTATAATAACTCTATTCCAGTCGAGAACCACAGCTCCTGTATGCTACAAAAATGTCATCCAGACAGATTTATGTTCTACATGGCCTAATGGGAGCAAACCTGTTTAATAAGCTTTGCTTCAAACTTGAAGGCCCGCATGTTAGTGTGATCGATATGCACAATGACATCCTTCCTTAATCTCCCCAAACTTGGTAAACAAATGGTTCTGTCAGGGTCCTCGTGTTGACATGTCAATTTTGCAAAATTAGCGATGTTTGTCAGTTGCCCTCTGAATTATCACAGGAGCTGAAAGGACTAGAAGCAGAAGGTATCACTGACCGAATTGACTGATGGCCGTGGGTATTAGAATGAGTCATTTTGCGATTTTCACATTGTGCACTGAAGACTATGCATCAACCTTTAGGCAGTCAAAGCAATCATTTCAGACACACCTCCACTTCCTACAATCCAAAAACTACCGACATCGTTTCATGACTCCACAGTCTTTGCGAAGCTCGACACGCTATGGAACTAATCTGCACACACCGCTAGCAGAGCAAAGCCAATATCTTATAGCTTTTGTTACTCAAAAAGGTGTTAGTCTGCAGGGCATTCTGCATTACTGAAGGGGTTCAGCACATAGCACATTGCAGAAGATCATTTCTTGTAAGAAATCGAGGGGACATATATACTTGACAGCGTTACCCATGGAAGGGGTAAAACAGAACGTGATCAGCGATGCTTACTCAACTCCCAACAGCACAATTTGATGCCCAAAGACAAATGCTCATTTGCAACATTCAAAATTGACTTGCTAGGATATAGAGTGATAGCAACTGAAGTCTATACACACCTCCAAAGCCATTCATGTGCTCTGACCCCATCTAACAAGAGGTGGCATCATTTCTCGGCATTACCAACTCTTAATCATGATTCCCAGGTACACAGATTGCAGAGCCTCTTCGACAGCTACCACGCATCTGTGCAATGGGAGTGCACAATCGCAAAGGACACAGTATTTGGCACCAACATAATATTTCCACTTGTATTGAAATGTGCAAGAACTGACAAATAAACGAAACCACCGAGTTGTTTTTTTTAAAATTCATTTATGGGCAGCGCTGTCTAGACCAGCAGTTATTGCCCATCCCTAATTGCCCTGGAGAAGGTGGTGGTGAGCTGCCTTCTTGAAATGCTGCTGACCCTGTGGTGTAGGTACAGCCACAGTGGTGTTAGGGAGGGAGTTCTAGGGATTACCTAGTAGGAACGGCGATTATATTTCCAAGTCAGGATGGTGAGTGGCTTGGAGGGGAACTTGCAGATGGGGGTGTTCGCATGTAGCTGCTAGTCTGATCCTTCTAGGTGGTAGAAGTCACGGGTTTGGAAGTTGCTGTCAAAGGAAAGAGTCTGTGTGATTGTGCCCCACTCCTGCGTGGTACTGGGCTGTTTTCTCCATGACCCCCCCTCATTCAGCACTTTCACCTGGAGCTGCACCACCTGCCACACACCCTCCACCATCAACGAGCTCATGGTTGCTAAGAGGCGCCGTCAATGGCCAGGTCCGGGAGAGTGGGCTGGACAGATCTTGCGAGAGCTCCCGGAGCGCAAGCCCAGCTTGGGAGAGTCTTCCTGGCATCAGGTGTCAATCATCCTGGGGTATCCCACCTAGCCTCGCTGTATTGTTACAGTTTACCTTCTGGCTGTGTTGGTAATTTTCTACAGCCTTGTTCCCTTTGGCATCATTTAAAGATTGTCCAAAAATGGAAAAGCTGTAAACTGGAACTTTTGAACAATTTTGGGAAATTTTGGGGACACCAGGGTGTTTAATAAAAAAAAGAAAATCCAGGATTGCCCTAGAAAAACTGTGAAGGGACCTCCAGCAATCCGATAGCTGCACTGTACAATTAGGCCATTCTCTCAGCTCACTCATTACGATCGAGAGCACATATAAAGGTCACCCCAACCCTCCAGGATAGCCCTGGAGCCTCCAGGAATTAATTGCCAGGCAGCTGCCGCAGTAAAATCAAGGAGGAAAATTATAGAGGTAGGGAAGCAATTGAGTTCACCATTATAATTAATAAATGGAAATATTCCAACAAAAACTGAGCACCAAATAGTTGTTTGAGTTTCGCTTCTTGGAGATGGTCATTGCCTGGCGCAAATGTTACTTGCCACTTGTCAGCCCAAGCCTGGATATTGTCCAGATCTTACTGCATTTGGAGATGGACTGCTTCAGTACCTGAGGATTCGCGAATGGTGTTGAACATTGTTCAATCAGAAGCAAACATCCCCACTTCTGACCTTATGATGGAAGGAAGGTCATTGATGAAGCAGCTGAAGATGGTTGGGCCGAGGACACTACCCTGAGGAACTCCTGCAGTGATGTCCTGGAGCTGAGATAACTGACCAACAACCACAGCCATCTTCTTTTGGGCTCGGTATGACTCCAACCAGCAGAGAATTGACCCCCCCAATTCCCATTGACTCCAGTTTTGCTAGGGCTCCTTGATGCCACACTTGCTCAAATGCTGCCTTGATGTCAAGGGCAGTCACTCGCACCTCACCTCAGGAGTTCAGCTCTCTTGTCCATGTTTGGACAAAGGTTGTAATATCAGGAGTTCAGTGGCCCTGGCAGAACCCAAACCGAGCATCAGGGAGCAGGCTATTGCTAAGTAAATGTTGCATGATAGGTGTTAGTGACCCCTTCCATCACTTTTACTGATGAAGATTAGACTGGTGGGGCAGTAATTGGCCATGTTGGATAGTTTTCTTTGTGTACCAGGACATACCTGGGCAATTTTCCACATTGCCGGTAGGTGCCAGTGTTGTATCTGTACTGGAACAGCTTGGCTAGGGGGCCGGCGAGTTCTGGAGCACCACTCTTCAGTATTAACGCCAGGACCCCTAGCCTTTGCAGTATCCAATGCCTTCAACCATCTCTTGAAATCACATGGAGTGAAGCGAAGTAGTTGAAGACTGGCATTTCTGATGTTGGGGACTGCCTGAGGAGGCCAGGATAGATCACCCACTTGGCACTTCTGGCTGAAGATTATTACAAACGCTTCAGTTTGATCTTTTGCACTGATGTGCTGGGCTTCTCCATGGCCTGCTCCAGCTAATTGTTTAATTGCCCACCAGTTAATTGCTGCTTAAACATCAAGAAATAAGATTGGGACTGTACTCCGCACATTTATTTCCTTCAATGACCAACTGCTTACGCATCACATCAGCTGCCAGAAACTGACCACAAATACTACAAAGAATGAGAAGCATTTGCCTGTATCAATGCTCGTAAACACTAGCACATGTACCTCTATGGTAGAAAGTTCACTCTCCACACTAATCATCAAGCCCTGACTACAGTTAGCCACCTCAGAATCTGGTCATAGATCCCCATGTACAAATGGTCAGATTGTCTTCATCAGTATAACTGCAATGGTCAAGCATCTTGGCAGGTTCACTCAGAGTAGTTGAGATAGCTGCGCTATCACAGACACGTTAGCTACAGTGAAGCGATACTGAAAACTGCGATTGTCATGATTTCACACGTGACAAGACACAGACAGAACTGGCCCCGTATTTGAGTGCGCAATGATCCTACATTGTTTGGCACTAACTGTATCACCCACAGAACTTGAGCAATCTGTGTTGCATCTTGCCCATGAAGGGCATCTGGGTGTTAAGATGAAACAATCACCCCATGAAAGAGTCTGGTACCCAGCAATAGGTCAGTTTCTAATGAACTGTTCCAATTTTGTACAAAAATCACACTCATCAATCCACCACACACACTGACCAGAAAGACATCAGCCAAACATCTGACTCTTAGCTTTTGCATGCTGTTGACTATTAAACCATCACTGCCTTTCAACGAGAATGTCAGAAAGCAAAAGAAATTGCAAAGTGGTATGGTAAAGCAAAGGCTTCAAGCAAATGCGTGCAAGGAAATCACAATTTGAAGTTGGAGATTCAGATCGTAAACAGTCAAACCACAACCTCGCATCACATTTATCAGGACCAAAGCAGATCAAGCAGTTGCTTGGTAACTAATTTGTTGGATGACAACACAAAGACACTTGACAGTGAGCAGGCCAAGAGTATTGAGGACAGTGATTGAGAGGATATATTTCTCGTTCCAACAAGTGACCATGACATTGATTGTCATCCCACCGCCCCCCTCAACTGATAATGCAGAATCACAACCTCAAGTTTGTATACTTCAGCACCATCATTAACAACCTTTATATCTCAAAGGCTACTTCTGTACCTAGTTCAGATTGAGTTGTTTCTTAAAGAAAATGTTTGCTTATGATGGCTTAATTTAAAATAAAAAAGGTCCTTTAGGTTTACAAGGGTGAAAGATGTAGTATTCAATTGTGTCAGTTGACTCTGTTCTGGGGGCTGTTTGTCAAGCTTGGAGTGCGATTAGAGAGAGGGAAACAAACTAAACTGAAAACAGCTGGAAGCTTGTGACTGCAAACATTTTTAAATATAAAAAGTACTAAATAAAGCTCCTGCAACACAAACTGCTGGTGTCATCTCTACAATGCATAAAACACAGTTGCCTTGACTTTCACACTAGTTTAAGAGGAAAAACTTGGCTCTGTCCACAAAACTGACTCAATTTCCACAGCACTTTCTAATTGCACAAAATAAAGCTTTGCCCCAAAAAACTTAGACACACATGAAAGCTTTATTTAAAAAAACTGCTGTCAGCTATCATCTTGAATTGTAGCTAGTAAACAGTCCTTAGCTTAAGACATTTTCATCTATTAAAAATCACGTTACTCTCATTAGATGCTCATTAATTTTTTTTTTAGCTACCTAAATAAAACTGCACCAGTTTATCAATTTGATAAATATAACTTTGCTATGGGGTAAAGATGGGGAGTGGCATTGAGTTGCTCTGGCAGAGTACAATGGGCTGAATGGGTTGTAACCATTCTATGATTCTAGATTAAGGAATATTTCCAATTTTAAAAAAAACACTGCTTAATTGCACGGGGTTCATTGGAGGCTGTTCGATATATGCCAATGTGTCTGAGCAGCAAGTGGAAACGTGAACAAAAATAACTTCTGAAAGGTTGGGCAACTGATGCTCCAATTACTGATTACTCCCAAAGTGCAAACTCCACTAGTTTGAACACAGGAGGGAAGGACAATTTTAGAACTGGTAAGAAATATTTCACACTGTGAAGAACTAGAGGCAAAAACCCAAGTAACAATTACGTGTTACAATGGGATGACATTAAGAGGAAATATGGATTGCTGAATTAAAGGTAGACCCAAATTCCTCATTAAATTGAGGATCAGTTTCCCCACTCAATGTGGATTGAGGTTAAACACAAGGGTGCAACAAGTGTATATTCACAGACATACGGGCTACAGCCTTTCTGGCTTTGAAAGATCGCAATATAAAAAGTTATAAACATGGACGCTTTCATGTGCGATTCTCATTTGTCCCAAGACAGATTATTGTAAATTCTTATTGTATTGCCATTTATTGGACTCATCTAGCAGTTCTTATGCTCCTTTTAGAAAGCCAACAGTTTTAATTCTCAGAAGCTAATAGGAAAAGTACATTTAACTTTTGCAATATTTCAATGACGACTTGACCTGGAAATGATAAAACAATCTTGCAAGCAATTTTAAACAGTTAATATCAACTTTCAAAAAACATCCAACAGTTGTATTAAATATTGCATCAGAAGGTATCTGCTTTCATGACTGGCAGTTTCCAGTTACTGCACATTTAACTGATTTTAAGAGAGAAACGTTGACCATGTGGACTACATGAAGCATATCAAGTCCTTCGAAGAAACTAGAAACCCATCATCCTGGATCGCTCAAGTACATACATCACCAAGAAAAATGTGTTTGGCACCTATTGCTGAATGGGGGATAGTGAATGGGCAGTAGAATTGTACAGCACAGAAGCAGACTCATGGAAATCATTTTAAGTTGATTCTTTAACACAGTGGAAACTGGAGTGTTGATAGGAACTTAAGTCATTGAGAAAAATGTAACTCTAAATATGGCAGCCCCAAACTCTTGTTTCTAGCATAACCCAATGAATAAGTCACAGGCAGTCATTTATTCTGGGGGTGGGTGGTGGCGAAAAGAGAGTTACACTTGATAAAAGCTAAATAACTGCCTATTGGGAAATCTCAGTTTTAAATATTGCACAAGGTTAATAGCTTTCAGCTTATGCTCTTTTACAGGGGCCAATGGACACTGTCCATTCTACCAGAGCAAAAGATACAGCAGCATATCACTAGTCAGTTTTTATTGTCTCCTATTCTAGTTACGAGCACCATATAGCAGCATTAGAGCCATAAGTCATGTCCAATGCAAGAAACCTGCAGTTCCAGTGCACCTTAAGAGAGAATCATACACAACTGCAAAAAGCTATTTAACATTCGGTCTTTTATAATCCAGTTTCACATTCTAGAAGGATCAGCAACTTACATCTGAAATCTTGCAGTCCTTGTACAAGCAAAACAACCACACTCTTAATACTTTAAGTACTTAACGCCAAGTAAGCAAAAAAATACAATTGCACCTTTTCTTAAACTACCATATGGGCTATAATCAGCATTTCCAAAACACAACTGAACTAACATTAAGTTATAATACAGGTTACAATTTTAATTGCACAAAAATCCTTGATGCATAAATATTCTTCATTACACCAGTACAAAAATACTTGTACTCAATATTGTTCAAAATACTTTTAACAGGAACAGCTGATATTTGGCAAGACAGGTTTTCTCCAGAAGAGATGAGTTAACAATCCAAGGGCACTAAACAAAACAAAATAGGCTGTGGCAACTTCAAAAGTATACTGGTGGACATCCTTAAGCGTCAGCATGGAGATCCCTCCAACGACAAAAGAATCTGATGATAAAAGCCTCCTCTTAAGAGAGGATCTTTAGTTGGTAACAGCTCAATTCCACTTTGCGGAACTGCCTTCGCAAAATGGTCAGTCCCGGTCTATAGAAAAGGGGAGTAGGGGCAAAGGTCAAACACCAAGACCAAATGGATGCATTTACAAAATACATTTACAAAAGACAAAATACATTAGACGTGCTGTTCATGTGCCAGTCATTGTACTTCACAGTTCCATCAATGTCGGCCTTTAATTTTGAAGTTTCACAGCAGGGGTGCCATTTTACTGCTGGTCCTTGCACTAGATAGATCAGACTGCCAGGTTATAGATCCTCCCACATGATAATTCACCAGTAAAGTTCTTTAAATCCACAGTCCTCAGGTGACCACTCCTCAAGCTGAGTGGAAGCGAGCTAGTTGCCCAAAATCTCCTTCAGCAACTTGAACCCGAAAACAAAATCCAGTCTGTCCTTGCACATCACTCCATGGAGAAACTTGAATTCTTGGATAGGGGCAGTCTGGAAAGAGACAAACAAACACATCTTACAGATTAGATAGTATGTTCAGCCGCTGTGTGCACAACACATTTTTCAAATGGAAGAGCAATTCCACACCCAGAGCTGAGCGAGCCAATCAGGCGGGCCACGTCAAATGCTTGCTTGCTCTGCACCCGCCTCGCAACTGGTTTCACAAATATGGGGCACCTTCCAAATCTGTGACCCTCTACCATATCTACAAGAACGAGGGCTGGTGGCGCAGGGTACTAGCACACTGCCTTCAAGTCACAAATCGTTTCGGGCTTGGAATTACAATTGAGCTTCCCTCTGTTGCTGGGTCAAAGTTCTGGAACTGATCTTTACCACATGGATTGCAATAGGGCTTCTCATCACCACCTTCTCATGGCAGCTAAAGCCGGGCAATAAATCCTAGCCGTGCCAGTAATGTCCAAATCTTGTGAATGAAAAACAAAATTTTACTTTAAGCAGCACCAAGGAATGTAATTACGCCACCAATAAGGCTCTAGCTGGGATATGGTGCCCTGGATCTAGATGCCACACTCTCGGGAGGTCTAGGCCACAAGATTATGCTGAGGATATTTACTAGAATGGTACCGGAAATGAGGAACTTATGTAAGGAGAGATTGGAGAATTAGGGACTGTACTCCTGTGAGGCAGCAATTTAATAAGATATTCAAAAGCATGAAGCAATTTGGTAAAGTAAATAAACTATATAAAAAGTATGAAGCAGAAAGGTTAGTAACCAGAGACCACCGTTATTGGCAAAAATAACAGAAATGAAATCTCAATTTCTTTTTCTTTAATCAAATGCAGCAAGTTATTGTCTAGAATTCACTGCCCGTCTGGGTGGTGGAGCAGGTTCGCTAGCAACTTGCAAAAAGGGAATTGGATAGAGAGAAAAAAAAACTGCAGGACTGAGGAACAGGCAGGAGAGTGGGGTGAATTGAACAGTTCTTTCACAAGTGTCTATAGAAACGTGACTGGACAAATAACCTCCTGTGCATTATTAATCCCTTATTCCATTCAAGTAGAGGAATGAATGCCTGGACAGCCCACCATTAGTACAGTGCTGAAAATTTGTTATAAACAACATAAAACTGAAGAAAACATGGTTTGGACAAATTCCATACAAACATATGATTTG
This sequence comes from Carcharodon carcharias, assembly GCF_017639515.1. Taxonomy (NCBI): domain Eukaryota; kingdom Metazoa; phylum Chordata; class Chondrichthyes; order Lamniformes; family Lamnidae; genus Carcharodon; species Carcharodon carcharias. The sequence continues at coordinate 18,139,630 of NC_054498.1, forward strand.
GGGGAGAGTAGGCCATTCAGCCCCTTGAACCTGCTCCACCATTCAATAAGATCACGTCCGATCAAATTGTGGCCTTCACTCCACTTTCCTGTCTACCCCTCACAACTTTTGACTCCCTCGTCAGTGAAGGATCTAACTCAGCCTTAAAAACATTCAATGATCTCGCCTCCTCAGCCCTCTGGGGAAAAGAATGTTCCACAGACAAATGACCCTCAGAGAACACAGCTCCTCATCTCAGTCTCAAATGAGAGACCCCTTTAAAAATAAAAGCAAAAATCTTGCGGATGCTGGAGATCTGAAATAAAGGCAGAAAATGTAGGGAAAAAGCTCAGGTCTGGCAGCATCTGTGGAGAGAATCAATATGAGTCATTCTGGACTCAACGTTAACTTTGTTTCTCTCCCCACAGATACTTCCGGACCTGCTGAGTTTTTCCGGCTTTTATTGTTTTTACCCCTTTTTTTTTTTAAAAAAAAAGCTGTGTTCCCTAGTTCTAGTCTTTCCCGCAAGGGGAAACATCCTTTCAGTATCCACCCTGTCAGGTCCCCTCAGGACCTTAAAAGGTTTCAATAAGATTCTCTCATCCTTCAAAACTCCAACAGGTATAGGCCTGACCCGTTCAGCCATTCTTCATAAGGTAATCCTTTCACCCCAGGAATCAGTTGAGAGAGTCTTTCCTGCACTGCCACCAATGCAGTTGTATCTTTAAATAAGGGAGAACAAAACTGTACAAAAGTGCCCCAGATGAGGTCTCACCAATAGCCTATACAACTATAGCAAAGCTTCCCTTCTTTTAGATTCTGTTCTCCTTGCAATAAATGACAACATTCCTTTTGCCTTCCTAATCACTTGCTGTAGCTGCATGCTAACTTGTGATTCATGTACCAGGACACCCAGATCCCTCTGTACCACATTGCAATCTCCCTCCATTTAAATATGGTGCTTTTCTATTTTCATCACCGTTATACGTCATCTGCCACATTATTGCCCACTCTCAACCAATCTACATCCCTTTGCAGACTCATGTCCTCTTCACAACCTGCTCTCCTACCTAGGTAGCAGCCATCTCTTCATTCAAGTCATTGTTATAGATTGTAAATAGGTGAGGCCCCAGCACCAATCCCTGTGGCACTCCATTTGCTGCATCTTACCAAAAAGACTCATTTATCCCTACATTCTGCTTCCTGTCAACTACCCAGCCATTTACCCATGTTAATCCCTAAAGCGTGAGCTCTTATTTCATGCTGTAGCCTTTGATATGGCACCTTAAAAAGGTCTTCTGGAAATCCAGGTATACCACATCTACAGGTTCCCCTTTATCCACATTGCTTGTTACTTCCTCAATTAGCAAAAACACAATTTCCCTTTCACAAAGTTATGTCAGTAAGATTTTCTAAGTGCCCTGCTAAAACCTCCCCAAAAACAGATTCCAGCATTTTCCCTGTGACAGGTGTTAAGCTAACTGGCCTGTAGCTTCCTGCTTTCCATCTCTCTCCTTTCTTGAATAGAGAGACAAGAGAAGTCACATTCATTATTTTCCAATTTGATAGGAGCTTTCCAGAATCTAGGGAATTTTGGAAAATTAAAATCAATGCATTGCCTCTCTCAGCAGCCATTTAGTTTAAGACTCCAGGGTAACATTCGTCAAGGTCTGGGGGACTTGTCAGCTTTTAGTTCTAATAATTTCTTCAGTACACTTCCCTGGTGACAACGCTCCACCCTCACTTCCACCTCTTGATTTACAAGTATTTCTGGGATGTTACTGGCATCTTCCACAGTACAGACATACAAAATGTATGTTCAATGCATCTGCCATTTCCTCGTTTCCCATTAATACTTCGCCAGACATCCAATGCTCATTTTACTCACTTTTCCTTTTTAAAATGCCTGTAAGAACTTTTACTCTTTATATTTTAGCTGGTCATTCTTTGCTGTTTTCTATATCCTGTCCAATCTTCTGAACTTCAGCTAATCTTCCAGAAATTGTATGCGTTTTCAATCTGATACCACCTTTAGCTTCCCTAGTTAGCCACAAATGATCCATCCTCCCTCTAGAGTCTCTTTCTCACTGTAAAGAATCTTTGCTGAGTGTTACAAAATAGCTCCTTAAGTGTCTGCCACTGCATCTCTACTGACCTACCTGTTAACCTAATTTCCCAGTTTGCTTTAGCCAGCTCTGCCCTCATACCATAATTGCCTTTAATTAAGTTTAAAACACTAGCCTTAGAACTGCTCTTCTCTCCCTCAAACTGAATGCGAAGCTCAATCATGTTATGATCACTGCTACCTAGGGGCACAATGACTGGGTCAATACTTAATCCTGCCTCATTGCATCTTACCAGATCTAGAATAGCCTGCTCTCTGGTTGGCTCTGGAATATGATGTTTCAAGAGACTGTCCCAAAAACACTATAAATTCATCTTCCAGGCTACATTTACCATTGGATTTGTCCAATGTAGATTAAAGTGACCCATGGTTATCACTGGTATCTACCTCACGAGCCCTCATTTCTCCTTATATATGACAGTGTAGTTACTGCTAAGGGCCCTAAACTACTCCCACAAGGCTCATTACCTTTGCTATTTCTTATCACTATCCAAACTAAGTCTATATCTTGATATTTAGAAGTAAGACTCTTTCTCTCTCTTTTGTGCTAATGGCATCCTTAATTACTGAGCTACCCCTCCTCCTACCTTCCTGGCCATCCGAATGTTATATACCCTTGAATATTCAGATCCTAGCCTTCGTCTCTAATAGCTATCAAATCATGCACATTTAGTTCTATTTGAGCTGACAGTTCATAATATTGTTATGAATGCTATATGCATTTGGATACAAAGCCTTTAGTTTGGTCTTTTTTTTTATCAACTTGTAACCTCTAGCCTTATCTGCTGGCACATTTAGAGTTTGTACACTGTCTTCCTGCAATGCTCAGTTTACCACTTCTCTTATAGCTATCTTGCTCTCGCCTCATTCTATTCCTTCAAATTCATTACATCTTCCCTCACTTAATCCCTTGTCCCCACTATTTAGTTTAAAGCCCTCGCTACCACCCTAGTTATACAATCCGCTAGAACACCTGTCCCAGCATTGTTTGGATGAAGCCAATCCAAACGGTACAGCTCTCACTTTTCCCGTACTGATGCCAGTACCCCATGAAGCGAAACCCATTTCTCCCACAACAGTCATTAAGCCTCAAACTTAACTCTAATCTTAATTAGCCCTACGCCAAATAGCTCGTGGCTCAGGTAACAATCTGGAGATTACCTTTGAGGTGCTGCCTTTTAAATTTAGCCCCTAGTTGCTCACACTCCAAGTAAAACCTCTTTCCTAGTCCTACCTACGTTACTGATAACGACATGGACCACAACAACTGGACCCTCCCCCTTCCACTGCAAGTTCCGCTCCAGCCCTGAGCAGCTGTCCCAAACCCTGGCACCAGGCAGGCAACACAGCTGTCTGGACTCTCGCTCTCGGCTACAGAGAACTGTCTACCCTCCTGACTATACTGTCTCCCTACTACAATCACATTCCCATTAACTCTCTCACTTGAATGGTTTCCTGTACCACAGTGCCATGGTCACTGTCTGTTCATCCACCCTGTAGCCCGCACTACATGAATCTGCTGGACGTTTGGAAGGACTGAGGCTCCTCCACTTGTGCCTACTTGAAGTCTATACCTGCATCACTTGCAGTCACACCGTCCTGTCTCTGACTGCAGACCAAATTGGAAACCCTATCCTAAGGGGTGTGATTAAGGTGTCCAGCTATCTTGCCACTCCCTGATACAATCGCAGTTTGCAAAGCTCAGACTCCGGCTCATTAACTCTGAGCCAAAGTTCCTCCAGCAACAGGCACTTACTGCGGCTTGTTTACCTCTGGCTACACTGGTGGCCATGTGCTCCAACATAATCCAGCTGCAATGAATTACTTTAATGTTTAATCCTCTAACCCTGCATTGCACTTTTTAAAAAAAAACTATTTCAATTGATGTTGTAGTTACCCTGATTGAAATTGAGATGGCATGGGGGGGTGCGGGGAGGAGAAGAGCGTGAGAATACCCAATCACCTACCTCTTTACCGGTGATGTCACATGCAGGCTGCTAGCCCCGCCCTGCCACTCCTGCAGATGTACTGGCTCAGGAGAATGGTTTCAGGAATTTTGCATATACAGCTTTTTTCACCTTGGAAGGAGTAATCTTCTATTTTCTAAATTATCCAAAATCATTTAGACAATTTTCTGAAGTTTATTTATTCTTTCATGCTACGTGGGCGTCGCTGGCAAGGCCAGCATTAGCTGCCCATTCCTAACTGCCCTGGAACTGAGTTGCTTGCTAGGCCATTTCAGAGGGCAGCCAAGAGTCAAATTAATGCAAAAGGTAAGACATGGGTAAGTGGAGAGGCTTTCTAGTGAGGGTAATGCGTAGAAAGCAATTGGCTTTGCATCAAGTACAACACCTACTCCAGGTGGCCAAGGATGCATCTGCCAAGTTTGAGCTGGTTCGGTCAATGTCAAACAAGCATTCAGATCACATTCCTGTCCTTTCTTGTAACAAGCACCAGAATTAAACCTGGACAATGAAGGGAAGGAGCAAGATAAAGGGGAGAAGAACAGGATGCTGACCATCTTAATTACGATCCAAGGTACTTACTAAATACTTAACAAAACTGACGGGACTTCCATCCTTGCGGCGAAGCTTCAGATGGAGGATACCAGCGCATCTGAAACAAAGAAGAGCAAATCATTGTATTTGCAAGACAATCAATTTAGTGGTACAGTATTTAGGGCTCCCCTTCAATGCACCAATTAAATTTTCACAGTATACCGGTTGCAGTAACCGGTGGACATTTTATTGAACATCATTCTTTAAGTCGTCCCTTTGACCACTGATTCAAAGCATGGTCCTGATTTAGAACATCAGGTATATGTGGGTACAAGAGAACTCCAAAACCTACTGTCCCCCCATGGTACTAAAGCAAGTTTCATTAGTAAACCCTCTTACTCAATTCTAACATGTTAAGTTATCCCCAAGTAGCATTCTGGATGAAACAAAGTTGCTGGTTTCTGTCATGGTTTGGTTGGCTCGTTGTGCATCATGGAGAAGCACAATCTGTAACTCACTAACTAACACAGACACCCTAAACCTCCTGTGGACTTAGTATTAAGAACATTGGCTGCTAATATTTTTCAAATCATTATGGAGTGTGGGCTTCACTGGCTGTGCCAGCATTTATTACCCATCCCTAATTGCCCTTGAGAAGGTGGTGGTGAGCTGCCTTCTTGAACCGCTGCAGTCCCTGTGGTGCAGGTATACCTACAGTGCTGTTAGGGAGGGAGTTCAAGATTTTGACCCAGCGACAGTGAAGGAATGGTGATATATTTCCAAGTGAGGATGGTGAGTGGCTTGGAGGGGAACTTCCAGGTGGTGGTGCTCCCTTGTGTCTGCTGCCCTTGTCCTTCTAGATGGTAGCAGTTATGGGTTTGGAAGGTGCTGCCTAAGGAGCCTAATCTCACCTATCGTTAAGGCCACTGCTAAATCCAGGCAATTGCAGCCATTTCTCAATTCTTGAGACATTGGGAAATTAACCAGCAATTTACCAGAGTGTCTCAATACATCGAATTGCAAGAATCTGGCTTTCTTTGGGACAGAAGTGATCAACGAATGCTAGATAGGAGTGTTGTCTTTACAGCGACTGCTGGAACAGTTGACATTTTATCCATTCCCATTACATTTGATCCACATTCAAAATTAAATAGTGATCTCTAGATTAACATATAAATCATTAAAAAGGGTGTTTCGATGTTGTAGCCAAATCTGCACTCCGATTTTCAGAAATGCACATGAAGGGCCCAGGGGGAGGGGAATGATATCACAACATGCTTAACAAAATTCCCACAGGAGCTCTCCTCTTGAATTCAAGGCAAATTCAAACTGATTACAAAGTTGCCCACCTTATACACCTTGTCCAAAGCATTGCTTTACAGTTACAAAGTACAACAATATGAATTGGGCAGTGGTTTCTTGACCGAAGAATAAATTGAATCAAGCATGGATTCACAATACAAAGCTCATAATTATTTGAAATAATTTCTGGTCAAGCTTCCTGTGGTACAGGGGAAAAAGAGTGAGAATAGTCAGTTATATTTAATCTAAATCACCACAACGTATGCAGATCAAGCCATGAAACCTTAAGGGATACTGGACTTTGTCAAGTTCAGGGAATTTACCCCTTCGCATAAAGTTTAGAAAGGGGACATCCATTGGCCCCTGTGGGAGCTGCTAAGGCACATTTTGCAGCGTCAGAAGATGTGATGTGTTCAGCCTTTGCTGCTCCTGGACATCGAGCAGCCCCTGCAACTTCTGGAATACAAGCTGCCAAACCTAAATGTTGCAATGGGCTAACCAAGGGCCCGCTACTTCAAACACTAAGGAGCCCAAGCCAATCTGGGCTATTGGCCAATTATCCTGAATTATACTTTTAAAAATCTGTATAAGTGACCTCCTCCCTATTTGCAAAATACTTAAAGCCATTTTTTATTTTAAAAAAAAGCATCGAGGCTATGGTCATCCACCTACAGCTTCATTGGGTCAATCGCAGTCTAGATGTCAGATATCAGGATCCCAAAGCAGGTCGCCTTCTCCCAGCTTGGGCAGAAAAGATGACAGAAAAGTAGAACGTGCTGAAAGCCGACATGAAGAGACGCAAAACACTGACATCAGCTCCTGGGAGACCATCACCCTGGATCAATCCAGATGACAGCAGAGACTGAGGGAAGGGTCCCAAGCATTTTGAGGCCCAGCAACAGCCAAAAGGAAGAGGAAAAGCGAAGAGCAACAAAAAGAACAAGCGACGACCCAAATATATTACATAACCAGACATCCCACATGACAACAAATGCTCTGCAGTCTGCAAATCCCGAATTGGTCTCAGCCGCCATCTTTGCATTTCTGGAAGACAATCATCCTCGCTAGCAAGGGATAATCACTAATACTTAAAAAGTTCAAATGGGTTGATTTAATATAAAACAATTAAATCTAATAGGTTTAAATCTAATTGATTTTACTTTTTAAAATCAGATTTATGACTTCCGGATTTACTGTTTAAATTTATTTGATCAAATTATTGTGCTTTCAAAAGGGACAGAGGTGATCAAAAAAGTAGACAATTTTCCTAAATTTAAAAACGTAGACGCTGATTTGCCAACCCCTTTATAATGCAGTACCTTATTTACCCCTCCCAAATTTGTCCACAATTGCCTACATTAGCCTGCCTCACTGCTGCCCAACAAATCCATTCAAGAAACCACAAGCCTGCATTTAGGAGACCAGAAATTGTAAACCGGAGGCTGAACTAACTAATCTATATGGTCATTTGGTTTCACAGAACTCAAGTATTGCTGAAAGACATGTTGTTGAAGCTTTTCGTCTTTTACTCATCAGGACAATTTGCAAGAATACCAAAACGTTATGGGAATAACAATTTACACCACGAGAAGAGTGCTGATTGGTTAGCAAGTAGGCTCTGATTGGGAGAGGCATCTCCATGGAGAATGCACCAGTTAGCTGATGACTGACAGTTAATTGCCAAGTTTTGGTTAAATTCAAACTAGGCTGGTCAATTTTGATTGGTCAAGGCATTGCCCTGGGAGTGAACCAGAGAATGTCTGTTGCCTATTTTGTTCAATTGTAAAAGGCTTAGTGTGTATGTTTTCTGTCTGCTTGCAAAGGGTAGGACCCTGTGTACTATGTAGTAGTTTCTAACATGCATGAGCGATCCACACTGAATCTTAAATTGGTTGTCCCTGTAATTCTTGGGTATTGTTGCAAATTGTCCTGATGGTTGCAAGTTAAAGCGTTTTTCAGCAATATTAACTAATTGATAAAAGTGCATTATCTGTGTGCACGTGCACAAGTGTCTGACGTCTTGTTAATTTGGGGTGAGTGAGAGACAATCAAATAACCTTTATTTTTAAACTCTCAAAAGGTTGCTGCTGAGTTACTTAATTGGAATGCATATTTCAAAAAAGAAAAGAAATTACATCTCTTTCCATACAAAAGACATCAATTATGGGCAGTAAGAGAGGACATACATTATCTGACAAAACATTTATATTTCTAGACAACAGCTCACCTTAGCCAAAGTGTAAAGGGCAAAACATTCCCCTAACTGATGTGGAGCAATGCTCCAGGATAATCGGAAAACTAGTTTTAAACACAAATTCACTCAATCCATACATTTTTGGTTCAGAGCAGCGAATCATGGAAAATAGAGGCCTTTTAGGTCAGGGGACATGAATCTTCTTTATCCATTCAGCTGCACTAATGTAGGTCATGTGCAGGTGATCAATTTCAAGACCAGAAGAGCTCCAAGGGCTGTGGGAAAGGGAACTCAACACATCCAGCCAGATTTGTCCTGACATCAGCCAAGACTTGGTGACCTCAATCTGACTAAAGGCAGAATACAAACCAGAGTGTTTCAAAAATTTGATTGCTGCAACAGAAATCATTTCTCAAAGTTATGAGCCCAATGTCAGGCTGTAGGTTGCAAATGAAGTGCTATTCGTTAAGTGAAAAAAAATCTTACTTCAGGCTTACTTTAAGCTAAAAGCACCAGTTAGTTTAGCTTCACGCAAAAAAGAGAAAATCTCCAGCTCTGTTACTTCTTGAAAAGATGCAAGAATTGGATAAGTGGTTTCAATCAACAAAAACTAACCTTGGAAGAACACAGGTTTTAATTAAAATCAACTGCCAATAAATGCAACAGATGTTATCGGCATTTGGGCCATAAAATTGCAATGTTGTTAAACAAAAAAAGTGTCAAGCTCTTGACGACTGGTGAATTGTTACTGGATATTTTGGATTTGCGTTCAACTTGGATCGATAATGCTGGATTAAGCGATTCCCAACCAGTGAACCACCACCATCCTACAATGATAGCGAGTCCAAATTGGACAGTCCAAGTTAACTACACTATCCAGCTGGAGGCTACAAATTAATAAACAACAAATAGCCAAAGCACCAAGCAGGGGAATGGAAAATTTTACTGATTCACAATCCAAAATTCACTGCATGAAAGGGTAGTGAAAGCAGATTGAATGGGAACTTTCTAAAGGAAATTGGACTTAGACTTGAGAAGGCAACTTTTGCCAGACTACGCTGCAAATAGAGCCAGAAAATGGGACTAATTAGTAGCTCAGACAGCACAGGCTTGATGGGCCAAATAGTCTCGTTCGGTGCTGTATGACTTCAGTTTGGGCAGACTGCCTTTGGCATTTCAGTTTACTTAAACAGGCGCTCATCTTCCAAGTTGAAGAGTCAAGTATCTGTGCCTTCCGTCATCTGAAAACTCTCAAAAACAACCAGCCAAATCATTTGACAGTTGTTTCAAGCAATGAACACTGTACATTGAGGCAACAGGTTTTTTTTGGGAAGTGGGGATAGGAAGAGGGAAAATATTTAAGTCAGAGACAGAGGCATGAAGCGTGGCATCAAGATGTGACTGTGGCTGAGGGGTACGCAACAAGAGGGAACCACGCAGATTTAACCCAAATCAGAGGGAGCGCCAAACTGGATTTGGAAATAAATCATAGCATCCAGAAGAGTATGGGTTTCAGAAGTCCGCTATTGAAGGCAACAAGATAGAGTGTCACACATCCAAATCTACTGTTGGCAAAGATATGTGGTATTGTATGCAGGGTAGATGGAAGCAAAAATAAAGAGATTTTTTTCCCCATTCATGGGATGTGTGTGTTGCTGGCTAGGCCAGCATTTATTGCTCACGATTAAACGAATGGGTAAAATTGTGGCAAATGGATTTCATCGTAAGCAAATGGGAGGTTAGCCAATCTGGACCATAAGAGAAGTTTGATCAGAATACCTTATAAATAGTGAAAATCTGGAAAGAGGGAAGTCTCAAAGAGACTTAGGGGCCCATGTGCCCACATTAAAACATAATGAATTGGTACAGAAAATAACAGGCTAACAGAATGCTGGCCTTTACGTCTAGAGGACTAAAGTAGAAGGATGGGGCTTCTTTGAAACAAAGCCATGGTCAGACCACACCTGGAGTAGTGTTCAATTCTGGGCACCACATCTCAGGCAGGATGTGCTGGAGTTGGGAGGGATTGCAGTGTAGACTTACCGGAACTACATCCGATTCCGTGGGTAGAACGACAGATTACACAACGAGATGGATTCCGAAGAATTTAGAAAAGTTGAGGATTTGATCCTAGTTTGAGATGTTAAAAGGGAATTAATCTGGTAGCTAGAACAAAACTGCTTCTGGTGATTGGAGAGTCTATGGCAGTGAGGGTGGTGGGGGGTACATGACCTCAAAAATTGCAGCAGGGACTTGAGTGAAGTTAGGAGATGGTTCACACCGGAGGCTGGTCAAAGGCAGTTGATGCTAGGTCAATTGTTAATTTTAAATCTTAGGCCGATAGTTTTTTTTTGGTTAGCTGAAGGCATTGAGGGATATGGGGCATGGAGTTAAATCAAGTCAACAGCTCAGCCTATAGTGCTACAGGCTTGATGCTAAATAGCCTACTCATCCACAGGTAAAAATGGCCTACAATGAATTAGTGTTGATGTTGGAGCAGTAAACTCGTGCATGTCTAAATACAATGCAGCAGAAGGCAAAGGGAAAAAGATTCATAGAATGGGGTCTAAAAGATTAAGTGTTTAAGAGAATACATCAACTGGATAGTATGAACTATGATAGTCTCGTCACTAGAGGGGAACACTTCTACATTGTACTGGCAGAGATCATCAGCTGATTAGATTGCTAACAGTACAGAAATCAGATATGCTTTGCTTCTCAAATCAAATGTTAAAAAAGGTACAAAGATGAAAAGTAAAAGAATGTGTCCTGGCATAGCATCTGGCTCTATACCCTTAATCTTCCAACTGGGCTCCATTTAGTCAGAGACATTGCTTTCATCCCCAGCCAAGATCAGGCACTCCAGTAGTTTCTCAACTGTGGAAGAATTTATAGACTCTCACCAAGGTCACTAGTTCTGGGTTCAAGTTCCCCTCCAGGGCTGGAGCACAAAAAAAAATCTAACTCCAGTGCAGTACGGAGGGAGTGCTGCACTCTCAGGTGCTGCCTTTTAGCCAAGATGTTAAACAGAGCCCCCACCTGCCCTTAGATGGGATTGGAATATCTCGTGAAACCATTCCAAGAGAGAGAGAGAGAGAGAGAGAGAGAGAGAGAGAGGGGGGGGAGTGTGTGTGTGTGTTGGACAGGGGCGATTGGGGTGGGGTGGGGGGGGTGGGTATCGACCTCACAAAACAGATTATCTGCTGATTCCCTTCAAGGTCAGAAGTGGGGATAGCCAATTTTTGCAGTGCTCAGTACCATTTACTCCCGAAGCAGTCCCTGTCCTTAGACCTGGACAATGTTCAGGTTTGGGCTGGTAAGTGGCTAATGACAGGCAGCGACCATCTCATCTCCAAGAATAAATCTAACCACCTCCTCTTGGCATTCAATTACCACCACTGAATCACCCCATTACCAACATCCTGGGGGGTTACCTTTGACCAGAAACTGAGCTGGACCAGCCATATAAATACTGTGGTTACAAGAGCAAGTCAGAGGCTGGGAATTCTGAGATGATTAACTCAGCTCCCGACTCCTCAAAGTATGTCCACCGGCTACAAGGGGAAAGTCTGGGAGCAGGAGTAGGCCTATACATCCCCTTGAGCTGGAGATCATAACTGATTCAATTTTGGCCTCAACTCCACTTTCCTGTCTGCACTCCCCCATAACCCTTGATCAAAAATCTAGCTCACAGCCTTGAATTTATTAAATGGCCCAGTACAATACATCATGTAATAGAAGATCCTCTCACTTGTCAGCTTGATTGAAGCTCCAACACTCAAGGAGCTTAACACCGTCTAGGACAAGGTAGCCTGCTTGATCAGCACCCATCCACCACCTTAGACATTCACTCCCTCCACCACTGACGCAGTGACAGCAGTGTACACCATCTACAAGATATGCTGCAGCAACTCACCAAGCCTCCTTCACCAAACCCACAACCTCTACTGCTTAGAAGGTCAAAGGCATGGAAGCAGGAACATCTCCACCTGCAGGTTCCCTTTCAAACCACTCAACATCCTGATATGGAACTATAATTGCCATTCCTTCACTGTCACTGGGTCAAAACCCTAAAGCTCTGTAACAGCACTGTGGCTGTCCCTACAGCACATGGACTGGGACAGTTCAAGGCAGCAGCTCACCACCACCTTCAAGGGCAATTAGGGATGGGCATGAAATGCTGGCTTTGCTAGTGACACTCCAGAATGAATGAACAAAATTATTGCATTGTTGTTTGAGGGTACTTGTTCCTGTTTCCTGTAAGTGTCTAGACTTCAGAAGTACATCATTGGCTATGAAGTGCTTTGAGACAGAGGTCATGAAAAGTGCCACACAATTGCAAGTCTTTCTTTTCTAGACTTTACTATAGGCAACGAGGTGCCATTACTTGAATACTGGAGTCAAGCAGCTTGATGAGAGACTAGAGTGGACAATACTTAAACCAAGTGAACATTATCCCCATAATTTAAGGTTATTAAAAACTTCTCAATATGTAGAATCACAAAAAGTTTACGGCATAGAAAGAGGCCACTTGGCCCATCATGTTGTGCCGGCCGGTAAGCGAGGCACCCAGCCCAATCCCCACTTTCCAGCATTTGGTCCATACCCTGCAGGTTACAGCAATGGAGGTGAATATCCAATCACCTTTTCAATGAATTGAAGGTTTCTGCTTCTACTACCCTTTCAGGCAGCGAGTCCCAGGCTCCCACAACCCTTTGGATGAAAAGAAATCTTCCCTCATCTCCCCTCTAATCTTCCTACCAATCACTTTAAATCTATGTCCCCTAGTCACTGACCCCTCTGCCCAGGTGAATAGGCCTTTCCCATCCACTCTATCCAGGCCCCTCAATTTTGTACATGTCAATCAAATCTCCACTCAGTCTCCTCTCTTCCATGGAGAACAACCCCAGTCTTCAGGAAGGCGATAGTGAGCATTAAAAAAGGAGTGTAAGGGCAATTAGTGAAAGGCAATTAAGCGCTGGCCTGGCCAACGATGCCCACATCCTGTGAAAGAAAAAATAAAAATAAAATGTGTTAAAATACCACCTGGCTGCTAAGCATTAAATGAGAAGGACCGACAAACTAGGTCTGAAGATTAAGGGTTCTGATGAGGGGTCATACGGACTCGAAACTTCAACTGTGTTCCTCGCCGCAGATGCTGTCAGGCCTGCTGAGTTTTTCCAGGTATTTTAGTTTTTGTTCTAGATTTCCAGCATCCGCAGTATTTTGCTTTTACCTGAAGGTTAAGGAGTTGTTTGCAGTTTAACTTATCAAGGAGAACAGATTGAGGGAAACTATTTCTCCTGATTGGGGAATCTTCGACTACCAGGCACAGTCTAAAAATTAAAGCCAAAAAACTTTCGGGAGTGAAATTAGGAAATAGTTCAATACAAAAGGGTGGCACACATTTAGAATTCTTCCGACAATGGCTAGGTCAGTTGTTGATCGAAAAAAGATTGGAGATGAACAACACAAATCTATCAGAAGGTGTGAAGGAATATAGCACAGGGGAATGCATGTGGAGTTAGGTCACAGGCCAGTCATGGTCTCATTGAATGGGAGTACAGGCTTCAGGGACAAATGTCCTCCTCCTGCTCCTCGTGGTTTACCGAGTGGGAAAACGTTTCATTAGAAATGTAGAAACAAAACTGTAAAAAGTTCAGCGTTTGCTGCCACAAGTTTTTTTAGATTTGGACCACCAGGGGCAAGGTGGAGGAGTTCAGCAGCTCTGAGGGATTAGTCGGATTCATCCATATGACCAACACTGACAAGAGTGCAAACAACTGCAGTACCCATGAACACAGGAGCACAGTTCTGATGGTCACCCTTCTCCAGAGGGTCAGCAACACAGAATGTACTTCCAACGTAACACAAGAGTAATTTGAAGAAACCCATTAGCCAAAACCCAGGGAAGGCTCTGGGAGTTGTTCAAGAGTAAACATTGACTATTCTGTACAATTGGTGAGAAAGTGGCTCAGTGCCAGCGGATATTGCACAGAAGAATTCATCCCACTACTTTTGGCAAGCACAGTCAAAGGATGCAACCAAAATATTACCGTTGTTATTAGTGACCCCTGCCAGGTGGGAGGCATGTGTAAGTGAACTTGGGGCTCGAGGAACACTGATCCTTCAAGGGAGATGTTCCTGCAAAGATGTGTCTCTCTCTTGGATAGCTATTGAAGGAGGCCTGGGCATGGGGGGAGGGGCTAACAGGATCTCTTTCTACCAGGAATTATATAAAGTAACCTCCAAGCAATTCTGAGAGAATATTTCATAGGGGGAGAGGGGGGCTGGACTCATGGTCTGAACATTAAAACAAAAGAGAGTGGGGGTGGGCTGGCAGGGGGGTAATATTTCTGACAGCTCTGGCATTTAGGCAAAATAGTCAGAAAGCCTATTCCAACAACAATAACGGGTTTCAGTCAGAGTGGCACCTACTCGTTTTCTTCCCTGTCCCTCCATAAGAAAAGCCAAATTAAAATTCAGATCTGCGGGGAGACAAACCATTGCCACTTTTGATCAGGTAAAGAGTTCGCATTTGTCCCGTTCAAACAATTCCTTATTTTGAACCTAGTCATCAAATCCCAACTTTTACTCCCCAGGAGAACCACCCCAACTTCCCCACATCCGGTACTGTTCTAGTGACGCTCTTTTGTGCTGGTCTCCAAGGCCTTCACATCCTTCCTAAGAGTGCGGTGCCCAGAATTGAACACCGGAGGCCTGACTAGCATTTTAGACATGTTGCATAACGTGCTTGCTTCTGCACGCTCTGCCTCTTAATAGAGAGAAGGATCCCATATGCTGGTTTGGTCTGTCACCTTCAAACATTATGTACACATACAACCCTAGGCTTTTTGCTCCTGCAGCCCTTTGCCAAGAGAGATTTGGGTAAAATGCTTCATACTTTTGCCAATAGCTGTGAAGCCTATGAGCACGAGTTTATCAGCTTCACTAGGCTTCAAACTAATGAAGCGGAACTAGCTACCAGCTCTGAAGCTATGATGCTTAAAACCTCGAAAATGTTTATCTTTTAATCTGGTGCTTTTAATCACTATGGCAACCAGTTCATTTGTTTTTGTTTAAACTGACGTACCTTCATTTCTGAAGAGCTTAGGTGTCACATAAGGACGAACTTTGGTCCCTCACGAGGTCCCTGGAACTGTTTTGAAAGTTTCGAAAAAAAGTTGCCACTCCAAGCTAATTTTCAACGAGGTCAGTGGGCAGAGAGGTCAAGAGAGTCCGACAAGTTTTATTCCTTACGCAGTCGGTTTACACAAATGTATTACAGGATTTTATTTGGGACCGGCCCTTTTGTACAAGCAGAGTTTTATAATCAACACATTCTTCAGGTGCATCAGGTTTTGTAACGTTAGGTTTCGATCAGTGCGCTTCCCCCCCTCTAGAAAGTCGGCAGGTTAAGCTGGAACAATCTTAGCAAGGGGAATGGCATTCACCATCGGATTGCCACTGTTCCTTTTTACTTACCCGAGACTGGGAAATGCATATTCCTAGCCCGGACTTCAACCCTGGGCCCTGGTGAGAAATGTGCAGCAGCTCAAGTGAGGGACAGCAGCATCAGGGGGAGTAAAAGACCATAAGACATAGGAGCAGAAATTAGGCCATTCGGCCCATCGAGTCCACTCCGCCATTCAATCATGGCTGATAAGTTTCTCAACCCCATTCTCCCACCTCGCCCCCACCCATCCCTTTTTACAGCACTAAGCCAGTAGTGGCAGGGGCGCGATAGTCAGGTGGTCAGAGGTGGGGGTCAGTATTGTCTGTGGGTGTCTGTTTTGGAGGGGGGGGGTGTTGAAAACATGAAAATTGCTGTGGGTATCGGAGCTCTGACACTCCAGCTGATTGCTGGTTTTTATGCTGCAAGGGCAAACAGCCCAAGTCTGTAGGGTTCTGACCAATCACAGAGCAATTTAGGCAGGTTAAAACCAGGGGGGAAAAAATAACAAAATCCGAAGTTTAAACTTCCTGTGCAAGTAGCAGGGATGTGCTTGCATCAGGACTTCTACTAGGTCCTGCATGCATCCTTCAGGGTATCTCCAGCTTCTGGATTGTCAGAGACCAGGAGGCCTCCGAGTTAATCAAATTAGGTTAGTCTATCTGTAAATTTCTGCTCCAGGATTTCAGGAGGAATCTAGCCAACCCACCATATTGCCGAGTAGGTTTTTAGTTAAAAAGATGCAGAGTTGGAACAATTCCCCAGTTGCTTCAAGAGGAAGGTGCCTCGAGGCACATGGGCCAAATCTTCCAGTCTCCAATTGGAGGAGGCCGGACATACAACAGGGCTGGGCCAGCATTTATTGCTCATCCCTAATTGCCCCTTGAGAAGATGGTGCTGAGCTGCCTTCTTGAACCACCGCAGTCCCTGTGGTGTAGGGACACCCACAGTGCTGTTAGGGAGGGAGTTCCAGGATTTTGACCCAGTGACAATGAAGGAACGGCAATATATTTCCAAATCAGGATGGTGAGTGACTTGGAGGGGAACTTCCACGTGGTGGTGTTCCCATGTATCTGCCTCCCCCTTGTCCTCTAGGTGGTAGCAGCAGGGCTGCCCTGCTGGTCGGACCTTTGCCAGACAGTAGCAGAGTACTCTGCTACTAACTATGACAGGGCAAGTGCTGAGATCTGGAGTGGCACCAGCACTCTATGTAGATCCAACAAATTTAGTGAGGTGGTAGTTTCTGGTTTTGCCCTTTGCTGTTTTCTTCAGATGTTCCTGGAAGAACAGAGTCCTATCCAGAGTTATTCCCAAGAATGTTAGATTGGGATCATGCTTTAGTCTCTGGCCATCCATGTGTGTATGCAATCTTATTTTAGTACGAGCATTGTGGAGGTGGAATACACTGGATATGGTTTTAACGTAGAACATCGGGTGCTGCTGTAGTCTGTCAACGTTGTAACGTCTTCGTTAAGAGTCTGGTCCAGTGTACAGAAGGATGCAGCTTGGGTGGCACAACAGATGTCATCAGCAGAGATGAACTTGCAGGACGTGGTTGTTAGCAGGTCATACGTTGAACAAGGTTGGAGCTTAGCACCGAGCCCTGCGGTAGCCCGTTGTCTTCTCCATACCCTTCTCCCCTGCCCGAGGTGGACTCAATCCTCTGTTGCGAGCGAGCGTTCCGACAACTTCTAGGTTAGAAGCATTCCGGGCAGCTTCAGGAGCTGGTCGGTGTGCCACACTCTGGCACCGTGCCAGTCTTCAGGTTCTTCTGCATCACATGTGCTGCACCCCTTACAGAAACCAGCTTGCTCAACAGGGACAGTCTCTACTTCTGGAGATATCGGTGCCGCAGGAGAACGCTCAAAGGATCTCCAATCACACACAAAGCAGTGAAACTGCTTGATGGCTGGCTGCTAATCAGATATTTACCAGTGATTTTTTGCCATATGCCACATCTTTGGGAGTGTATTTTGAGCTGATGATTCTTGTGTAGAACAGAGTTAGGCAGACAAACATGTGTTGAGGCGGTGAGGCAGTGGGGCGGGGGGGGGGGTGGGGGGGGGGGGGGGGGGGGGGTCAGCCTCAAGTTGTTGCAGGAATTCTGCTGCCAATGTCATATCCCGTTGCTTTTCCTCATCTCAAGCCCCTTAATGCTTTCTCCAGTTCTGCGATCTTGAAGGGATTAGGACTCTTGGTTCATCTTTTCTAGTGGTGTCCTCGCTATATGGAGTGAGTGGCTGGCAACTTGGCACAGGGTGACTGATGGGCGATTTGATGTAGATGGCTGCTCAAAATGTGGCTCCAGCACTTCGGACTGGAGTGAGTGAAATAGACCTTTGCAGTCCTTTCCTCCTGGTGTGACGTGCAGTATTGAGAGATTCAATGCGGTGGTCTGTTACATCAGGGTCATGAGATGATTCATGTTCCGTTAGGAGTGTGAGGGCATGAGGTGTAGATAGGTCAATAGCCATGAGGGGTGGCTGTGCAAGCAGCCGTGAACGGTAGCACAAAAAACACGTCCAGAGATAGATTATGAACAGCTATAGTTACAATGATGTGGTCCAAGGTCTCACTGTATTTTGGCCAATCTGCTTTATGGGCGTTCCATTACATCATCTTTGCACTGTTGTTGACTGGAAGGCAAAGGCCAATATCAATGAGCATTGATATTGACTATGTCGAAGTTGTCCAGGACTAGACGCTGTGCTGGTTGGGGCTGATATTCAAGGGAATTGACCCAGCGCAGGTCAGGTGAGCACTTCCAACCTCACCTGGCCGAATTTAAAAAAAATGTTCCTTGGGGCCACGTATCAGGGAGGGGTCATTCCTGGAGGCCCACTATGGAGCTGTTCATCATGACTGTCTGGTGCTGAGTAACCCCTGTCAGTGTGGTGGCTGTTGAAGTCTTCTGTGTAGATGGCTGGAAGAGGCAATATTGGCAGGACTTACTGTTCCCAGCAGGTGCTGGGGAGGCCTGTATAAGTTTGCAATATGGAAACCACCAAGCCAAAACCGTCCCCCAGAACGCACTTGATGACAGGGTGGCACGGTATTGAGCACGAGGGGAATAGCAGAGTAGGCCTTTGATGTAATAATGACCTGCTTCTTCAGTTCCAATATGGGTCTCTTGTAGGCAGATGGTGTTGCATGGCAATACATCCATCCAATGAGCTCATGCTTGGAGGCTGACAGTCCCTCAACATTAAGTTGAAAGATTCAGAGAACATGCCCTATTGCCATAAAGCCAGAGGACTGTTCAATGTGGAGTCTGCTGGTTCTGAGGGGAACTGGGGGTCCACAAGGGCAACTCTTTCAGATTCCTTTAATTTTCTACAACACAGGCCGCTGGTAGGATGATTAGCTGTCCCAGGGGTGCCTGGCTACTGACAGCAGCCACAGTGTGAATGGTGACATATTGTCCCTGAGGTGGGGGGTGGAGAATGAGATGATTGACCTCCAACATTCACAACCTTCTTCCTTTGTGTTCCACATGACTCCAACCAGCTTCCCCCCCGATGCCCATCAACTTGAGTTTTGCTAATGCACCTTGACAAGGCAGCATTTGACCAAGTGTGGCATCAAGGGCAGTCACACCTCACCTTTCAGTTCTTTGCCCATGCTTGGACCAAGGGTATAATGAAGTCAGGAGTCAAGTGGCCCCACCAAAAACCAAACTGAACACCAGTGAACAGGTTATTGTTGTAAGTGCTGCTTGATAGCACTGTCAACAAAGTTTTTTGTTTTTATCTTCCATAAACTTTGTTGTTGAGAGTAGACTGATGGGGCAGTAATTGGCCAGTTTGGATTTGTCCTGTGTGAACAGGACATACCTGGGCAAATTTTCCACATGTCCAGAGTTGGAGCTGCACTGGAATGTCTTGGCTAGGGGTGCAGCTAATCGTAGAGCAACCATTCATTGAGGATAGGCAAGGGGCTACTTAGAGGGCCTCCTCCTCCACTGAGTTGTTTAATTGTCCACCACTATTCACGACAGGATGTGGATGTGGAAGACTGTAGAGTTTGGATCTGACCTGCTGGCTGTGGGGTCACTTAGCTCTGTTTACCACATGCTGCTTCCACTGTTTGACATGCAAGTCCTCTGGTTTTGTACCATCTTCAGGTATGCCCAGTGCTGCTCCTGGCATGCTCTCCTGCACTGTTCATTGAACCAGGGTTAATCCCCCAGCTTGATGGTAAAAGTAGGTATATGCCAGGCCATGAGGTTACAGATTGTGGTTGTACCCAGTTCTGCTGCTGATAGCCCACGGCACCTCATGGATGCCCAGTAGTAAGTTACTAGATCTGTTCGAAATCTCCCTTAACACAGTGGTAGTACCACACAACATGGAATGTATCCTCAATGTGAGGATGGCATTTAGTCTCCACAAGGACTGAGGTGGTCAGTCTTACCAACTCCATCATGGGCAAATGCATCTGCAACAGGTGGATTAGGGAGGATGAGGTAAAGTAGGTTTTCCCCCTCGTTAGTTCCCTCACCACCTGCCACAGATCCAGTCCAGTAGCTATGTCCTTCAGGACTCGGCCAGCACAGTCTGTAATTCTGCTACCAAGCTAATCTTAACTGTGGACATTTAAGTCCCTCACCCAGGTTGTGTGCCCTTGTCACCTTCAGTGTTTCTTTCAAGGGTGTTCAACATTCAACATGGAGCAGCATTGATCCATCATCCATGTCCATGCTTGACTTGATGCCGTGAAGATTGCATGGGGTCCAGGGTCAATGCTCAGAGCTCCCAGGACAACTCTCCCCACTGTGTCATCGAATATGGTGGATGTGCCCTGCAGGTGGGACAGGGTGTATACCCAGGGCTGGCGATGGTGGTGCCTGGGATTTGGTGAGCTTGAATTGTCTGAGAAAGACAGCTCTCCCAATTTTGGCACAGGTCCCCAAATGTTAGTGAGGAGGGCTTTGCTGGGTCAGTATAGCTGGGTCTGCCATTGTTGTTTCTGGTTGATGCCAGGTGGTCTATCTGATTTCATTCTTTTGTGACTTAACCAAATGGCTTACTTGGCTCTTTCAGAGGATGGTTAAGGGTCAACCACACTGATGCAGGACAGCAGATTTCCTACCCCTAAAGGACACGAGTGAACCAGATTTTTTTGTGACAATCAATAATTGTTTCATGGTCACTGTGAATGAGACTAGCTTTCAATTCCAGATTTTATTAACAGAATTTAAATTCTACCAGCTGCCCTGGTGGGATTTGAACCTGGGACATCTGGTCATTAGCCTGGGTCTCTGGATTATTCATCCAGGTGGCATTACTGCTATACCACCGCCTGGCCCATAAGGATATGGCTGGTATCTTTCACTTGGTCAAAGTGCAGGGGGGGTGAGGGGGTGGAATTTGAGCCTCGGACATAGACAATAGAAGGTATAACTGCCAACTGTGGGGGTAGAATAAGATTGGGAATGTGCAGGAGGCCAAAGGAATGCGATCTCTGAAGTGTTGTTGGGCTGGAAGAGGTTACATAGATGGGGAGGCCTGTTGCCAGAGGGATTTGAAAAGGATAAGAATTAACAAAAAGATAATTTAAAAAAAAAAAGCAAGGTGTTGCTGGATTGAGAGCCAACCAACATGAACAGGGGTGATGAAGGGAACATATGGGCAGCAGCATTTTGAATCAGTTTTAAGTTTATAGAGGTGGAGGATGGGAAGTCAGACAGGAGAATATTAGAACACAGGAAACAAAAAGGAAGGTTTCAGTAGATGAAATCTGCATTGCATAACAACTTGATAGATTGTTTAATAAATTGTGTTGCCAGGAGGTTTACATGGGGGCAGAGATAGTCATGGGGGCAGAGATAGTTATTCTACACAAAATCTTAGTTACCTAAAAAGGATCAATAGCTGAACTGAAGAGTTTCCTCATGGAACTCTTAATTATTGCCCAACTTTTAACTTGTTGCCCATGTCACTTGAAGATTGAGTTGAAAAAGTGTTTTCCACAAATGGGCTATGCGAACTTGTTTGGGGTTTTTAATGTGAACATTTCCTGAACAAGGCAGTTAAACGTTGCCAAAACATGAGACAAAACCTCAAAACAAGTTACAAATTGATTTTTTGGCTTTCTCCCCCTTCCCAATCCCTAAGCTATGTCCAATTTTCCTAAAGTGGCTTGTCACAAGGTCAAGTTGTCTCCCACTGTAATGTACAAAGCATAATGCAAACTGCAAGATCCCATCTACAACCAGCAACTCCAAGCACAGCTGGATTTTATGTGGGCACTCTATTTAGGGCAGGGGTATGTCAAACTGTATCACAAATCTGCTCCATTTAAGGATGTTCATAATTGTTTCCCCCCCTCAATTTAATGTATGGAAACACCAACAACCAGCATGCATTAGACAGCCTGGGGAGACACTTTAGAACCACATTTAGGCAAGGCTGAATTTTGGTTTAATTTACAAACTTCGGGAAGGGAGTTAATTTTTACTTTGCAAACTAATTGAACTAAATATCAAGTGACCTCAATACATAACTTCTGTTCACCTCTCATCCAAATAATTGGCAATAAGAGACACTTCCTCCAACCCTCACTACACAAAGGGAAGCAGAAATCTGAAACCAAAACCAAAAAATAACCTTGTAACCCCCAAGCCAAAAATCAGTAAATGACAACTTCAATTTAGTGTTTAGTGGCAAAAAGGAACAACAGCAGCCACCTTCTGGCCTCTAGTTAGTAGGTACAGACATTTCAACAAACTCCAGTCAAGTGAACCAAAACGTGACAATAACAGCACTTCCCAATAAGCTATTGAAGAAACTCATCACTAAATCTGACATGGTCCTTAGAAGTGTTACCTATAAAAACCCATCTGAGGTCTGAAACAATAGGAAAGGTGGGTAACAGAGCGGAAGAAAAGGAGCCCCCAGACTTTCTTCAACTAGCAACTCCACTGACAGCAAGCCAAAGATATTTAGGGTGCAGGCAATCGCAGGGACTTTGCACATGTATAGATTATGTAATTATAATTGGATCTGATGCTTCTTCTCTTGAAGCTGAATGTACTTAAGTCAAGCCTGACCTCAAATGTAAGAAGTATTCTCTCCCACCACCTCCTGAGGCAAGGGGCCCGGTTCAGTAGAATGGATCAATTCAGTTCCCAGGTTGTCCAGTTTAAGCTGCTCAGCATTTGGAACTATTACAATGAGGGTGAGGGATTGACAGGAAGAAAAAAAATGGGAATATTTCAATCTCCAAGGCTAAGTAGCAGATATTGCATTTCTGGGATCATGGACTAGAGCCTTTAATTTCTTTTCCCTTATTGTCTACTCAAGGGCAGAGCCATATCGAAATGCATTTGCAGTCCATAACAAGTGGTCATCGCTTAATAAATTGTCTTCATCAGGAGCATCAAGTGTTTGCAAGCAAATTTGCTGAGCTACAAAGGACTCAATGGTTGAGCCAACATTTCTCCTTTGAACTATTGCCCACTTTCACCCAGACCCACTGAAAGAGAGAGAGAGACGCTCTTCCGCAACTGGGCTATTTGGAGCTCTTGAAGCGCGAACACTTTCTGAACAAATTACTTGTAAGCAATTGACAGGCAGAAAGCTGGCGGGTATACAAGCTCCAGACAGCCAGAGGAATCAATTATGAACTGTGCTATCTCTCCTCCTCAACTCCCAACGCAATACCTGACACCTGCCGTCAAGGAAGGTCTTCCAAATTGTACTCTGCTCAGCATCAAAGCATAGCTCCGGAAAAAAACGCCAATGATCAAATCAGGCCGAGATAAAAATGATAGAATTAGGAAAACCTTAGCTCAATCCCTCATGTTTGCTTACAATGTGTCCAGATGATAGCAAACGATTTTTTTTTTGAAGCAGGGAATTCTTGCTTTTTTTTAATTTACAAAAAAGCTAATTAAACCTGGAACCAGGACCACCACGTTCTAAGCTAGACTCAAATCACGGAAATAATGGGAGTTTCAAAAAGCAGCCAGATTGTGGAGTTTACTTGCAAGTAAAAGGGTACCATCTTCATGCCCAAGTGTTGAACCAACGGAGGTGGTGAGATGAAAAGCACAGGGGAGGGGAGGAAAGTAGTAGGCGTGGCCATGCAGATGAAGTGAAGCCGTGTCCTGGTTATTGTGCTGCATGTTTACGAGGATGTTACTGGACAAGATTGTACCCTTCAAATCCTAGCCTGTGGACCTGGTTCTTGTTTTAGTGGAACGCATTAACCATATGTAACCAGAGAATATAGTTATACCTGGACAGCACACTAGATACCCAATATTATTCCTCTTTCAAGTGATTTGCCCATTCAGATTATTTGCCAGCCAAACCCTTGGTTTTTACCTCCAGCCTGTTGCGCACAAGCCAAACAAGATCGGCCACACAATAGAATGATTCAAAAACAAAAAAAAGGGGAAGTTACACTTCTACATATTGCACCAGGTATATCTGCTTGCCGACTTACAATCAGCACAGCAGCTTTAGTGACTGAGGCTGCAGTCTACCCATTCCAATTTTCACTATTTGCTCCGAACTGTGCACTAAGTTGGGCCAATGTTTCTGTTGAAGGTTTCTCTTCTCTCCTGCAAGCTCAATGGTAGGTGTACAAGGAAGTGGGATTATGAAAATTGGACAATTTTGCAACCCAATAAAGAAGCCAAACCATGCAATATAGTTTTGACACTGCAAAGCAGACGTTATGCTTGAAAGCTCAACTTGGGAATGCTTATTTCTGGCAACCTTACAAAGAGATAGAGAGTCTGACTTGCAGTCCAACTCACCAGGGCATCATATTCCACGGATTTAAAAAACCCACCTACCTTAGTTTCTGCACGTCCAAGCAGAGTAATCATTCCCTCATATAGTACAATGGAAGTATATAGCGATCATCTCTCTCTACCCTTACTGCTCAGAGATAGAGGACTGTCACTTTCAGGCACTACCCTGTGAAATATGCACTCCCCATCGAGAATTCAGTGCACTGATTTGGGGTATGACCATCTTGGGGTCAACACTGGCTGCAAAGCAGCTATTTTTAAGTGGGCTACTGCTCCAAGTCACTAATGCCCTTTTCTAAGCAGCGAGCACAGATTTAAGAAACATCGTCTCCTAGAAAATCCCAAAAGCAGCACACTATAGCATACACACCATAGGCAAAAGATCATTAAATAACAATGTATTCACATTTAAAGAAAATCTAGATTTACTTACTCAATTCGTCTAATAATCCATTCTTGCTTGAAGTTATCCTGCACAACCACAAGCCTTTGACCCCTGAAAATAAGGCGTGTCTAGTTCATTCTAGACTAGTTACAGCACCACTTTACTGCCCCCTAGATCCAAAATGAAAGTAGAGTGATCCATGCAAAAATCTGTCTTAATGCAGTAAGGATTGGCGAGGCGGCAGTCGATTGAATAGGGCCTGTGTATTAGTAAGAAAACCGTGGTTGATCAGGTAAAAAAAAAAGGGTTGCTACGTGAGCAGAGGGAGAGAGAGAGAAAAAAACTGACTCAAAGGAAGAAATCAGGACCTGTGCAGAGAGGTGTTGGGAGTGCTCGGTTGCTGACACAGCTACCGTTAGTTACCTGAGCGTGAAGTGCAGCAGCTGCAGCAGCAGCAGCAGGATAGGTGAACGCAGCATGTGGAATGGCAGGGGTCAGTTCTGTTGTGTACAGTGGATAAGGAGCCCAGGCCTCTGGAGATGCAGGGATCAGTGCTGTTCCTGCAAGGTCATCTGAAATATGGAGAACAGATTCACACGTTTAGTCGGGTCACCTTCAAAAGGGGAGGCGAAAAAAAAAGTTAGCAATGCAACATCTAAGCTATGGCAATAATTGATTCGAGTCCAGACAACTTCACTTAATATTTGCTTTTTTTTCCCCCATCAGCTTAAGTGGCTGTTTTAAAAAGTCACTGGTTGCACTGGTGCCTCTTACTGAGAGCTCACAACTTGGTGTACACCACTTTATGGAAACCTGTATTCATAAACTTTATACACGAGTTGCGCCTCCATAGCATATGTAGTAGGGTTGCCAACTGTAAATGTTATTCCTGGAGGCTGCTACCACGTGACTTGGCCCCACAACTTCAGCCATTAGCCAGCCAGCCCATCCCTCACGTGACACATTCCCTGCCTACACAAATTGGAAAGCGAAGAAACTCGTTACCCAATTGGATAACGCTTGTCCGCCAAGTAACCTTCTCCCCCCATCCTATTTTCAACATTTTTATCTCCAGTAAAGAGAAATATTAAAAGGAAATGACAGAATTTTTTTCACGTCCCTATGATTTTTCTCCAGGGTTTCACACAGCAGTGTCCTGGAGATTGGTCTTCAATCACTGGAGACTCCAGACCAATCCTTGAGGGTTGGCAACCCCCTACAACATAGGAGTCTGGGATGAGGTGGAAGTGGCTGAACCAAAATGGTGGCTTCTGTCGTTTTGAAGCCAGATTGTTGTTTAGCTCAATATACTGATGGGCCATCACATGCAAGCAAAATCCAGGATTTCAATTCATCCAATCTTTAGCCTAATTAGTTTGTTTTTGTTGATGCCAAGACTGAGGTTCACAAAGAAAAGAGCCAACATATATTTGAAAATATAGGTTAATTCCGGTTTTCTGAAAACTATCTTGCCTATAGTATCTAATCCCATTGCTTATGGTACTGGGTACACAAAAAGGCAACTAGAACAGGAACTCCCTTCACTTTCAACATCTAGTTATTAGCCCAGGCTTAAGGGCCTGCATATTCATAGAGAAAGCAATCCTTTCCCATTACTACCAAACGACAATGGTTCAAGCAACAGATGAATATCCCCTTTCCTAGGCCAAATACAGCTCATTGGGCTAACATTATTCCACTTAACAGAATGCCTCCCAAAGCAGATACTACATATTTAATAGTTTACCACAATGGATCTCTTCAGATTCAAGTAAATTTTTGCTAAAACGACTAAAGAAAGCTTCAATTCAGAGTTTATAGAAGTGCAATCTTAGTATCAGTTGTCTCCATTACTACAGCAGGTGGGAGATACAAGGATATTAGGTTGCAAATACTTGAGCTTGTGCCAGTACGGTATTAGCCAGCTATTACTGCATCAGTTCAAAAGTTGATTCCTTGGTTTTCAATTCCCTACAGGATGTCCAAAATTTACTAGGAATGCAAGGCTCTAGAAGCATAGGGTAGAGTTTTTTGTTGTGGGGCTGGGACTCTGATGTCAGGTGCATTTTGAGGTCCTGTCCTGGATCAGGGTCTGGGGACCAATGCAGCTTTTGATGCGCATGTCAATTAGTGGCCAGGGTGCATGCTTGCTGTCAAACTAAAGGATGATAGGGCAGGTTGCAGAGGCTGGAGTGCCAACAGGAGGCCTACCAGAGCTGGGAGATAGATCGGCAGCAGCCCCACTATCAGGGTTGTCAATGTAGTTAGGAGAGAGGGCGGACACCTCAAATGGAGGCACCGAGTTTTTATAAATTACATTTGAAAAAATCTACAGCTGCCGGACCATTATACCAAGGGGGTAGCTCCTCCTGGATAGCTAGGAGGCTGCCTCATCCCTAAGCCACGTTTAGCCTCATGGAGGCCCACGTGCTGACTGGGAAGACTCCAGTCGGCATCTACTTTGGCCCTAATAGGCCTTTTATTTGTCCTAATGGGCTGTCACCCTGCTGATCCCTACCTGAATGAAAACAGCTCATGGGGAGGGGGTGGGGCACAGCAGGAGACTGGCATGTCAGCTGGTAGCTGGAAATGATGGGCTTGTCCTCCTGCCACTTCAGGAGGATGAAAATCCTGCCCATTAAATTTGTTTAGTCTTACTTAAAGTCCAAAGCTCAAAGCAGAGGCAGACTGGCATTCTCATCCAGTTCTCAACTCCAGATTTCTCAAAAACCAGACACAGGTCATGACACTAAATGGCAAAATTGGTGCTAAGCGTTACATCATTCCCAACGATTTTAAAATCTAGTTTAGCTAAGACAGAATATAGACTTCACGGCCCTATATCCCACTCCAAGTGGAAGAATAGTTAGTTAAACCGGTTGAGCAAGATGGATTATTAAGCTCCATGATCAGTTTCGATAAATCCCATGCAATAAGCCGGGATGTGCTTTTTATTCATTCACGGGCAGCACAGCTAGGCCAACCTTTATTGTCCATCCTAACTGCCTTTGAACTGAATGGCTTGCTAGGCAGTTAAGAGTCAACCACATTGTTGTGGGTCTGGAGTCACACATAGGCCAGGCCAGGACATTAGTGAACCAGGTGTTTCTTTGTTTAAAATGACTATCGACGATAGTTGCCGAGACTAACATTCAACTCCAGATTTCAATAATAAATTCTGCCGGTTGTCATGGTGGGGTTTGAGCCCGTGTCCCCATTGCATTAGCCTGGGCCTCTGAATCAATAGCCCAGTGACATTACCACTGCGTCACCATCTCTCCCGCTAGCATAACACCCAGTGCAAGCGTTTCCGAGATTTGGATTTTCCATTAAAAAAAAGTTAACAAAAAGGGTCATCAATAAGATGCTGACGGAGATAGTGGACAACTAAATATTTAGGTGCATTTACTGAATGTTGCTTTTTCCATTTTTCAATTTGAATCTCTTACTCAGGTTCCCACTGCAGCAAAGGGAAAACTTTCCTGTTTGACTACTTCAGTAATTGGTAAATTCCTGATCAAAGCCACAGCCAGAGGACAGATTCAACGTTTGAGTTGCTTTCAAAAGCAGCAAGCTGCAATGTAAATATTTAAAGGCATGAAGCCATTTTATAAAATTGAAATTTTAAAATGAAATTTCCTATTGGGTACCTTTCCCAACAAGGGAGCAGAGGATTATGGGGGGCTGGGGGTGGGGAGAAGACAGGTAGGGAAGTGGAATTAGGCCACAATCAGATCAGCCACCATCTTATTCAATAGCCAAGTAGCCTATTCCTGCTCCTATTAATGATCTAATTCAGTCATGGCAACCCTAACCTTTAGTTCAGGAGCTTAAAAACTCTTTGCAGTTAAATGTGTGCCTTAGCCAGTAAAAATTCAGTTCAGCTAATGCAGATACCCAATTCCTGCTCCAAGTGTCTCTGTAGGCTTAGGGTACAGGGTGCAAGTGGGACAATGGGTGTTGAAGCCCAAGATCAGCCCTGATGGTTTTGAATGGTGGAGCAGGCTTGAGTGGCCTACTCCTGCTCCTATTTATGGTCTTAGGCCTGACACTTTGCCTTATATGGGCAAGGATGAGGTGGGTGGGCTTCATTTTAAGCAGTGGAGTTATTTTTTTTAACATTAGAAATAATATCAGAAATAATGTCACGCAGAAGCAACCATTCTCTAGGGTTTGCCTCAACTTTCTTCAGCTCTGTACTGAAATTTAAAGAATTTGGCACTGTTTTAGTTGTTCTGCATTGAGGAACTAAAGTTAGAGCATCATATTAAGAATAGTAACCGATGTGTTCACCAACTTCCTACAGCGTGCCAGTCAATCGATATAGTGACCTGTAAATGGATGGGTTGAGAATTGAGGCATAGATCAGCCATGATCTAACAGAATGGCAGGAGAAACTCGGGACTGAACAGATTACTGCTCCTCCAAAAATCCAAAACACAATTATACCAGGATAAATAAAGGAAAGTCAAGGCAGTAAACAAAGCAAACGAGTATATTTAATTCTCAACTTGGTATCTCAAAGTGATCTAGTTATAGAAAGGGGTAGGAACATTTCTGTCTGACCTCTTTCTCCTCCTGCCATTTGTAAAATCCAGACTGTTAGTTCAGGAGAGACAATTATTTCATTCTGGTCACACGCAAGAATTAATATCAAAAACTGGGCATTTGGAGACTAATTACAAATGGGAATCCGCAGTCTGTGGGGAGAATTTTCTCTTATTGCCCACATACCTTAACACTGGCAACAAAAAAAAAAATTGTGCAAGGTTAATCTTAGGGTTGATTAAAACTTTTTTGAATTCTTCCACTTATTCTTTGCTGCTTAACTCAAAAAGAAAGTTTCTGGAAGTACAAGGTCATTTCAAAATTAGCAAAAATCTTTATGCCAAGAGGTCCTAGATTCAAGTCTTATCCTGCAGAGTTAAGTGTCTTCCCTGTTGGAGAAGGCAGTAAAAGCAAGGTTCTTGTCGCAAATGCTTTGGAAAACCTTGGCTGGAGGGACACTTAGCATGAACTTGTGACTCCCCACATTTAAGTCATCATCTTTGTTTGGACTCAGTAGCAACTGGGACAAGGTATGAGGGGACTAGCTGACAACTGAAGTAGTGTATCCAACAAGAGGCAGTGCTTTCCGATAGAGGCTGGGGGAAAACCATTACAACTATTGCATGCAATTGTTGGCTGTTCCCACACTGCAGATTGTAAAATTGATGCTTCAATTAGAATAGACATTCCAAGAACCATTCTCAGACAACCAAGCATGGAGATTTGCATTGCTAGAAGCTACATGGAATAAATGGGGATATACTCTCAAAAAAAAAAAAATGAGAAGCCTAGTAATAAAATGGTGGAGGCTTCCATTCAAGGACTGGCAGAGAAGGTCATCTGACTGCTGAACACGTTTCACCACTTTGGCTATTCCTCTAGACGGCACACTGTGGTTGGAAGTGTGCCATCTTGGGGATATGGTTGGGGGTTGGCTGGGTTGGGGGGAAAAGAGTGGGGGTTGGGCAGGAGGGGCTTGAGAAGAAGTTTAAAAGAGCACCAGTCCACCACAACAGAAGCGCACCTCTCAGCCACATGTGGGGTGGTACTGACTGGCCTTGGAGAAATCCGTGATCAGCATCCCATCCTAACGGCTGGAGGAAGCATGGTGGTGGGAGGCAGCAGTGGGGACCTAAGGGTGGAAAAAAAGATGAATGCTCCTTAATTTCCTACTGTGATACCAATATCGATGCAATGCATTACTCAGATTAAATGTCACACAAGCTGCTCTCTGCAACTCTTGCTAAGGCAGCCATCATGGTATATGGCCTCATTATTGGATTGCTTGACACAAGTATTTAAACACAGATTAGATCATGGCATGAAGTTTAAACTCCAGAGTGGATACTTACAGGGGTCCCGTGCAATGAAGTGTGCCCCCAAGGCCGGGTGCATATTCGTGGGGTTGGGTGTTGCCATCAGTTTGCTTTTAGCCATCTTTGTGTTTGCCTTTGCAAATTCCAACCGGAGAGTTTGAGGGTTTTCTGGATCAAATCGAATGCCCTAAGGAGGGAATAAGGGCAGCAACTCAGTTATCAACACCATTAACTTTCTAAATGGCGTCCAAAGAAGTGTAGGCAGAGTTTAGTCTTATGGGAATTTAAATGCTAGGACTCAAAACTCAGGTTATAAAATTAGACGTTTACCACTCAAAGACACTGAAAGACTTAACTACAAAAGCAACTTGCAAAATCTTACTGAGGAACAATCTTTCCCTCGAAGAGCTATAGCATTTCAGGCAACATGTTCTAAAGCCACTGAAGCAACTTGGATGGAGTACACAGATTGTCCAGTTAGGTGCTTTAGGCAAGTTACACATTGCAATCGCTGCAAAGCCAAACCAGCTTCAAGAGTTGGTGAGAACCCCCAGCAAGTGATGTGAAATTCAGTTTTGCCAATTCTTGATAGGGAGAGATCCCACCCCATTTCTGCAAAAGGCAGAGTTCTGCAAAGCAAACCTAGCAAACTCTTCACACCTAGGCTGGTTTTTCCCCTATCATTTCCATATGGGGACGGCACTCAAAAATGGTTCTTGCCCACAACTTCAGCAAAGCTTTTAAAAATCAACATTCTGTTTCAAACAAGCTGGGGGTGATCATGAATCGGCCGAGAAATGGACGTAGTAATTTCAGACAAAATTCTGAAATTGCAATCAAGCCATTATCTTACAATTGAACAGTCTGATGATGGATCAGTTTCTCCACCTGGAATTGCAGGTGTCCACAGGACATGATGGACGTCAAACAACTGCCTTGTCTAGATGGAGGCGGGGAGTGGCTTGGACACAATTCTATGGATGCTGACACCAAACTGTTGTTGGTTCATTTTGACGCTAGGAACTCAATCCAAGTTGGAAAGTGGGTGGAGACATGAGAAGATCACTTGGCAGGGTCTCACAGGATCAGCCAAAACAAGAGTATACTTGAATTCAAGAGTCACAATTGGAGCAAAGTGCACAGACATTTTTATTAACATGCCGCACTCGAACATGAGAAAAAAGGTAGCACGACTTGGGAGGGAAAATATACAGCCAGGACAGTTCTCAGGGATGCGTGCTGAATTTGACCTGTGAAGGGGTTAGTAAGAGGAAAGCACGGCTGTTTTAAGTATTAGTTGGAATTCAAATGATGATGCACAGAGAGTAGGTAGAAGGCAGCTAGAGCAACCTTTAACTACATGACCAACTTGCATGCAGGTCAGAAAGATGCACATTAGTTACCAATTTACTATAGAATGGAATGTCTGCACAAAATTAAAACAAAGGCTGAATTCAAGAGTAGCATGCAAAATGCAACAGATTGTCCAAAATGAAAATGGAGGAGTTAGATTAGCAGCTTGATAGGGTCAAGGTAATTCTACATTAGCCAAAGGCCTGTCTGACTAATTTCTAGATGCACTGTAAACAAACAGGTAATCCCTCCAAAAGGATCATATTGTAACACTGATTCAAAGATTTGTAAATCAGTGGCGTGGCATTACAAATTTCCACTTTGCATTAGAATTCAATGGTTGATGGCCTACAAAAGTATAGGCCAAGGACAGGGAGATCCATTTTAAGGTCCAACTCTAGATTCAACAATTGAGGTAGAGAATCTCCTGTTGTCAGTAGAATATCTTTGACGAGGACTACCACAACTATTTACATAGCATCTTTAACATGTGCTTCGAGATGTTTGGCCATTACACAGAAGCATTAAACCAATGTTTCACACAGAGTCATAAGGAGATTAGGCCAGGTGACTAAAAACTTGGTCAAAGAGGTAGATTTTAAAAGGGCATCTCAAGAGGTAGAGCAGTGGAGGTTGAAGGAAGAAATGTTATAGCTTGGGGGCGGTGACAGACAACAGTACAGCTGCCAATGGCAAGGCAACAAAAATGGGAATGTGTACAGATCTCAAAAAGGTTACTAGGAAGATGCAAAGACATGAAAGGAAAAACAATACTGAATTATTGTACCTAGAATGTACAGCTTTACTGTGCCAATCTTCCAGGGCATAGAAGTAGCAATGTTGCTTCAATGAATTTTCCACTTGGCAAAACAGCTGGCAAAGTGGAGCACTTGTTCAGAGTGTCAGAGCTACTATATTTACATGGTATCTGGTTCTTTCGCAAGAGCCCCCAACTTTAATCTTGACAGCAACAAAGATTCCCAAGGAAAGACTGCAGACTCTAAAACAAAAATTTTTAGGAACACTAGGCTTCCAGCACTGAGGGAAGCTGCATTTTTTTAAAAAAAAGTCAGAGCCTAAACACTTGACAAAACTAAAATGGTTCTGAATCATGAAGCAAACAGATGATCTGCTGCAGTAGAGGCTTGAAGCTCACCATGTCTAAATTGGTGACGAAGCAGTACAGACCTGGTTCCATCCTTAGTAGAAAAGGTGCCACCCAATTACATTTAGGCTGGCGGTGATCCAGCAGAGGGGGTGTAAGGGGCTGAAATGCAGGTGTCAGGAATCATCCCCCACCTGAAATACCGCCAAATCCTCCAGCAGGGGAATTATACAACAATGTGACAATAAAACTGATTAGCTTGCATTTCTCTCCAAACTGGCCAACATGTCTCCCAATTACCATGACTATTCAAGGGAACTAGTAGTCACAAACTCAAGTAGGCAAACAATGTAAATATTATTTCAAAGCGACACCATTGAAAACCAGCCTGGTTTAAACACAAAGCCGGGAATGAGTCCATTCCAGGTTCATGGTTTCAACCAGGTGCTCTTGAAAACTCAAAGAAACTGTCTGTATTGGATGACTATCTAGGCCATAAGCCTCTTAAGTGGCTTCCCAAAATAAGATTCATTACATTTAACAATACCAAAATCTTTTAAAAAACGTTCAGCCTCATATCGTACAAGCAGACATTAACAGGGCAAGCCTCCACCAGACTTTTGATTGCTGGTAGTACATTCAGGTTTATTCTCCGTGGATAGTATTAGCAGCAGTTGCCTGGTGGCAAAGTTAGAGGCTAGAGACCAGCAATATTCAGGGTCAATTACAGTCAGGATCTTCCAGAGGCTAGAGTACTCTGCACTTGGATGTTTATGAACAATCTATCACGGTATAACCCAGGTGGGCATTAGGACATGATCCATCAAGAGTTTCAGTAATTCAGTTAGCAATTTACATTTATAAAGCACCATTAATATAACAAAAAAATGTGCCAAGGTGTTTCAGAGGGAGCAGACAAAATTGGACATGCCCAATAGTTAAGCCTCCAGTAATGGAATCAGAAATCAGGTGCAAAGGGAATTTTGCCCTTGCTCATTCCAACCTGCAAGATGGCAGGAAGTCTAACTGGCCACCAAGAGAGAAAGCCAACACTATCCATTTGAGAATTGTTGGAAAAGAGACTTTTGTTGTTGAAGCTTTTAGTCTTGCACTCATCAGGACAATTCACAATTTTCGTGCAAGTTGTCCTGATGAGTGCAAGATGAAAAGCTTCGACCAAAAAAGTCTCTTTTTCAGCAATACTCAAGTTCTGTACTTGCAAACGGCTATTACTATCCCATTTCTAAGGGCCTTGTCCACGAATTGGCTTGAACAGCACTCAGAAGCCACTGGACCAAAAAAACAAATTGCGCAGATGGTGCTGTGTCTTTTTTTTTGCAGCGCAGGAACAGTAAACGTGTTAGCACTCAAGTGATTTGTGCATGCCTCATGATTCAGATCAGAAGGGCAAGCTAGAACATAAGCGAGTAAAAGGAAGGAAGCAATGAAAAATTTAAAAGACATAAGGAAGATTAAGAACCCTTGCTGGAGAATACGCTAACCAAAGCTTTCAAAAAAAAAAAAAAAAACCTGACCTTACATGGTTATAAAACTCCTGTTAGGTCTCAGATGGGGTGTTGCAGACAATTTTGGGCATCACATTTCAGGAAGGATGTTTAGGCCTTAGAGAAGGTACAGACATTTACCATACAGTGTCAGGGATGGAGAGCTCCCATTAGGTGGAGAAAATATAGAAGCAGGGATTGTTCTCCTTCAAACATTAAAATGGTAGATTTGATAGCTGATCAAAGCTGGGGAGAACTTTGATGTATTGAATAAGGGGAAGCTGCTTCCAGCGGAAGGAGGGTTGGAACTCAGGCAATACAGATTGGGGAGGCAATGGCGCAGTGGTATTGTCACTGGACTAGTAGTCCAGAGACTCAGGGTAAAGTTCTGGGGACCTTAGGTTCGAATTCCACCACAGCAGATGGTGGAATTTGAATTCAATAACAATCTGGAATTAAAAGTCTAATGATGACCACGAAACCATTGTTGGTTGTTGTAAAAACCCTATCTGGTTCACTAATGTCCTTTAGGGAAGGAAATCTACTGTCCTGGTCTGGCCTACATGTGACTCCAGACCCACAGCAACAAGAGGGCAGCTAGGGATGGGTAATAAATGCTGACACCCCACATCCCATGAATGAACAGAAAATACAGATTTTTTTTTTAAAAATGGTCCAGAGGTGACCAAACAGGGAAAAAGATTTATGCAGCAAGTTACGATCTGGCCTACGCAGCCTATAGGGTGGGAAGCAGACCCAATAACATTGTTAGAGGAAATTGGATAGATACTTGCTGGCATTTGGGATAAAAAAAAAAATGGAGTGAGACTGTTTGGAAGACTTATCCAAAGAGTCATCACAGGCATAGTAGGCCAGATGGTTTCCTTCTGCACTGTATCATTCTACCATTGGAAGGTCTTCATACCAATTAGGTATTTCGAGCATGTTGGGCAAGTCCCCAATTTCAAAAAGGCAGCCACAACAGTGTTGCATATCTTTCATGGGGAATTGAGCTTAATGTAGGCAAATTCAGCAACAGTTAAAGCTATAATCTGCATCGTAATCCATTAGCCATACTGGACCTGGCAAGCGATCAGGAGGGCCTGAAGGAAGTCATTTGTCAACTTACACTGCCAATATGTCAGCATTAGTCAAAGAAAAATGCAAGCAGGGTCTGAACATGGTTATCTGTTCTAACACCTGCAAGATCCTCTCGCGGCCCCACCAAAGCTCAGGGTGATGTTAATTAAATTGGCGCTGGGCACCCTGCATTATGAAAAGCTCATTTAAAGACTTGGAGCATTGGCTGATTTGATACCACACGCTTCGTACTGGGATCAATTGAGAATGCCCTTATACGGGCTCTATGGTCGAGGGATAGGGAGGACAGAGAAAAGGGAAAGAGATGGTGGGCACATTCAAAAACAGGCAGATCACTATCCATTTCCTGTTAAACATTTAGGCAGCTCCAACACAATGAATGTTTCCCATTCAAGATGGGAGCACACTTAACCCTGGGCTGGATTTAACACTGCCCCTGGCAGGTTTCAAAGTAGAGCATGTTAAATCCAGCAGGCGGCCTGTCCTTCTGCCACCTTCCCGTACGGCAATCATACCAGTGGCAGGGCTGGCATCAGGCAACCTGCCTGGCAGTGGGCCAATCCAGCCACTGGTGGCACTTCACCAGCATCAGGAGGGGCCCATGCCGAGCAGCCAGCCAGGAAGCCTTCCCTGCTCAGGTTGGTGGTGGGCAGGGGCGGGGGTTGGGGGGGTGGGGGTCCCCACTTAATGGGCCTCTTAGGCTCATCAGAAGGTCACGCCCTCCCCCACCCAAAAAAAAAAGGTGCAGCCCCACCAAGGTTGTCCTCCCCCTCAAGACCTCAACCCTGTCCCCTATCTCTTCCTCCCCCTTCCCCCCCCGAGCTGACTCCCAAAATGCTTAAGTTACAATCCATCGCAGCTCACATCATCACCCGGGTGCAACACTGGCAGTGGCCACCACTTCAACTGGTGGTGTTGGCACTGGCTGGCAGCACTGAAGCAGGACTTCTTGTTAAGGGTCAGAAACCTCACGTCCAGCCTACGAATGACCAACTGGCGACCACAGGGCAGCCATTCTTCCCCTGGGTGGGCACCCCTGCCCCCCCAACTAACCGTTGGGGTTGTGTGGAGTGGCGGTGGGGGCGGGGGGAGGCACAGCACCCTGTGTAATTCAGCCAAATAGGTTAGGTATTCTTAAAACGGGCATGGGAAGAGGGCAATGGAAAATTAACGCAACAACCGGCTCGGAGCTTTGCAAAGCTTTTAAAATCAAGGTTCCATTGGAACTAGGAGGTTGTCAAGACACTGGGTCCGACTCCATGAAAACTGAGGATGGGAAGAAAGGAGGAACAAGTGAATATTGAAGCAAACTCAACATTGAATTATCACTCTTTAGAGAAATAGCAACACTACCTCTTTTGAGAAGAGGGACAGTTTGGTTTCCAGCTCAGAGGTTTTACCAGAATTGGAAAGGGATAGTTATACAGTGACTTTCTGCTAGATTACTCAATGGATACATTAAGACAGGTCTTCATATTACTTAGTACTTACATTTAATGCATTCTTTGCTGCTTCTGCTCCAGCTCGACTATCAAATGTAACAAAACCAACCGGCTGGAAAAAAAACAGAATGGTCAGGTAACTAAGTGCTGGATATTTAAATGTTAACTTTTTTTTTTAAAAAAAAGTGCTAAATTATATGCCCCTTAGTTTAAGGCAAATAATAACGTTAACATGGGTTCCAACTTCCAGAAAATAGAAATCACAATCATCCACTCGCTTTATATTCTGTGCAATATAATCAGGGTCAAGCGGTCTAAAATGTGCTGGGGACAATTCAAGCCTGCAGTTGCCATTAATATAATTGTCAGTCACCGAAGTCAGAAATCCCCCACAACTTTCAAAAAGATGCATATTTAATCAAAAAAGTTAAAAACGTGCACTTTATGCTGTTTTAGGAAATGAAGGGTGATTGTACAATCCCCACTTCCCCTTCCTGCTCGCACACAGTCTATAGCGTGCAGGGAAATTGAGACAATGGAGACAAGCAAAATAAATACTGCGGATCCTGGAAATCTGAAATAAGGACAGAAAATGCTGGAAACACCTCAGCAGGGTTCGACAGCATTTGTGCAGAGAGAGAGAGAGAGAGAGAGAGAGAAACAAACAGAGTTAGCATTTCAGGTTGGTGCCCTGAACATCTGAAAATTCATTTGACTCAAAGGGTCAACTGTTTCCATCTTCACAGATATTGTCGGACCTGCAGAGTATTTTCGGCCTTTGTTGCACACAATTAGGAGTTGGGACTGCCGGGTACACCAGCTCGGATACAATCCTACCAGGCGTAGCTTCTCGTGAGTTACAGGACAGTCAGAGCAACAGGAGAGCACACATTACCTAGTGCCCCTATCCACAGTCAGTATCATCCAAGCAATTACACTGCAAAAAGCTAGTGGATCAACTCCAGCGCACACCTCAAATCAGGCCAAGGATTTGCAAATTATAGCACTTCCTAGATCATGTCCATTCTCTATTTAACAAGATCAATGTGAAAACATTACATCCCATCTATAGAATATTCTGTCCATCTGCATGGGCTTGGGAAGTGAAGAAAACAGAATAAGCCAATGTATGCTTAGGATCACTCGAGTTAACTAATTTTATAACACCTTCCAGAACAGAAAATCCAGACAGAGACATTGAATCAGAGACTAATTCCACTTCAAGGTCTAATGTTCTTCCAGTAAAGTCCAAACACTGCTTTGCTCAGGAGCCATTCACTAGCACCAATATCAGACAAACAAACAAAATTGGATTTTGTAAAAGTGAAATACGACTCACCAAGGTAATAGCTCCATTCTCAAAGCAAGACATTGTTGCATTAAGCATATTTTAAGAGGAATGAAGATGATTTTACACCAATGCTTCCCCTGGTGTGATCCCATTTTAATGCTCGAGTGGGTGTGACCCCACAGTGAAAATTTGGGGTGAGTGGTTCCAGAGTTGAGTAAAGTGGGGGGCAGGGCAGTGGTTGGCCAGTGCCAAATAAACACAAAACAGCAGGATAGTAACCTTTAATAATTAAAGTTAAACATACAAGAAAAACAGTTTCTAAATTTAAACTATTGTAGAAATTTTACCTTATCCACTGGGCCTAATGAGAGACAAGAGCATCATGTTGCAACATTGATGTGACCCTGTCATGCATCGAGAGGCAAAAAAGACATGCTGCAGGCTGACACTGAGGCTGCCTGTGCCTCCCAATGAACAGAGTTGGTAGCGATGGGCAGGGTGAGAAACAACACGTGCATCATGGGGCCTCGATCCAAGGACTTTCCTGGCCAGAGTCTCCATTCCATGGTCACCATTGTGGCCTTTGAGCTAACGACCCCCAAAAATCTTGTCCTGCGATCCCACTGTTTTACACCTAAATGGCATTTTGCAAAACGATTTGTAGATGGCTCATCGTTGGGAGATTCAAGGCCAAGATTACTGAAGTGCAGCCTTGCTCAAACGTCGAATTATCCAACAGTCCGTGCAGGTCTGCATTTCAGTTTTGATCAAGTCCATGTTTTGCTTTCCTATCCTTAATGAAAAGAATACCCAAAACCATACCTTAGTCATGTGGCTTTTATTTCACAGCCTATAAAACTCATGGCTTGGAAAACGATGTGTCAAAGTGAATTCATCTCATCTGTCTGCTGTTTGCACCATCGGCAGCAACTCATTCCTCAAGACACCATTTCAAGCTGACAGCTCCCAAGTCCAGCTGTTGCAAGCCAAACAAACTCATTTTCTGTACTTTGAACACTGTGGTCTTGCATTTGGCATTTTAGCTCAACTGCAGTTCCAGAACCAAAGTCTTACTTTGCAGACTAAGAGCTTCAGTTGAATTTGAGATCCCTCAGTCAATTCAGTTGAAAGCATGCGTAGCTCACAATAATCAAACTACTGACTGGTCTTTCAAATTAGGTTCACACTTCAGTGCAATATAGAATAGTGAGTTCTCTTCAATTAAAAAGGTTCTAATTGACGACAGACAATTCACAACGCGATTGGCAGGATTTCACCCTGCTCTGGTCAGTCAGCCTTCCTCATTTCCCCATAAAAATATTCTTGATGAGCTGTTATTTTTGCTTACACAAATGGCTGTACTTGCTTTTTTTATTATTATTCATTCACGGGATGTGGGCTTCACTGGCTGGGCCAGCATTTATTGCCCTTGAGAAGGTGATGATGAGCTGCCTTCTCGAACTGCTGCAATCCCTGTGGTGTAGGTACACCCAGTGCTGTTAGGGAGGGAGTTCCAGGATTTTGACCCAGCAACAGTGAAGGAACGGTGACATATTTCCAAGTCAGGATGGTGAGTGACTTGGAGGGGAACTTTCAGGTGGCAGTGTTCCCATCTATCTGCTGCCCTTGTCCTTCTAGATGGTAGCGGTCGTAGGTTTGGAAGGTGCTGTTGAAGGAGCCTTGGTGAATTTCTGCAGTGCATCTTGTGGATGGTACACACTGCTGCCGCTGTGCGTCAGTGGCAGAGGGAGTAATTAATTTGCATAGTGCTTAGAGACGACCCGGGGGACTTGCATTTAGGTCAAATTCTTTTTGTTATGCAAGAACCTGTATTTGGGAGCAGAAATCTAATTTAGGACCTGCAGAACAGATATTGTACCGCAGTCCAATCCGAATCTGGATGGAAGGCCCATTATGAACTTTACAGCCTTGTTCCAACTAATCCATCTGGAAGTAAATCCAACAGGATAGTAACAACATGTAGGCCGGTTTTGGGCCCAGGCAATCGAAAGCAAGTTTAAAAATAAAATCAGCGATGTGCAGGAGGCGAGAATTGGAGGAGTAGCGGTCTGAAGGTTATAGGACCGGAGATAATGTAGGCCAGCAAAAACAGTGGTGTGATTAAAGGGGGGACTTTTAGGATTCTGACTGAGGGGTAAAGAAGCAACAGCACAATATCAAAATCAGGATGCTAGATGGTCATCTTACAAAATTCTATAGCCTCTGGAATGGTTCCAGCAGATTGGGAGGTGGTAAGTGTAACCCCACTATTTAATAAATGAGGGAGGGGGAAAAAAAAACGGGGAACTACAGACCTGCTAGCCCAATGTCACTAGTAAGGAAAATGCTAGAGTCCATAGTAAAGGATGTGATAACAGGACACTTAGAAATTGTAGATTTGGGCAAAGTCAACATGGGTTTATGAAAAGGAAATGATGTTTAACAAGTCTGTTGGGAGTTTTGAGGATGCACCTAGCAGAATAGATAAGGAGGAACTGGTGGATGTGATCTATTTAGATTCTCAAAGCTTTTGATAAGGCCCCTACCAAGAGGTTAATAACAAAACTAGAGCACATGGGGTTGGGGTTAGTATACTGGAATGGATTGAGAACTGGTGAATAGACGGCCATCTCCAAGAGAGAATCCAACCATCGCCCCTTGACATTACCATCACTGAATCGCCCAAAATCAACATCCTGGGGGGTTACCATTGACCACAAACAGAACTGGACTAACTATTTGAATACTGTGGCTACAACAGCAGGTTAGAAGCTAGGAATCCTGCGACAAGTAATACCTCCTGAGTTTTCCAAGCCTGTCCACCTACCAAGGCACAAGTCAGGAGTGTAATGGAATACTCCCCCCATGCCTGGATGAGTGCAGCTCCAACAACACAAGAAGCCTGACACTGTCCAGGACAAAGCAGCCCACTTGATTAGCACCACACCCGCAAACATTCACTCACTCCACACTGATGCATAGTAGCAGCAGCGTGTACCATCTTCAAGATGCACTGCAGGAATTCACCAAGGCTCCTTCAACAGCACCTTCCAAATGCACAACCGCTACCACCTAGAAGGACAAGGGCAGCAGACACATGGGAACACCACCACCTGGAAGTGCCCCTCCAAGTCACACACCATCCTGACTTGGAAATATATCACCGTTTCTTCACTGTTACTGGGTCAAAATCCTGGAACTCCCTCCCTAACAGCACTGTGGGTGTACCTACACCACCACTATCACCTCAAGGGCAACTAGGGGTGGGCAATAAATGCTGGCCCAGCCAGCGAAGCCCATATCCCATGAATGAATTTTAAAACACAAAAAACAGGAGTAAATGGTCCATTTTAAGTTAGCAGACTGTAACTAGTGGGGTACCACAAGGATCAGTGCTTGGGTCCAAGCTATTCACAATCCACATCAATTATCTGGATATATGGGTTAAACATAATATTTCCAAGTTAAGGCACAAACTAGCAGGAAGTGAGTTGCGAGGATGCAGCAAAAATGCCTCAGGGGATTTGAGGAGGCTAAGCAAATGGGCAAACATTTGACAGAAGGAATACACAAATGGAGATATCCAAGGTTATCCACTTTGGTAGGACAAGCAGGGTTTCTTAAATGGAGACACACTGGCAAGTGTTGAATTTCAAAGGGACTTGAGTTACTGAAAGCTAACATGCAGGTGAAGCAAGCAACTAAGGCAGCAAATGGTGTGTTGGCCTTTATTACAAGATGATTTGAGTACAGGAGCAATGATGTCTTCCTGCAATTGTATAGAGTCTTGGTGAGACCACACCAGGAGTATTGTGTACAGTTTTGGTCTCCTTAACTAAGGAAAGATATACTTGTCATAGAGGGAGTGCAATGAAGTTTGCTAAATCAAATTCTTGCGAAGGAAGGATTGTCCTATGAGGAAAGATTAAATAGACTGGGCCTTTATTCTCTGGAGTTTAGAAGAACGAGGGGTGATCTCATTCAAAACATACAAAATTCTTAAGAGCTCAACAGGGTAGATGCAGGAAGGATGTTTCTCTTGCCGAGTGAGTCTAGAACCAGGGAACAGAGTCTTAGAAAATGGGGCAAGCTATTTAGAACCAAGATGAGGAGGAATTTCTTCAGACAGTGGTGAATCTTTCGAATTCTCTGCCCCAGGGGTCTGTGGAGGCTCGATCATCGAGTATGTTCAAGGCTGAGATAGATAGATTTTTTACATATTAAAAACATCAGGGGATGCAGAGGTAGTGCAGCAAAATGGTGTTGAAGTAAAAGATCAGCCATGATCTCATTGAATAGTGGAGCAGGCTCAAAGGACTAAGATTCACCAGTCAGTGAAGAAATTCCTCCTCATCTGATCCTAAACGGCCTGCTGCTTATTCTGAGACTGTGTTCCCTGGCTCTAGACTTATCCTAACTTCAGTCACAAGCTTGAGGTACCTTCAAGGACTGTATTACTTTTACTGTAACTTCAAAGAAAGTCACTTAAGATTGTTCAAACAA
Source organism: Carcharodon carcharias (assembly GCF_017639515.1). NCBI lineage: Eukaryota > Metazoa > Chordata > Chondrichthyes > Lamniformes > Lamnidae > Carcharodon > Carcharodon carcharias. Next base: position 18,182,494 of record NC_054498.1, read on the forward strand.
ACTCCTTCTGGATTTTATGCAGGCTATATTTTCCAGTTTAGAATCCTTAAAAAGGTGTAATAGAAAAACAATTATCTTTCCTGCCCCAAATGGAAGCTAATTGGCTTATCATTCCCTGAGCTTGTTCCATCTTTTATGCATGAATTAGATTAGTGACTGCCTACCCATTGGCACTATTACATGTTCTACTTCAGAAGCACTCCCTCCACCTACAATGTGGTCCACAATGTTGTAAAATCAATCACCAAAAGCTCTGCCAAAACTCAAACACATCTGCCCAAATGCTTTTCACAGTCATTTTCTACTAGCCAACATGTCTTTAAATCCTGGTTTGTAATATTTTAGCAACTGAGATGCTTTAATTGTCTTCTGCAACATGGAAACGCAACTAAAGTTACTCATAAATCCCACGGCTGTTTGACAGCTGGTCAAAATGCAACAAGAACCCTTAAATCCTCCAATGGGCAACTTGAAACATTCGTTACAGAATTAGTAAACTAAGATATTCAAAGACTTCACAATAATTGCACCATTAATTGTGGTGAGATTGCTGAGTGACATTGTTGGTTTTTCCTGTGCTTTGAGTGTGCAGATTTTTATTACTCTTATTGATGAGACCATACTGTTCAGCTACATATTCGTCACTCTGAATCCAGGCAAACCAAACCATTTACTATGTTAATATGTAAATGCTGGACTTTAGTTCCAATGGTGCTCAGCATAAAAGCATGGCCCAGATCTTCCAGCCTCCAGCTTGTTGGAGGATAGACGTGTTTTCCCCCCCACCCCCCACCAAAGATGTCCCACTGGACCTTGGGAAGTCCCAACGCAATGACTCAATGGAAATTGCCTGGGAAGTTTGAACTTGCGATGGACAACTCCCTGCTCTCCAAGAACTTCCCCAAAAAAAGTCAGACACTTCTGACTTACCCGAATAATTGCCTAGGAAATGTTAGAAGAATCCTAGTCCAACTCCTAGGTAACTATACCATTCCCCTTCTCCCTTGACTCCCCCGACTACCAACTGACAAGCCCCCACCACCCAACTCCCCACCATCTCCCCCTGCCCCCCCGCTACAAACGTTCCTAACCCAATTTTCCCACTCTTTCTCTCCCCCACCCCCCTCCCTACATATGCACTCAATACAATCACCAACATTTTGGGACATAAAGTCTTAGTAGAATATGGCAACTAGTGCTGCGAAAAGGAACATGACTTCTGCACAGATTCTCTCTGCTACTCCCTCCAAGGCTCCCTGAGTTGAGTTTTATAGGATCCTCCATTGGAAGATTGGCCCGAAGGAAAGTGGGTGGTTTATTTTTGTCCGATCAGAGTCGGAACAATTGGAAGATTTGGGAATTCTCAAGCGATCTGTCATTTAAGTGTCAATTATTTGGGAATTGATCAAAGTTGAGCAGATTCATCTTAACCACATGAAGCGAAAAGGGTTTTTATTCATTTATTTAGAAAAAAAAATCCCATAGAAGGATAAAGGCCACTCAGCCTACATGACCATTCAATTAGATTGTGATCTGAATCCCAATTTCCAACAACCTATGTTTTGAAATATTCACTTGACCTAGTCTCCAGTTGAGTGTTTCAGAGTTCCACTATCAAGCACCCCCCCCACCACCCCCCTGGGTGTCACAGGCCTTTTATGTGAATCAGACATTTTTCAACTAACAACTTCATGAAACATTTCATTTAGCAGCAATCCTGATTAGTTGAGATAATGTGTTCAAAGTCAACAACCCATTTACAGTTGATCGCAACCATTTGAATGCGCCTAATTGAAGCAGCCAAGAATACACAAGTGTGTCAATTTTGGTAGGTTTTCAAAGGGTGGGTCAATATGTAACCTGATGAAATGGTGCACTGGTCTGCTCATTGCACCAGTGTTAACTGCAGTCAGTTTATTTCATGTAGAAAAGATGCTTGGAGAGACCACAATCGATCTTTAGCAAATAAAACCCAGGGTTAACAATTCAGGGCTATCCATTTATACAACATGTAGGGCATTAGTGCTCTGCAATTTCTTCCATTTTAATCTTCCTTTCCTCTTGAACCAGCACTCTTCTCTCCACCACCCCCACCCCCCACCCCTCCTCAGGGCAGGAGGCTGCTTCGATTTTCCCTTCACCATCCGTCAGCCAGCAGGCACAGGTAGAGTTGCCAAATTTGATTGGAATGGGTTCTATCATGTGTGATCGCACTATCAACCCATGCGCCCACCCCTGCTTACCTGACGCATCAATTGTGGCACCCCCACCTTCCTGTACCAACGGGAAAGGGGAAGTGAATTATCCAATCAGGCAAGGGACAACCTTTCACCACCCTTCCAATATAGTTGTAACTTGAACAGGCCCCAGGAGAGAGAGAGAGAGAGAGAGAGAGAGAGAGAGAGAGAGAGAGAGAGAGAAAAAAATCGCAAGGTTTTTAAGCAGCGTCCTTGAAATGAGTTCCCTGAGGGTTGCAAGCCTATGTACAGGTGCCATGCAAGAATACAAAGAGGTGGCCCACAGTACTAAAGCAAAATACCATGGAAATCTAAAATAAGCAAAATGCTGGAAACCCTCAGCAGGCCTAGCAGCATCTGTGGAGAAAAGGACAGAGTTAGCAAACAGGTCGATGACCCGTCAGAACCGTTCCACCAACCTGAAACACTGACCGTTTCTATCTCCAGGTCCACTTCCCGACTTGAACGATTTCAAGCATTTATGGTTTTTATGTTACGTTATTATATAAAAAAGGGATCCTTAATGCTCTGCGGTAGCTGGGAATTAAGTTTCCCCATTCAAAAAAAAAAAATTAATGGGCCACCCAGATACAGATCATTGTTACAGAGAGTAGAGTCCACAAACGCTGAGCCAGTGTTATCTTGCTGAGGGAATTAATTCAGAAACTCCTGTTAATTCCAGGGACACAATGAAAAAGCACAAAATGCTGGAAATGTACAGAAAACCCAGGTTAGGCAGCACCTGCAGAGATAAACAGAATTAATGTTTCGGTTGAAGTTGTGTCAGTGCGTTCGGACAGGAATTCACCAAACTGAAAAGTTTAACTCTATAGATGCTCCTGCCTTGGAAGTATTTCCAGCATTTTCCTAGTCATCATAAAAAGCAAATCACTTGGCACAATAGACTAGGTTGAAATGAGTGATCGAGACAGAAAAAAAATTAAAGCAAGCTTTAAGATCAGGAAAGCGGAATTTTCCACCACAGTGTTAGCATCAAGGCACTGACACGATGCTGTGTTTACCTAAAATATAGCTCAATTTCAAATCAAAATACAGGATTCAGGATTCCTAAAAGTTACATTCACCCTGTTAACTAGGGACAAAAACCTCTCAGAACCCTTACGAGATAGAGGAGGAATTTTTGGCTTACTGCCAGCTGAATTTTCACTCAGTCACTAGAAATGTGTTAAGCTTGCTCTAACATACATTGCTCCCCTTGCTGCAGAATACACCAAAATCACAACTAATAGATTTATTAAAAAACTGAACAGTTGAACCTACCATCACAACTATATTGAAAGGTTAAGAGCCCACATGCATTTCATTTCAGATGCAGTCCTGCCAGATCAGTAACTACAGGAGGAATGTTAAGTGGTTCTTAGTTTCACCAGAAAGACAAGCCTCTGGAAGGAGTTGCCAGGTTGTACGATGGCTGCACATGCAGGGTGAATGTGATCTGGACTGGAATCTATTGCCTGCCCAATAACATATTTCACCCCCCTCCTTGGATTCACCTAGTTCCGTTGAAGGGTCATGAGGACTCGAAACGTCGACTCTTTTCTTCTCCGCCGATGCTGCCAGACCTGCTGAGTTTTTCCAGGTAATTCTGTTTTTGGGTTGGAGATCAACTTGTTTTTATTGAGTCGTGCATGGATGTGGGTGTTGCTGGCTGGGCCAACATTTATTGTCCATCCCCCAATTGCCCCTGAGAAGGTGGTGGTGAGCCACCTTCTAGAACTGCTTCAGGTACAGTGCTGTTAAGGAGGGAGTCCAGGATTTTGACCCAACAGCAGTGATGGAACAGTAATATATTTCCAAGTCAGATAGGTGCGCAGCTTGGAGGGGAACTTGTAGGTGGTGGAGCTCCCATGCACCTGCTGACCTAGTCCTTCTCGACAGTAGAGGTTGCGGGTTTAGAAGGTGTTGTTGAAGGAGCCTTGGTGAGTCACTATGCATCTTCTAGATGGCACACTGCTGCCACTGTGTGTCAGTGGCAGAGGCAGTGAATTTTTGAGATTGGCACCCTATAATGAAATGTGGTGAGATGGGGTGCCAATCAGGCAGACTGTTTTGCCTTGGATGGCACCAAGCTTAATTATTGCTGGAAGTGCATTCTTCCAGAGTATTCCATCATATTCCTGACGTGTGTGCCTTGTAGATGGTGGACACGCTTTGGGGAGTCAGGTGGTGAGATACTCTCTGCAGAATTCCCAGCCTCTGACCTGCTCTTATAGCCACAGTATTTATATGGCTGGTCCAGTTCTGTTTCTGGTCAGTGGTAACCCTCAGGATGTTGATGGGATGCTTTTATTTATTTGTTATTGACCCAAGGTGAATTTTTATATGGCTGGTTTTCCTCACCCCAGTTCATTGTCTATATTCAAAATTTAACATAGCTTAAAGCAGAAGTCGTAATAACATCTAGAAGTACAGCTAGGATCCAGCACTCAAAAGAACCACTGATGGAAAAGCTGATGAGTTTTAAAATCATGAAACCACAGTGAAGATCCAGTTTTCATTAATTGTAATTACTGATCATTCAAAGCACTACTCATTACAAAACTGGGGTATGACATATAGACAGGCATTGTGAACTGAGAAGCAAAATACTGCGGACGCTGGAAATCTGAAAGAGAAACCGAAAATGCTGGGGGAAAAAACTCAGCAGGTCTGACAACATCTGAGGAGAGTAAAGCAGAATTGATGTTTCCAGTCCGTATGACCCTTCTTCAGCTCTGACAAGTCATACGGACTCAAAACGTTCACCGCTTTTCTCTCCACAGATGCTGTCAGACCTGCTGAGTTTTTCCCCAGGATTTTGTTTTTCATTGTGAACTGGTGACTGAACTGACAGGCAAAACGCACTGCAGCAGGCATCTGGCCAAACCCAATTGTTTCAAATAGAAACATGACTGGTACAACATCACCATCATAGACTAAACGGCTCGAGTCTATTCACCCAAAACCACCAGGTTGACTTAGTTCCCGTGCATAGAAAATCAAGTGGTCTCCCAAAATTTCAAGTCTATCTTGAAGTGAAGGGGATTTCAGTTTGTAGTAGAATTGTCATGGTTTTATTGTTTTTAATTTCCAACATTCAGCTCAAAGCTAAGAAGCCGAGGGTTCGTTAAAACTGCTTCGGATAGCTTGCCAATCCAGAATTTTAGTACAAGTATTTTTTCCTCAAAGATAATGGACCCCTAGCAAAGGTTATGCAGCTGGGTGGAAAAGGTAGGGGGAGATACCTGTTGAGTGCAAAGAAATAAACTACTATCCTACAATTTGACCCAGTACTCGGAGGAGCCAACTTGAGCTTAGGCCTTCCTTGACTTCAGCCCTTCGCTTCTCTGCCAGTGAGCTAGCATTGTGCCACAGCATGGGTTTTCTATGACATTCTATGACATCTTTTGGTTATCTCCACCTATCACTGGCCCTCTATCCAGCTCTACTTGTCCCACCCCACCCCTTAAACCAGCTTATATTTCACCTCTGTTCTATTTTTACTAAGTTCTGTTGAAGGGTCATTCGGACTCGAAATGTTAACTGTGTTCCTCTCCACAGATGCTGCCAGACCTGCTGAGTTTTTCCAGGTATTTTTGTTTTTGTTATGGGTTTTCTATATCACTACACCCATCCTGGGCATAGGCAGGCAGAATAAGGAAAGGTTGGGGTAGGGCAGCCAATCGTCGGGTTGGATGACAAGTGCCATCACATTTAACAACTACCATGGTTCTCTGTGTGAGCTACCCTCTCCCCACACTGTTCGTGTGCTTAATTAAAGTGTTTAATACAAATTTCATCAGAAAATGTTACAGGACAAAACCCCTTCCTGGATAAAGTGACCAGAACACAACAGTACACGTTAACTGCACAATCTACCACTATTTGTTGAAAATAAACTGGAGACTCACGTTAGTCAATGAATAAATATATGTCAACAGCCTTACATTATGGACAGATGCGGGTAAAACTGCAGCCAATTTATATTTGCAGGATCACTTGTCTTTATTCATTTGCTAACAGCAATCCAGCAACTAGCTCACTTCAACACCTCGGGTATGCACACATGCATTAACAGGTTATGCACAAAAGCTGGGCTTTAAACTCAAGTCTCCAATTTCAATTCATCCTGTCAATCTTAATACAGGACGAGGCCAAGAGGTATTTGGATCAAATCTAGTTTATGCTTTAACAGGATCAATACGCTGTGATGATGCCTATCTGCAAATAATGGATTTAAATTCATCAGGGCCTGAAGATTAGGTATGGCTCCAGAAATGAATGGAGTCAGCCTTATCAGTGATAGCACTCTTGCCTGGGTTACAAGGGTGGGTGTTCAAAACCTAGAATTTGGAGCATATAATTGAGCCTGTCACTTTGTGTAAAGCCAAGGGCAGTGTATAAATATTCAACTCTTAAGGTCATCAAAGCATCACTGATAGTAGAAGTGTCACATACCCTCCAAAAGAGTTATGACATACTTTGACTCATTATAAGCTTTCTTATCAGCAATGTTTCTAAACCGGGAATTCAGGAAGATGGCAATGTCACTTGACTAGTAACCCAGAGGCCCAGGCTAATGCTCTGGGGACATGGGTTCGAATCTCACCACGACAGCTGGTGGAATTTAAACTCAATTAATAAAATTTGGAGTTATAGTGGCCATGAAGCGAATGTCAATAGGTCAACCAGATGGTTGTGACAAATGTCCTTTAGGGAAGGAAAATCTGCCATCCTTACCTGACCTACATGTGACTCCAGATCCACAGCAATGTGGTTGACTCTTAACTGCTCTCTGAACTGGCCTAGCAAGCCCTCAGTTCAAGGGGAATTAGGGAAGGGCAACAAATGCTGGCCTTGCCAGCAACACCCACATCTCATAAAACCACAAATGAAGAAAAAGACAGGAGTAGTGAGAAAGGTTTCATGGAACAGTTCAATAAGTCATTTATTTGTTTCAGCTGTAAACTGGAGGCTTAAGTACAAATGTGGTGTTAAGCTTTTGTGCATCCAAAATCTGAAAAATTCAGAAATCACCACCAGCTGTCATTTGACCAAGATGTTAACATGCACTTCAGGCCAGACAAGGTTTCATAATGCTATGGAACTATTTGAAAAGCAAGGGAGTTTAACTTGTGTTAGTTGTGTTGCAAGGTATGTTGTCATTCATTGCTTCGTTTCTTCACATGAATGAACTATTCTTGTAGGTATACAATATGCTTGGTCACTCAAATATAGAACACAGGAGATAGGTGAAGGTGGCCATTCAGCCCCCCAAGCCTGCTCTGCCATTCAACTAGATCATGGCCGATCTTCTATCTCAATGCCATTTTCTCCACACCATCCCCATATCCCTCAACATCTTTATTACCTATAAATCTCTGTCTTAAACATACACAATGATTGAGCCTCCACAACCCTCTGGGGTAGAGGATTTCAAAGATTTACCACCCTCAAGTGAAGAAATTCCTCCTGATCCCAGTCCAAAATGGCCTACCCTTTAATCTGAGATTATCCCCCTGGAAATAGCATCCCCCACTTCCTCCACAGGCAGGGGAAACGTCCTTCCTGTATCCTTTGTAAGAACTTGATAAGCTTCAATGTGCATTGAGCAATATTAAGTGAGCCTTTATTTCAGACACTAGAAAGCAGCTAGCTTACTTGAATTTAAAATAGTGCTGTCCCCTTTCATATTAAAAAGGTGACGAGCCTTTGCAGTTGTATGGTGAAACACATCAGGGCATGTTGCGCCAGATATCAAAGGCAAAAGTTGCAGAAAAATGGTAATTATATTAAAATGGCATAAAATTAAAAGATGCTCCAACCCATTTAACGCTCAATAAATCAAGCTTGATGGACAAGAACGTGTCAACACCTATTGATAAACACATATTGCTAAGTATTCTATTTCAACCCTCATGATAAAAATCGAGCCTGGAGCTGGATAGACAGCCAGTGATAGGTGGAGGCAAAGCAGAGATTGCCAGCTCCACCTGTCCCCACCCCACCCTTAAACAGCTTATATTTCACCTCATTTCTATTTCTCTGATGAGTTCACACGGACTCGAAACTTTAACTGTCCCCCACTCCACAGATGCGGTCAGACCTGCTGAGTTTTTCCAGCTATCTGTTTTTGTTTCAGATTTCCAGCATCTGCAGTATTTTGCTTTTATCGATGTGTAAACGCCCATTGGTCATGCAAAGATTTTGCAGTTTCTATTTGGCACTAACTTTTCAAATTGGAAAAGAGAAACATTTGCTCTTTCACGTCACTTTAGGAATAGATTTGTACAATTGTTGCCGCTTTCTGGCAAAAAAAAAGGAAAATCAAAAAATTAGGGGTTTTGCTCATACCATTACTTTTTAAAAAAAAAGGTCACTATGTTCTTGGATGCATACTTATCTACTTTAGTGGTTTCTGTTCCTTGAAGGGAGATTGCAAGTAGATTGTTCTACTGCAATGCTTCCTGCTTAACCTATGACTCACCCATCAGTTGCCTGTGCCAGGCTGTACCTTGGATGGTTCAGTAAATAGTGCACTCACTTTGCAAGTTGCTAAGAATTGTATCCCGCCCCCCCCCCCCCCAAAAAAAAGGCAGCTGCTTTTAGATCAAAGTGGAATCCTACCCCTTGTGTTAAGGTTACCAACTGACTCACTTCTGCTCTCCCACGGGATATGACAGCACAAAACAAGACAGTCTGGTTTGCTTGGAGCGAGTGCTCATTCAACAAGCTCTGATTTCCAACACTGTTTCTTATACACTTCTGTAAATCTTGTGCCCATTTTGATTGATCTTTGCAATACAGAAACCTTCTAAAAGGAAGGTCGACCAATGCTACAAACTCTTAACAAAATTTCAAATTAAGGATTGCTCCTTTCAGATCAAAGGACATAAATCCCAGGTACAGACGTGTCCTAGAAATCAATGTTTTGCAATAAATTATCAGAGCTTTTCTAAATAGCAACCAGGAGCTCTTGCTCGAGATATCTCCCCAACCAGAAAAGCAACTCCAATCAACATAAGCCACTGACTGAAACTATGACCATTGTTTGGAGGCTAGGCGCTACAGCAAGGTAACTTTCCCCATTCAATTAGGAGGGCCAAACAGATTTCACCACACCGAAATGTAGTAAATGATAAATAGACTCGAAACACAAACTCTTTTGTTTCTCTCTCCACAGGTGCTGCCAGGTCTGAATTTTTTCACCCCCCCGCCCCCAGCATTTCCTGTTTTTTTTATTTCAAATTTCTCAATCGCTGGGGGTGAAACAATCATACTCAAAATTCGGTGTTGCATTTTAGAATTTTACAAAAAGGTAGTGACGCTTCTTTGAAAGGGAAATGCAGCAGTTTGGTTGGTATAGGACTTGCCTCATGTCAGGTCCTGCAGTTTTGGTGCAAAATATCACCTGAGTTTGGAGTTGGAGCCAGAAACCAGGACAAGGAGGTGACTCTTAATTGAGGTAAAGCGTTGTGAAAGAAGGTCCAGCTGGAATTTAGCCACCATCAATAGCTTATGGTTAAAAAGCATAATGAGCTAGTAACAATATTTGTCACGTTAGAATGTGGTTTAAATACAAGAAAAACCCACAAAATACTGTTGGAGGCTGGAAATAAGAAAAAAAATAGAAAGCACTCGGGTGGCTACCCTGGATGCTTCTAGCATTTCTGCTTTAAAAGACCAGTTTTACAAAATGAATTATCAGTTTGCTCCAGGGCTAAACATAATTATTTTTCATTTATGTATTTGTGAAGACAAAGTGACCAGTGTTAAAAGTCCGAGATCAATCTCAACTCAATTCCCTTCAGGCTAACATATTCAAGGTGCTTTTCAACCTTCTGGCCCTCATCAATCTGAAGCATTATAGAGCAGGGGTCAGTGGTACTCAAGTCAGAATACAGTGAGTTAACACCGAAATCTCTAAAGTCCCTGTCCCACACAATGCTTCAGCGCAGAACTATCAGTGTGCTGCCTAAAAGATGGGAGATAGAACGTGAGCTGGAAAGTCAGCCAATAGATGGTGAAATGCTATTTGCTCCTTCTGTTCAGGCGATAAGGAGGAGAAGCAAAATCCGAAAACCAAATAAAAAGTTTGATGCTTCTTGCAAACTACAAGGGTGATTAAAATTTATATGCCCGTTCGTGGGAAGCAGAGCATGTTGCTAAGAATGTTGCGTAAGCCAACATTGCTGGACATCATAATCACAATTGCACAGGGAGGTGGGGGGTGCACATCAAGGATTTTTTTTTATAAAACTCTACGATATTCAGTTGATATCTATAAACACAGGCCCCGAGTTTCCGGTTTGGGCACAAAGGGCACTTGTTTACAGAGGTGTTTGATCAAGTTTCTGCTCGCTCATTTACATATTGCCACATACAAAATTCGCCATGAACAAGTGCAACTGGGTAATGTGAGAATGTAGTTTTTGAAGTTTTGAATTAAAAATATATGGGTTAAGCACAAAAGCATTTTTTAATCAGAGTCTAGTCCAATATGATTCGCCCAATTTTAGTTAAGTGAAGATAACTTTAAACCGACAGAATTGTGATTTTATTTAGTGTGTAATGTACCTTTAAGAATAATACTTGTTAGGAAAGATCACATAACCAATAGAGTAGCGCAGGCTACTTAAGCAGTCAGTGTAGAGATAGAGTTGGAGTTGAAAGCATGCGTGTAGTTGCTGCTGAGTATATTGTAAATAAACTTAATGTTTCCACCCAAGAAGCGACTGATCAACTCTATCACTAACAGCACAACTCGGCCACCCTACAACAGAACCATTTACAAGTTACATTGTGCATTATAGAAAATAAATAAAATAGGGTACCTATAGTGTTCTTGCATTATTAGGAGCTCAACTTTTAGAGCCAAGGTCTTCAAACATGCTCAATTAGCAGAAAACGTTGACAATTTAATCCGAGGCAGTGCCCAGGTGTGAGGGGGTCCGGCTCCCAAACTTTTGGAAACTTCCACAAAAGCTTGCAAAAAACTAGATTTGTTCTCGAAATCCCACCCCCCCCCCCACCCAACCGACCCCCAACCTTATGCATTGGATTGGTTGAATTGTTCCCCCAAAAAAATAAAAATAAAAATCAGCACAGCCTAGCAGAAGGTCCAGGCCTTAAATGCAACTAGTCCAATTACACAAGTGATCGGTTCAGTAGATGTTTCTGGACTGAAGACTACGTCCAATATTAAGAACATAAACTCCCAAGAAATCATTGCCAGATTTTAAAACTTGCACAATTCTATTGCTGAACTGCCCTGTTGGCCAGGGTTGTAAATGAGTGCCAGAAACCCCCTGCAGATTTCTGGGGTCAATGAAAAGGTTATACATTCATTAACTTTGATGCATTACACAGAGGTCCACTAAACCATCCAAGTTAGGAGTAGGAGTCCATGTACAGTCCAAACCTTAAGTAATTACATCTAAGAAAGAATTACCAAGAGATAAATATTTGGTTGCACTAGCTTTTGAAGATCATGAGGCTAAGCTACGTTTGACAAAACCATGTTAAATATAAATACTTTTGAATTCAATCCTGCGGTTTAATAGTTGAACATATTGACTATCTGCCAATTGAAAAGGCAAACATTTATAATTGGTGAGAATAAGTGTAGCTTTAGTTTGGTCATTGGCAAAGAAGTTCAACTTGAAGCCAATTTTAAAAAGGTACAATTCATCTCAGCTTTTTAAATAACTTTTAAAAAGCACTTGCAAACATATAGGAGCAAGCCATTTCGACCCCTCTAGTCTGATCTGCCATTCAACTAGAGCATGGCTGATCTACCTTAAACACATTTTCCCACACTATCCTCATAGCTCTCCATGTCTTTACTATCTAGAAAGATCTTGCTTTCAACACCACTCAATTTGAGGTTTGTAAGTAGTGAGATATTCCTTAAGTGAAATAGAAAATGGTAGAACCTTTCCAAGAATTACTTCTTATGGTTAAAGATTCTTCACCGCTACAACAACAACTCATCTGCAGCCCATTCACACAAACTCCCAACTTACCCAATACCATCCCACTCAAACCCAACTCTCCCACTCCCCAATTGACGTTTTGGAAAAAAAAATACAATCAGTTCCCCATAAATTCAAAAATCCTTGTCCATAAACCTCTAAATGAACTTCCCCCCCCACCCCCATCCTGCTGGCAAGTCTTAACATTTATTAACACAACATGCAGGGAAAAAAAATCACAAAATATCATTCACACCTCCCTCCGCCCAGCACAACCTTCCATCCCTCTCCAAGTGGGAAAGGGAAGCCGTACTGAGCGATATTACGTGTACATCTTGGATTTTCACAATCAACCTACTGTCCCTTATAAAATTTGGTAGAGGTCAAATTCAGTTTGGAGTGGCAGGTTATACAAATCCTGCTACATTAAAACCTGCTTCAAGTGGCACTACCACCCCCCAAGCTTGATACATCCAAGCAGGCTAGCAACTCGTGTCAGAGTATCTGCATGATCCAGATTCCCCATTTTATGTGAAAAGGTCTCAAGTTGTGTCTCAAGTTAGAAGTAGTGGACATGCAGAAAATTCCACATCTGGCTAACTTATGGTTAAATAAAAATAATAATTACCTGTTTTGATGTTAGCTTGATCAGTGACCCTTCATAACCCTGTAGGGGAAAAATACATTACAATAATGGAATTTTTACAATTAAAAGGTGTTAGTACTTCTCAAAACGAAGCGCGCAGTTTGAACTGGTTGAATTAAATCAGTTCAATGCCAGGTGAGATTAAATAGGCAAATTCAATACCAGGTTTCCAAAAGACATGTTTCAATCTCTAAAAGGAAAAACTACAACTGAAAGCGAAGGCATATGGTAGAGAGATTATAATTAAGCTAGCCTTGAATTTAAAATGCTAAAAGCACACTTCTAGATTTTAAAAAGTGGAAACCACTTTGGACAAGTACAACTAAATTGAACATATTGTCTCAAGTTTATAAACAAACATCTTGATTTTTGCACAAGTCTCACCCAGTGGGTACAAAACTTCAATGCAGAGACCTAAAGTGAGGCTGTGAGATTGACAAAAATTTGTGGGCCTGTTGATTGCAATATCAATGTTTTAAGGTCAAGGTCTTTGTAGGTCACCCAAGGCTTCTCTCCTGTCCCCTCCTATTTTTAAAGGGGTAGACGTGGAAGGGGTCCTCAACTTTGGCAGCATATCCTTTTACAAGGCCCAGGTAAGAGGAGAGCTAATGTGGTTCAGTGAATAGTGTTTGTGCTTCAAGCGTCACTAAGTTCTGGGAAATCCCAATCCAGAGACTTGAGCACAAAAATCCAGGCCAACATATCAGCACCGCGCTAAAGGAAGTGCTGCACACAGTTGGAGGTGCAATTTTTTGGATAAGATGTTAAGTTGAGGACTCACTGGCTCTCAGGTGAGCAGAAAAGCATCCCCTGGCACAATTTGAAGGAGGGAGTGAGAATTCAGCCTGATGTCCTGGTCAAAATTTATCCCTTAAGCAACATCCCAAATTAGTATCTGATCATATTGCTATTTGAGAGACCTTGTGTGCCAATTGACTGCCACTTATCCCTGCATTACAACAAAGACGATACTCCTAAAAGCACTTGAATGGCTGCAGAGTGCTTCTGAGTGCCCTGAAGCTGTGAAAGGCACCAAGACTATTGTTCTTCTTAAAATAAAACCCAGTGATTTAACAGCACCAGGGTTGCTGAGGAGACTCATTAGAATGAAGAGTCACTCAAGTCAAAAGATAAAATGCAATTTGAAAAAAGGCCAATTAGACTGAATGCTCAGTTTAGAGCACATTTATTGTGCCTGCCTGCAAAGTTGATATTGCTCACAGAGCATTACATTACATTGTTCATCAGGAATTTATCTTGCGCAAGAGCATTCGTCAACCTGCCCACAAAAGCTGCTGGGCCCAAGTCTATCAATTTACTTATGTATGCGTTGCTACTGCAGCCAAACAGCTGACGGATTAACCCAAGGATACATTACCGGTCTGTGTATTGTTAGTCTACAATACTAAACTTAATGGCTGGGACTTTGCAGTCAGTAGTAAAGGAAGAGTGCTTGCTGCTGCCCTTGAAGGGAGCGGAGAGATCTAGTGACTTGTGGGGGAAAAGCAAACTAAAAGCATTCTCCGCAAGCAATTGTAGAGTATTTCTTATTGGGAATTCTTGGCGTTGAGCTGTAGCGATGCTCAAATCGCCCAGGGTGACCACTTACATCAAAAAAAATTAATCCTTGTGAATCCGCAAACCAGAAGAAACGAAAATTGTATTATGCTCTCCAAAATAAAAGCAAAGATTGCCCATACATATAGATGGCACATCATGAACATTAAAAACTTAATAATCTAGCAATTTAATAATCCAGGAGAAAGTTAGCTATCAGGAAAGATCAGAGGGGCCGAGGGCTTTTTTTTGGAGCAGGGATGGTTGAGGGGAGATTTAATTGGAAGTGTAAAAAAATGACGAGAGGCCTGGATACAGCAGAAGGTCCCATTTCCCTCAACAGAGGGGGAAGTCAATAACCTTGGGGGGGGTGGGGGGGGGGGGGTGCAGAGTTTTGTTTTTAAGTAAGTGGTAGAAGGATTAGAGGGGAGTTGAGGAGAATTCTTTTCACCCGGAGGGTGGAGAGAGTCTGGAACCCACTGCCTGAAAGGGTCATAGAGGCAGAAAACCACTTGGCTACGCACTTGGGAAGGGCTGTAAACTACAGGGCTGGAGAGTAGGATTAGGCTGGATAACACATTTTTGGCTGCTGCAGGCATGAGCTGAATGGCCTCCTCCTGTGCTATAAATTTGATGTGAGCAATTAATCATAAGAAACACTTAACAGCCAAATGTAAAAATGAGCTTTTCCAAGACCAGCTCAAATTGTTCAGCAGTGATATTACTCCAATCACTGTTTGAAATGGTTATACCTAATCAAGCAGGCTTAACTGTTGATGGGGTTTCTAACAGCGATATTGGGGGCAGGGGGGTGTGGAAAAAGAGGAATTTCACCAGGTCGATTGATTTTACCAGCCTGGGGTGGGTTCCAGGTTCCGCAGCACAGCCTGTGATGGGGCCATGAGTAAGACACCCAGCAATTCAGGATTTCTACAATAGCCTGCGATTTGGCTAAATCCTGAAGATTCAAAACAATAACGATGATGGATGCTAACAGCACACACACACAAAATAAATTCTGTCACAGGATGTAGGCATTTGTTGCCCATCCCTAATTGCCCATAAGGTGGCAGTGGCGAGCACCCTGCTCGAGCCGCTACAATCCATGGGGCGCAGGTACACCCCATGGTGCTGTTAGGGAGGAGTCTTCCTTTCCAAAATAAAGAGATGGGCGCACACAATCCACTAACTGCCTTAAGCAAACCAAATTGAGTCTATGGACCACACTTGAAGGTTGTTAAGTGCTTATCAAATTCCATAAAACCAAGCAGCACCTAATTTGTCCAAGTATCAAAACACACTTTATACACAAACTCTGGTGCAAGATCGGCAGTTGTTACCGGAAGCCATAGTCCAAGCTGAGCAGTAATTCTTTCAAAACAAAAATTAGCACCTCAGACTCAAATGTTAATTGCTAGAAGCAAACCATGTTCAACATTTTATCCAATTTCAAGAACACTTGCGCGCTGATCAGCCAAACGGACTGAACTCTTACACACCAGTGAGAAAAAGACATCTTTCGAGGGTGGCCTTATAAACCAGAACCAGTCTTCAGAAAAACAGGCTCAAAAAGCATCCCATTGAAGAAGGACAAACAGCCAGGTGCATGGAGTGTAATTCACTTGAATAACATGTCATTCTAACATTGTTCAAAGTGAAGGAAACTATTCCCCTAGCAGGGTCCCCTGCAATATGTAAAATTTGAGGTTCTGTCAGTTATCCAAGGATTCATATCGTTATTCTGCAGACTTTACAATTGTATTTTTGCAAACAAGATTTTTTAAAATAAAAAGTATTTGCATTAAATTAGGTACCTGGTTATCTAGTTGATACAATATATTAAATGCAGCTCCATGTCAATACAACCTCATTAAACGGAAGTAATGGAACTCTCCCCTCACTTAAAAACTACAAACTCCTTTTGGGTGCAGTTCAAAGAATTGGTGACCTGGAGGTCCTACAGAGTAATGGTGGTAGGCTGTCATCCTAGAAAGTTTTTTTTTTATTCACATGACATGGGCCTCGCTGGCTGGGCCAGCATTTATAACCCTTCCCCAATTGCCCTCGATGTGTTGGTGAGCTGTCTTCTCGAACTGCTGTAGACCATGTGGTGTAGGTACACCCATGGTGCTGTTAGGGAAGGAATTCCAGGATTTTGACCCGGCGACAGTGAAGGAACGGCGATATATTTCCAAGTCAGGATGGTGATGGCTTGGAGGGGAACTTCCAGCTGGCGGTGTTCCACTGTGTCAGTGGCAGAGGGAGTTGATGTTATTTTAGTGGATGGGGTACCAATGAAGTGGGCTGCTTTGTCCTGGATGGCATCAAGCTGGTGTTGTTGGAGCTGCACTCATCCAGGCAAGTGGGGAGTATTCCATCACACTCCTGACTTGTGCCTTATTAAATGGTGGACAGGCTTTGGAGAGTTAGGAGATGAGTTATTCATTGCATGATTCCTAGCCTCTGACCTGCTCTTGTAGCCACAGTATTTATATGGCTAGTCCAGTTCAGCTCCTGTTCAATGGTAACCCCCAGGGATGTTGGATTATAGGAGATTCGGCAATGGCATTGAATGTCAAGGGGAGATGGTTAGATCCTCTCTTGTTGGGAGATAGTACTTGCACTTGTTTGGCATAAATGTTACTTGTCACATAAGCCCAAGCTTGAATGTTGTCCAAGTCTTGCTGTGTAAAGACATGAACTGCTACAGTATGAGGAGTTGCAAATGGTGCTGAGCACTGTAATCAGTGAACATCTGCACTTCTGACCTCTCATGGTGGAAGGAAGATCATTGATGGAGCAGCTGGATATGGTTGTGCCTAGGACACTATCCTGAGGAACTCCTGCAGTGATGTCCCAAAATGGAGATGATTGACCTCCAACAGCCACAACCATCTTCCTTTGTGCTAGGTATGACACTAATCAGCAAAGAGTTTTCCCTGATGCCCATTTACTCCACTTCTGCCAGGGCTCCTTGATGCCACTTTGCTGCTTTGTCAAGGGCAGTCACTCTCATCTCTGGAGTTCAGACCTTCTGTCCATGTTTGGAACAAGGCTGTAATGAGGTCAAGAGCTGAGTGATCCCGGCATGTGCAAAATGGAGCATCAACAAGCAGGTTATCACTGTGAGTGCCACTCAATAGCAGTCAATGACCCCGCCATCACTTTACGGATGGGACAGTAGTTGGCCAGGTTGGATGTGTCCTGCTTTAGGTGGACAGGATGTACCTGGGAAAATTTCCACATTGCCAGGAAGATGTCAATATTGTAGTTGCACTGGAACATCTTGGTTAGGGGCGTGGCTAGTTCTGGAGCACAAGTCTTCAGTGCTATTGCTGGAATGTTATCAGGGCCATAGCCTTTGCAATATCCAGAACCTTCTGCCATTTCTTGAAATCACAGAGTGAATTGAATTGGCTGAAGACTGGCATCTATGATGCTGGGGACCTCCGGAGGAGGCCGAGATGGATCATCTGCTCAGCACATCTGGCTGAAGATGGTTGTGAGCGTTTCAGCCTTATCTTTTGCACTGATATGCTGGGCTCCCTCATTATCGAGGATGGGGTATTTGTGGAGCTTCCTCCTACAGTGAGTTTAATTGTCCACCACCATTCATGACTGGATGTGGTAGGACTGCAGAGCTTAGGTCTGAACCATTGGTTATGGGATCACTTAGCTCTGTCTATCACTTGCTCTTGGCACGCATGTAGTCCTGTGTTGTAGCTTCACCAGGTTTTAAGTATGCCTGGTGCTGCTCCTGGCATGCCCTCCTGCACTCTTCATTGAACCAGGGTTGATCCCTGGCTTGGTGCTAATGGTAGAGTGGGGAACATGTCAGGCCATGAGGTTACAGATCGTGGCTACATACAATTCCGTGGCTGCCCCACAGCATTTCATGGATGCCCAGTTTGGAGTTGCTATTTATCACATTTAATATGGTGGTAGTACCGCAATACACGATGGAGGGTATCCTCAATGTGAAGGTGGCACTTAGTTTCCACAAGAGCTGTACAGTGGTCACTCCTACCAATGCCATCATGGACAAACATCTGTGACAGGTAGACTGATGAGCACGAGGTGAAGTAAGATTTTCCCCTCTTGTTGGTCCCCTCACTGCTTATAACAGACCCAGACCAGCAGTCATGCTCTTTAGGACTCGGCCAGCTCGGTCAGTCATAGTGCTACAGAGCCACTTTTGGTGATGGACATTGAATTCCTTCACCCAGAGTACATTCTGTACCATTGCCAACCTCAGTGAACACCAAGTGGTGTTCAACATGGAGGAGCACTGCTTCATTAGCCAAGGCCGGGGGTGGGGGGGGGAGGTGATAATCAGGAGGTTTTCTTGCCCATGTTTGACTTGATGCCATGAGACTTCATAGGGTCTGGAGTCGATGTTAAGTACTCCCAGGGCAACTCCCTCCCGACTATATACCATCTTGGTGCCACTTCTGATGGGGGTGTCCTGCCAGTGGGCCAGAACGTGTTCTCGTGGTATCTGGGACATTATCTGCAAGGTACGATTCCGTGAGTATGGCTGCGTCAGGTTGTTGCTTGACTCATCTGTGAGATTACTCAATGTCCGCACAAGCTCCCAGATGTTAGTAAGATGTTTGGAAAAAGAACTTGCATTTATGTAATGCCTTTCACAACCATAGCACGTCCCAAAGCACTTTACAGCCACGGACATATTTTTGGCAGCTAATTTGTGCAGAGCAAGCTTCCAAAACAGCAACGTAATAACCTGTTTTTTTGCAAAGCAAATTTGGGTATTAATTTTGGCCAGGGACCTCAGAACGCCCCGCCTCCTCTTCAATAATAATGCCATGCAATCTAGGGGGCATATGGGGCCTTAATTTACTAATCATCTGAAAGACAGCAACTCTGATGTTGCAGCACTCCTACACTGGCATTGAAAACATCAGCCTAGGTTCGAGACCGAGCGAGCGGGAGAGGGGAGAGAGAGACCGAGCGAGCGGGAGAGGGGAGAGAGACACCGAGCGAGCGGGAGAGGGGAGAGAGACACCGAGCGAGCGGGAGAGGGGAGAGAGACACCGAGCGAGCGGGAGAGGGGAGAGAGACACCGAGCGAGCGGGAGAGGGGAGAGAGACACCGAGCGAGCGGGAGAGGGGAGAGAGACACCGAGCGAGCGGGAGAGGGGAGAGAGACACCGAGCGAGCGGGAGAGGGGAGAGAGACACCGAGCGAGCGGGAGAGGGGAGAGACACCGAGCGAGCGGGAGAGGGGAGAGACACCGAGCGAGCGGGAGAGGGGAGAGACACCGAGCGAGCGGGAGAGGGGAGAGACACCGAGCGAGCGGGAGAGGGGAGAGACACCGAGCGAGCGGGAGAGGGGAGAGACACCGAGCGAGCGGGAGAGGGGAGAGACACCGAGCGAGCGGGAGAGGGGAGAGACACCGAGCGAGCGGGAGAGGGGAGAGACACCGAGCGAGCGGGAGAGGGGAGAGACACCGAGCGAGCGGGAGAGGGGAGAGACACCGAGCGAGCGGGAGAGGGGAGAGACACCGAGCGAGCGGGAGAGGGGAGAGACACCGAGCGAGCGGGAGAGGGGAGAGACACCGAGCGAGCGGGAGAGGGGAGAGACACCGAGCGAGCGGGAGAGGGGAGAGACACCGAGCGAGCGGGAGAGGGGAGAGACACCGAGCGAGCGGGAGAGGGGAGAGACACCGAGCGAGCGGGAGAGGGGAGAGACACCGAGCGAGCGGGAGAGGGGAGAGACACCGAGCGAGCGGGAGAGGGGAGAGACACCGAGCGAGCGGGAGAGGGGAGAGACACCGAGCGAGCGGGAGAGGGGAGAGACACCGAGCGAGCGGGAGAGGGGAGAGACACCGAGCGAGCGGGAGAGGGGAGAGACACCGAGCGAGCGGGAGAGGGGAGAGACACCGAGCGAGCGGGAGAGGGGAGAGACACCGAGCGAGCGGGAGAGGGGAGAGACACCGAGCGAGCGGGAGAGGGGAGAGACACCGAGCGAGCGGGAGAGGGGAGAGACACCGAGCGAGCGGGAGAGGGGAGAGACACCGAGCGAGCGGGAGAGGGGAGAGACACCGAGCGAGCGGGAGAGGGGAGAGACACCGAGCGAGCGGGAGAGGGGAGAGACACCGAGCGAGCGGGAGAGGGGAGAGACACCGAGCGAGCGGGAGAGGGGAGAGACACCGAGCGAGCGGGAGAGGGGAGAGACACCGAGCGAGCGGGAGAGGGGAGAGACACCGAGCGAGCGGGAGAGGGGAGAGACACCGAGCGAGCGGGAGAGGGGAGAGACACCGAGCGAGCGGGAGAGGGGAGAGACACCGAGCGAGCGGGAGAGGGGAGAGACACCGAGCGAGCGGGAGAGGGGAGAGACACCGAGCGAGCGGGAGAGGGGAGAGACACCGAGCGAGCGGGAGAGGGGAGAGACACCGAGCGAGCGGGAGAGGGGAGAGACACCGAGCGAGCGGGAGAGGGGAGAGACACCGAGCGAGCGGGAGAGGGGAGAGACACCGAGCGAGCGGGAGAGGGGAGAGACACCGAGCGAGCGGGAGAGGGGAGAGACACCGAGCGAGCGGGAGAGGGGAGAGACACCGAGCGAGCGGGAGAGGGGAGAGACACCGAGCGAGCGGGAGAGGGGAGAGACACCGAGCGAGCGGGAGAGGGGAGAGACACCGAGCGAGCGGGAGAGGGGAGAGACACCGAGCGAGCGGGAGAGGGGAGAGACACCGAGCGAGCGGGAGAGGGGAGAGACACCGAGCGAGCGGGAGAGGGGAGAGACACCGAGCGAGCGGGAGAGGGGAGAGACACCGAGCGAGCGGGAGAGGGGAGAGACACCGAGCGAGCGGGAGAGGGGAGAGAGACCGAGCGAGCGGGAGAGGGGAGAGAGACCGAGCGAGCGGGAGAGGGGAGAGAGACCGAGCGAGCGGGAGAGGGGAGAGAGACCGAGCGAGCGGGAGAGGGGAGAGAGACCGAGCGAGCGGGAGAGGGGAGAGAGACCGAGCGAGCGGGAGAGGGGAGAGAGACCGAGCGAGCGGGAGAGGGGAGAGAGACCGAGCGAGCGGGAGAGGGGAGAGAGACCGAGCGAGCGGGAGAGGGGAGAGAGACCGAGCGAGCGGGAGAGGGGAGAGAGACCGAGCGAGCGGGAGAGGGGAGAGAGACCGAGCGAGCGGGAGAGGGGAGAGAGACCGAGCGAGCGGGAGAGGGGAGAGAGACCGAGCGAGCGGGAGAGGGGAGAGAGACCGAGCGAGCGGGAGAGGGGAGAGAGACCGAGCGAGCGGGAGAGGGGAGAGAGACCGAGCGAGCGGGAGAGGGGAGAGAGACCGAGCGAGCGGGAGAGGGGAGAGAGACCGAGCGAGCGGGAGAGGGGAGAGAGACCGAGCGAGCGGGAGAGGGGAGAGAGACCGAGCGAGCGGGAGAGGGGAGAGAGACCGAGCGAGCGGGAGAGGGGAGAGAGACCGAGCGAGCGGGAGAGGGGAGAGAGACCGAGCGAGCGGGAGAGGGGAGAGAGACCGAGCGAGCGGGAGAGGGGAGAGAGACCGAGCGAGCGGGAGAGGGGAGAGAGACCGAGCGAGCGGGAGAGGGGAGAGAGACCGAGCGAGCGGGAGAGGGGAGAGAGACCGAGCGAGCGGGAGAGGGGAGAGAGACCGAGCGAGCGGGAGAGGGGAGAGAGACCGAGCGAGCGGGAGAGGGGAGAGAGACCGAGCGAGCGGGAGAGGGGAGAGAGACCGAGCGAGCGGGAGAGGGGAGAGAGACCGAGCGAGCGGGAGAGGGGAGAGAGACCGAGCGAGCGGGAGAGGGGAGAGAGACCGAGCGAGCGGGAGAGGGGAGAGAGACCGAGCGAGCGGGAGAGGGGAGAGAGACCGAGCGAGCGGGAGAGGGGAGAGAGACCGAGCGAGCGGGAGAGGGGAGAGAGACCGAGCGAGCGGGAGAGGGGAGAGAGACCGAGCGAGCGGGAGAGGGGAGAGAGACCGAGCGAGCGGGAGAGGGGAGAGAGACCGAGCGAGCGGGAGAGGGGAGAGAGACCGAGCGAGCGGGAGAGGGGAGAGAGACCGAGCGAGCGGGAGAGGGGAGAGAGACCGAGCGAGCGGGAGAGGGGAGAGAGACCGAGCGAGCGGGAGAGGGGAGAGAGACCGAGCGAGCGGGAGAGGGGAGAGAGACCGAGCGAGCGGGAGAGGGGAGAGAGACCGAGCGAGCGGGAGAGGGGAGAGAGACCGAGCGAGCGGGAGAGGGGAGAGAGACCGAGCGAGCGGGAGAGGGGAGAGAGACCGAGCGAGCGGGAGAGGGGAGAGAGACCGAGCGAGCGGGAGAGGGGAGAGAGACCGAGCGAGCGGGAGAGGGGAGAGAGACCGAGCGAGCGGGAGAGGGGAGAGAGACCGAGCGAGCGGGAGAGGGGAGAGAGACCGAGCGAGCGGGAGAGGGGAGAGAGACCGAGCGAGCGGGAGAGGGGAGAGAGACCGAGCGAGCGGGAGAGGGGAGAGAGACCGAGCGAGCGGGAGAGGGGAGAGAGACCGAGCGAGCGGGAGAGGGGAGAGAGACCGAGCGAGCGGGAGAGGGGAGAGAGACCGAGCGAGCGGGAGAGGGGAGAGAGACCGAGCGAGCGGGAGAGGGGAGAGAGACCGAGCGAGCGGGAGAGGGGAGAGAGACCGAGCGAGCGGGAGAGGGGAGAGAGACCGAGCGAGCGGGAGAGGGGAGAGAGACCGAGCGAGCGGGAGAGGGGAGAGAGACCGAGCGAGCGGGAGAGGGGAGAGAGACCGAGCGAGCGGGAGAGGGGAGAGAGACCGAGCGAGCGGGAGAGGGGAGAGAGACCGAGCGAGCGGGAGAGGGGAGAGAGACCGAGCGAGCGGGAGAGGGGAGAGAGACCGAGCGAGCGGGAGAGGGGAGAGAGACCGAGCGAGCGGGAGAGGGGAGAGAGACCGAGCGAGCGGGAGAGGGGAGAGAGACCGAGCGAGCGGGAGAGGGGAGAGAGACCGAGCGAGCGGGAGAGGGGAGAGAGACCGAGCGAGCGGGAGAGGGGAGAGAGACCGAGCGAGCGGGAGAGGGGAGAGAGACCGAGCGAGCGGGAGAGGGGAGAGAGACCGAGCGAGCGGGAGAGGGGAGAGAGACCGAGCGAGCGGGAGAGGGGAGAGAGACCGAGCGAGCGGGAGAGGGGAGAGAGACCGAGCGAGCGGGAGAGGGGAGAGAGACCGAGCGAGCGGGAGAGGGGAGAGAGACCGAGCGAGCGGGAGAGGGGAGAGAGACCGAGCGAGCGGGAGAGGGGAGAGAGACCGAGCGAGCGGGAGAGGGGAGAGAGACCGAGCGAGCGGGAGAGGGGAGAGAGACCGAGCGAGCGGGAGAGGGGAGAGAGACCGAGCGAGCGGGAGAGGGGAGAGAGAGCTACCTACTGACAAAGTTTATGAGCAATGGTTTAAGAAACGCAAAGGGAGATGGTCACATTAAGGAGCAAATTAGAAGTGTGGATTTTTTTCTTTTTAAAAAGAATGTCACAGCCACATCAACACCATCTCCCTGGAAAAAAAAACACAGACAGCTGGAAGTTGGGGTTAAACTTTGATCATCACCTGAGGAGCCATTGCACAAAACTGCAAGAAAATGGAGAAAAAACATATGTAGATCAATATGCATAGCCTCTTATTAATTACAAAAACTCAAACTACAGGGCTGCACTGCTCAAACACAGAACCCAGTGAGGCATTTATATATCCCAAGCTAGACACCAGCCTGCAATCATAACAAGTCCTTACCTTAAATGGCCGAAAGAGAAGATAAAGCTCACGGGGTTTAATATCCATGGGAAGCCCACTCACAAAAAGGGTGCGGACCTGCAAATTTAAACAAAGCAAAGCTGAGTAAAAGTGCATCGCCACCTTCCCCAGTCATAGCCACCAGGCAAGGGTGAGTACAAGGTCATCCTCTACTGTTCAAATGCAACAAAGCAGTGGATTCAAAATGTGCTGAAAACTTCTGATACCGATGTCTGGAAGTCACAAGATTCATTAGCCACAAAACGTAATTTACTGCATTCTGCACAGGATGCTTGAATCTGGGTCAAGACGAAAGCAAGATTAGACAGCCAACACCATCAAGTAGGCCAGAAAAGCACCCATCTGTTTAGCATATCACAAAATGCATTACAACCAACATATTCGAGATGACTAGCAACTGCACAGCCAAGTTGTGCAGAGTTCCCACGAACAGTACCCAACTGGGTCAAGTTACCACCACTTTGTAAACGCAAGTATAACTTGGATACCCTGGCCATCCCAGTCAGTGAAGACCAGTAGAATGAACCTGAAAGACCAATCTCACGTACTGTCTTGGATTTGAGTGGGTTAGCAGATTTCACCTCTCGATTCAGGTTAATAGCCACAATCCTTGCAGCTGGCTATCGAGGACAATGAATAGCTTTGAACCGTCAAGGTTGTGGCTGAAACGAGAATCTATAAAAGGCAGGCTACAAAAAGTGGCCTGATGTGGCCTGAACACTACCAGGTTGCACCATTCTTCCTTTCAGAGCAGACAGGTTGCTCCCACCACTCACCTAGAAACACAGTACATTGAAAACAACACTGTGAAAGGTGTCAAAGAAGCTCACTTACACTAAATTGCTCTTTAGTCTACATAATGCAATTAAAACTTCAATCTAACTTATTTCTACCCTCTCCTTTTTAAAAGCTCTAAAAAAGGTCATTGCAAAGGCAGCCATATCCAAACTTAAAACCTTCCAAGATAAAGGCTCGATTGAATGCTCAGCTAAAGCCAGTGTCACTTTCAACACTGTTTTGGCTTGTATAGAGATTCAGATTGCTTGCCCATCTGTGCAGTTGGAATGCATTACAGTGAGGAAAATCAAAAGGCAATAGCAATAGCTTGTTACTGCTTGGACAGTTAATCGTAACATTTTTTGAGCAGGTTTACTACAGAAAAATAGTCCAACTGAATCTTTACAGGCTGAGAATGAGTAATTGAGTATTTAATTCTAATGCCAAAAGGACAAATCTGCTCATATCCAGTAACTTACCAAAACGTTGATCCACACTTTGAAAGCATGTTAGAAAAAAAAAAAGCCAAGCCCCAAAGCACTACAATAGAGTGTTTCGGTATTAAATTCATTAGCCCTAATTCGATTGAGACCCAAGATTAGCAGTACCAAGTTACAATAGCAATATTATGTGCTACAAATGCATAATTAGGATCGAAATGTTTTAGGATTGTTTAACTTTTGGTTTGTAAGATATTGTTCTGGTTCAAGAGACTAATTTTAAACATGGGATAGATGAAAGGAAAGCAGTTTGTAGTTCATTAGATAGGCCAGGAGTTGCAGATCAAAAAGGGGAAGACTCAGTGTGTTGCTGGGATGGTGGCAAGAGGTATTCACACCAAAGGTTAGAGTGGCCTTTCTGAATAGTTCAAGGAGACAAGCTGTCTGTTGGCATTTCAGCAGAGGGTTTGAAGTTAAATGATAAAATTAAGGGGTTTAAGTTATTCATGTAATTAACCATAATCAACCATAATCTACAAAGGATTACAGGCACCTCCCTCTCTCTCCCCATAAGAGGCACAATTGATTACATAGTCTGAGGGACACCACTTCACATCCAGTGTGGGTAAGACAAGAAGCAGGCCTCCAGGGACACGAGTTGGCATGGGCATTGAACCCATTCTGTTTGCATCATTCGCTAGTCAACTGAGCTAACTGCCACCCACAAATTAGCGTAATTTCTCCAGGTCAAAGGTTAAGGCAGCTGGTTAACAAAGGTAGGTTTTAAAATATCCGTATGGTTGATGACCATCTCTTGCGTGAAGCAAAGTGGCATTTACTTTTTAATGTCTTTAAAAAAATTTAAAGAACTGTCAAGGATCAACTTTGTAATAAGCCAAATGTTGGTTTGTATAGAACATAAGGAACACAAGGAATTCAAAATTTCTTTTCAAAATTTACCAGCCTGGACAGAGATCATGACATACACTCAGGGTCAATGCCTGGAGGTTACAAGTTCAGCATTGGATAATAAGCTACTGCATTTTATCCACAAGATTGTTGCATTCGGTGGACACTGCTGAAATCACGTTTTTGTTCGCCATTCAGGAAGCAGCTTTGAAATTAGGTTCGCAGCAACTTAAAGCCATGCTTGTCCCATTTGGAGTCATGCAATGCTTCTCAAATTACACTGGCAGCCTCACCAGGGTAAGAAAGTCCACATGTACAGGAAGTACGGCCAGCCTTCTCTGTTTAGGATATTGGACTAGCAGCCAAGAGGTCATAACAATTGAAAATCAATTAAAAATCTGGTCATGTGGACCAACAAACAAAATGTAAAACCCCAGCTGGTTTACTCTGGTTGAGAGAGAAATATGGTCATCCATCAAGTCTGGTTCATGCCACCTAATGCCCTCAGGGCAGCTAGAGATGGGCAATTTTTTTCCCCCACTCTCACAGGATATGGACATCACTGGCTAGGCCAGTGTTTGCTGCCCATCCCCAATTGCCCTTGAGAAGGTGGTGGTGAGCCACCTTCTTGAACCGCTGCAGTCCATGTGATGTAGGTACACCCACAGTGCTGTTAGGGAGCTCCTGGATTTTGACCCAGTGATAGCGAAGGAACAGTGATATAGTTCCAAGCTTGGAGCAGAACTTGCAGGTGGTGGCGTTCTGCTGCCCTTGTTCTTTTAGGTGGTAGAGGTTGTGAGTTTGGAAGGCACTGTCAAAGGAGCCTTGGTAAGTCACTGCAGTGCGTCTTGTAGATGGCACACTGCTGCTACTGTGTGCCAGCAGTGAAGGGAGTGAACGTTTAAGGTGGTGCATGGGATGCCAATCGAGCAGGCTGCCCTTTCCTGGATGGTGTCAAGCTTGAGTGTTGCAGGAGCTGCACTCATCCAGGCAAGTGGAGAGTATTCCATCAGACTCCTGACTTGTGCCTTGTAGATCATGAACAGGCTTTGGGGAATCAGGAGGTGAGTTACTCATCACTGGATTCCTAGACTTTGACCTGGTCTTGTAGCCACAGTATTTATATGGCTAGTCCAGTTCAGTTGCTGGTCAATAGTAACCCGTGGGGTGTTAACAGTGGGGGATTCAGCAATGGTAATATCATTGGATGTCAAGGAGGAGATGGTTAGATATTCTCTTACTGGAGATGGTCATTGCCTGGCATGTCACAGATGTTACTTGCCACTTATCAGTCCAACTAGATAAGTCCAGGTCTTACTGCGTATAGACAGGGACTGCTTCAATATCTGAGAAGTCACAATGGTGCTGAACACTGCAATCAGCAAAACATCCCTACTTCTGACATTATGATGGAGACAAAGCAATTGAAACAGTAGCCAACCTAGAGGAACTCCTGCAACAATGCCCTGGAACTGAGGTGATTGACCTCCAACATCTTCCTTTTGTGCTAGGTGTGACTACAACCAAGTGGGAGATTTCACCAACCGCCCCCCCCACCCAATTTCCATTGGTTTCAGTTTTGCTAGGACTCCTTGATGCTACTCAGGTCAAATGCTGCCCTGATGACAAGAATGGCAGTCACTCACCTCCCCTCGAGTTCAACTCTTTTGTCCACGTCTGGATCACTACTAGTGATGAGGTCAGGATCTGAGTAGCCTTGGCAGAACCCAAACGGAGCTGTCAAGTGAGCAGGCTAACCTGCCAGCCAAGTAAAAGAGTGTTATCTATAGGGAAGCAAAGGTTCTTAACTGCTACCAGGGAACACAAATCTCCCCTTCACTATCCATTGTCCAATTTTGGATAATTCACACCCAAAACAAACAATCTGATTATTATTTATACTGAAGGTTATGACAGCATTTTGCAATAAGGAACATTCATCCAAATTGTTGATCTGAAAAATCATTTCTATATTAGTAAGCTATTTAAAATGGTTGAGAATTTTTTTAAAAACTGGTACAGTTTACTCAAATATTCTGACAACCATGTTCTACGTCATTTAGCCAATTTGCAGAGGCTGAATCAATATTATGAACAGCCCTGAACATTGGATAGCTCTGGAACACAGTCAAACCTTCATGGCCAGAATAAAGTAAGTTTCTGTGAACCCAAGGGCCATGTTAAGCTTTCCAAAGAATATCACCACCAATCTGGTATGCAGAGTGAAAAAGGATCGCATGGTGTACATATGCTATTGAAATCTATGGCAGAATTCAGTCATTATGACTGATGCACACTAAAGCATAAATAGTCATGAACTTGGTCTAAGTCAGACCCAGTGGAATTATTAAAACAGTTGTCCTCTTTCAGTTATCATACTGAGACACATTGTGCTAAGATTACTTGTTTTAAGTCGGATATTGTAAACAGTCAACCAGAAAGCTGAGCTCTAATTGGCTGCAGGATTAGACAATGTTATGAACTGCAATTTATCGGCAGTCTTGCCTATCAACACAGGAGGGAGAAATGATGGAATAATTCATCAGTCCAGTCTAAACCCAAATTACACTTTATTCTAAAGGTGTATTCACCCGAAATACAGGAGAGGTACAGGAGAGGTACAGGAGAGGTACAGGAGAGGTACAGGAGAGGTACAGGAGAGGTACAGGAGAGGTACAGGAGAGGTACAGGAGAGGTACAGGAGAGGTACAGGAGAGGTACAGGAGAGGTACAGGAGAGGTACAGGAGAGGTACAGGAGAGGTACAGGAGAGGTACAGGAGAGGTACAGGAGAGGTACAGGAGAGGTACAGGAGAGGTACAGGAGAGGTACAGGAGAGGTACAGGAGAGGTACAGGAGAGGTACAGGAGAGGTACAGGAGAGGTACAGGAGAGGTACAGGAGAGGTACAGGAGAGGTACAGGAGAGGTACAGGAGAGGTACAGGAGAGGTACAGGAGAGGTACAGGAGAGGTACAGGAGAGGTACAGGAGAGGTACAGGAGAGGTACAGGAGAGGTACAGGAGAGGTACAGGAGAGGTACAGGAGAGGTACAGGAGAGGTACAGGAGAGGTACAGGAGAGGTACAGGAGAGGTACAACTCTAACATCCTTGCAGGAAGGTGAGGAAATGTGCTGAGCAGCAAACAAGCTCAGGGCTCGGGTTATTTTTTCTCTCCTTATAACCAGGGAGGTTTAGAGGAGGATAACAATAGACAAGGAGTTCAACGATTGGGCGCACAACACAGCAACCCATTGTCATGTATGGAGTGGAGCTGAGATGTTTTTTTCTTAGCAGAAGCTTCACAAATGCTTTGAAAAGTGTGTATATCAATATGGCATGGCACAATTTCATGTTCAGTTGGGGATGAGAAATGTGGGTCTAAGACTAGTGCCTTAAAAGTAAATAAAGGCAATTGTAAGAGTATGTGGAGTTGGCTGAAGTTAACTGAGAAAATAGGTTTAAAAGGTAGGGCAGTAGAGGAGCAATGGCAGATATTTAAGGGGGTATTTTATAAGTCAAAAGATACATGAAATATGAGAAGGATGCACTATCCATGGCTAACTAAAAGGATACAAATTAAGGATAGTATCAAATTGAAAGGAAGTGCACAATTCTGCAAAGATTAGCAGGTGGTCAGAAGATTGGACAGGTTTTAGAAACCAGCAAAGAATGATTTTAAAAATGAGTGAGAAATTAAGTGTATGCAAGAAAGCTAGCTAGAAATGTAGAAACTCTTGCTGCTTTTGTAAGTATTTAAAAAGGAAAAGAGGCATTGGTCCCTTAGAAGCCAAGACTGGGGAATTACTATGGGAAACAAGGAAATGGCAGAAGTGTTGAACAGGTACGTAGTGTTTGTTTTCACAAAGGGAGAATCATCAAATCATTATTAGAGAAAAAGGTACTGAGAAAACTACTAGAAATAAAAAAAGGTACTGAGAAAACTACTAGAAATAAAAAAAAATGACAGGTCCCCTGGACCTGATGGCCTTTTAAGGACCCTAGGATGCAGAAGTGGCTGCAGGAGATAGCGGGAGCATTGGTCGTGATCTTCTGAAATTCCCTAGACTCTGGAAATGTCCATGAGGATTAGAAAGATCGCTAACGCAACACCTGTCTGTATTCAAGAAAGGAGACTCGCAGAGCAGAAAACTGTAGGCCAACTATCCAAATATCTATGGTTGGGAAAATGCTAGAATCCATTATTAAGGGAGGTAATAACAGGACCTTTAGAAATATCACAACACAAGGCAGAGTCAACATGGTTTGCCTTGGACTAATTAAGAGTTCTCGCAAGGTGGATAAAGGGGAACCTGTAGATGTGGTGCACTTTGATTTCCAAAAGGCATTTGAAAAGTTGCCTCAAAAAGGTTACTGCACCAAATAAGAGCTCATGGTGTAGGGAGTGGCCTATTAGCATCCATAGAGGATTGATTAGCTAACAGGGAGCAGAGAGTAGACATAAATTTTCAGGTCAGCAAGCTGTAACTAGTGGATCATCACAGGGATCAGTACCGGAGCCTCAACTATTTACAATCTATATCAACAACTTGAATGAAGGGATCAGATGTATGGTAACTAAATTGGCTGATGACAAAGATAGGTAGGAAACTAAGTTGTCATGGGGACATAAAACATTTACAAAGGGATATAGATAGGTTAAGTGGGTGGGGACTATAATGTGGGAAAATGTGACCTTGTTCACTTTAGCAGGAAGAATAGAAAAGCAATATATGATTTAAATGGAGAGAGATTGCAGAACGCTATGGCACAGAGGGATCTGCTTGTCCTGGTACATGACTCAGAAGTTAGTAGGGATAGCAAGTGATTAGGAAGGCAAATGGAATGTTGTTTATTACAAGGGGAATGGAATATAAAAGTAGGAAGTTGTGCTACAGTTGTACAGGGCGTTGGCGAGAATAGACCTGGAGTACTGTGTACAGTTTTGGTTTCCTTATTAAAAAAAAAAGGATAAAATTGCATTAGAAGTTCAGAGTCAGAAGGTTCACTCAGCTGATTCCTGGGATGAAGAGGTTTTCATTTGAAGGAAGGTTGACCCTATACCCGTTGGAATTTTAGGAGAATGATTGCTAATTTTATTGAAATATAAAAGCTCCCAAGAGGACTTGACAGGGTGGATGCTGAGAGGAAATTTCCCCTTGTGGCGAGAAGTCTAGAACTACGAAATTAAGGGGGGGGGGGGGGTCTCTGAAAGACAGATGAGGAGTTCCCCACCCCGAGGGTCATAACTTTGTGGAATTCTCTTCCCCAGAAAATGGTGGGAGTGGATAGGGGCTGGGTCATTGAACCTATTCAAGGCAGAGTTAGATAGATTTTTGATCAAATGAGTCTTTGTGGGCGTGGGAGACAGGGTGCATGCTGGGAAGAGAAGTTGAGGCCACAATCAGATCAGCCATGATCTTATTGGATTGGCGGAGCAGGAGAAAGGGGCCCCAGCGGTCCACTCCTGCTCCCAATTCTGGTGTTCTCTAAAAACGTGAAAAATTGAGTTTCGCATCTGTAGTGTTATGTGAGAATTCTATGAAGCATTCAACCTGATGCAAGCGGATTATAAAAGCATGAACTGCCACTTAGCAGAAGGACAACACATCAACTTGATTAACTTTACCCACAACAGTGCTTTCAATACCAATTTACCCACAACAGTGCCCTTCAAACTAATTTGCACATCTCCAGGGAAGTTCATCACGATGTGGTAAGTCAGATGGTGATAATACTAGTTGGAGCACGTGTAGTCAACATTCTGATGATATCATGTCCATTGTGTTACATGTGACATTTCTAACCAGGTCACTCCAGTAGGGTTTACTCTGAAACACAGTCAGGCTCGGTCAAGCATCTCAGCAGGTGGTTTTCACCAGTTCAACTTCAACTGCCTGAAAGATACATTCATCTTTAACCAGGACATTTCTGGAAAAGCAAATGGGCGAGACGCCTTATGTGAAAGTGTTACCTTTGCAAGGGAAATTTTTTCCTTGATCCATTTGCAACAGATTCATATCTACCCTGCTGTCTGGTAGCCAATTGAAATATTACAAGATTATCAAAATGAAAGTTTGATTACAAGAGGTGTTAAGCAGTTTACTGCAGTATTGAGAATACAGCCCAAAATCTGGTGTGCAGTCCTGGCCTCACTGGAAGAAAATTCCTTGGAAGCTACACTTCAAGTCGATTCAAGCCAAAACTCCCAATTTACAGTCAGAGTATTGAAGCCACTATGAACAGGCATTAAACTTACCATGTGACTATATCCTATTGAGAACGCATTGTAAAAGCAATATAGAGATACCTTTATTCAAAGATTTGCTGGGTAGCACAGAACTTGAATATTGCTGAAAAGGAGGCCTGCTGTTGAAGTTTTAATCTGGCACTCATCAGGACAGATGCAAGAATGCCAAATTTCAAAAGGAGCAACAATCATGAGAAGAGGGTGCCGATTGGTTGGTAGGTAGGCTTTGATTGTATTCTCCACGGCAACGGCTTGACCAGGAGTCAACTTGCCAACTAATCAGCACCCTCTTCTCATGCAATATAAATTGTGGTTCCCTTTGAAATTCAGTACTCTTGCATCTGTCCAGATGGGTGCAAGAGGATCACCTTCGACTGCATGTCTCTCTTTCAGAGTTACCTTTATTCATTGTGGTTGTATGGTTACAGCAATGCCAATACACAATGGAATGCCAATAATCAGATTTAAAGTACCTTCAGGGCCAAAAAGGACCATATAAAAGTTTCAGGGGGAGGTCACATCTCTTTGAATAAGATCATCTCTCATTCTTCTAAACTCCATATAGGCCCAACCTGTTCAACCTTTCCTCAAAGGCAGCCCCTTCACCTCAGGTACTTGCCTAGAGAGTCTTCTCTGAACTGCTTCCAATTCAAGTATACCCACCACCCCATCTCAAGTAAGCAGACTAAAACTGTAGCGATCACACCAAGCATGAACTATACAAGCAAGATGCAACACAAGTTAGTATTTCAAGCAGGGCAGATCAAGCTGGACGTGCAACAAGACTCAAACGAGAAACAGTTTGTGCAACATCACCCCTCATGAAATACTCTCTAGAGCAGTAACATCCAGAAAACCTTTAACTGGTTTCAGTATGAAGCTACCAGAAGTGTGCTCTAAATGTACATTGCAGGTTGTAACATTCTTACCCTTCATTTGTCAAGCAAGTTATTTCAGAATCCTATACTTGAGCATCAAGGAAATTGAGGCAAGCCTCCAAATTTTTATTCAGCTGCACTATAAAATAACAGCTATGAGCTCTGCTATTCCAGATGATGAAAATAACTTAAGCAATGGAGAATGGCTGTTTACTTCACTGATTGCCAACTTTTTTGAAGGAGAGAGATTTGGCTTGTTCACACCGCATGCAGCTGAGAGTAGACTAGGCACAGCTTAGATTTAGTCATCATGAGGGTGGGGATGCACCATGGACAGTAGAATGAACTCAGACAGACACGGATGCAACAATTGGGTTGGTCACTACCTACTGGAAAATGGGCTTGGGATGTGCCAGACCAAAATTTGTAACTCTTTCAAGGAAGGCTGAGGCTCAGCCTCACCCATTTTGCAATCTATATTAATGGCTTGGATGAAGGAACCAGCAAAGTTGTAGCCAAATTTTTTGATGATGATTCAAAGATAGACAGAAGAGCAAGATGTGTGGAGGATACAAAGAATCTATGAAGGGATATAGATAGGTTAAGTGAGTGGGCAAAAGTTTGACAGATGGGACTTTAATGTGGGAATATGAGAGGTTGGTTTCCCACTTTGGCAGGAAGAATAGGAAAGCAGCACATCATTTAAATGAAGATACTAGTAGAGAGACATCTAGGCATCCCAGTACACCAATCACAAAAAAGTTAGTATGCAGGTGCAGCAAGCAGTTAAGAAAGCAAGTGGAACATTGGCCTTTATTGCAAGGGGAATGCAGTAGGAATGCTTTGCTACACCAGTACAGGGTTTTTGGTGAGACTACACCTAGAGTACTGTGTACAGTTTTAGTCTGCTTACTTGAGATGGGGTGGTGGGTATACTTGAATTGGAAGCAGTTCAGAGAAGACTTCTAGGCCAGTTCCTGAGGTGAAGGGGCTGCCTTTGAGGAAAGGTTGAACAGGTTGGGCCTGTATGGAGTTTAGAAGAATGAGAGATGATCTTATTCAAACAGGGGAATTGACAGGGTAGAAGCTGAGATGATGTTTCCCCTTGTGGGTGGAAAATCTAGAATGAGGGGAACAGTTTAAAAATAAAGGCCCTCCCATTTAAGATGGGAATGAGGAGGAATTTATTCTGATGGTCGTTGGCATTTGGAATTCCCTTCCGCAGAGAGCAATGAAGATTGGGCCGCTGAATACAAGGCCGGGTGAAGAAAGATTTTTGATTGACGAGAGAGTCAAGGATTATGAAGGACATGCAGCAAAGTGAAGTTAAGGCCCACAATCAGGTCAGCCATGATCTTACTGAATGGTGGAGTAGGCTCAATGGCCTATTCCTGATCTTATATTCCAGGTTAGAAAGGTTAGCAGTTTTGTTGGAGACTCAGTCTGGCTAGCTATTATACTAGACATGAGTTAGAGAGCCTAGCACTAGAATTAAGCCATGTTAGTCACAGCACAGGTTTCATTCTTGTGCTACTACAGGGAACAGTTGAGACAAATAACATGGTTGCATTTGAGGGGGAAGCTGATTAAGCGCAAGAGGGAGAAGGGAATGGAATGTTATGCCGGTTGAGTTAGATGAGGGAGGATGGGAGGGGGTATAAACGTCAACATGGGTTTGTTGAGCCATATGACCTGTTTCTGCACAAGTAATTCTAGAAATATATTTGACTTTTATAAAGCATCCGACTGCACTGCTTCCCAAACCTTTTCTCCACTGGTGACCCCACTGAGGCTTGAAAATGAACACAATCCGTCAGCGGGAGCCGAGAGCACTGGGAAAGGGGGAGAAAGGGACAGAGTGTTTAATCTTCAGACCAATTTTAAAAAACCTACCGTTACACTGGATTATTGGGAGCATTAATCAGGCCTCAAACAAACATCAGTCTGTTAGGCCAAACCCAGCACTAACAAAACTGTGGGGGGGTTTAAAAAGGGGTCTCGCAGCTGTTAACATCCAGTCAGAGCTCCACAGCAGCCATTGCTGCCTCAGAGCTCAGAGCCCCAGGTCTAGTTGGCAACCAACAGTGTGGGACATCCTATCCTGCTCAATGTTGGTTTGTATAACCCCCAAATTCCTGCCTAAATCTGTGCTTTCCATTTCCCGCCCTCTACCTTACCATTGGCAGCTACAACTTGCAACACCGAGGCCCCACACTTCAAATCCTTCCCTCCACTCCACCTGACCAAACCCAAGACATTTCTTTCTCCCAGTCTCCCATTAAAAAGTACGAAACATAATGGGATGATCAAACCAAAAAAGGCACAATATACAAAAAGCTGTGCCATCACTTTCTCACTTATTGAAGCACATTTTTGGCATATTCTCTAATCAGAGGCACGCTGTCAAAAGCTTTTTTTTTTGTCTTGCACTCATCAGGACAAACAGAAGAATGCCAAATTTCAAAGGGATCAACAATATATGCTGCACGAGAGAAAAAAAGTGCCGATTGGTTGGTTGGCAAGTTGGTCAATTCTCCATGGCAACGCCTCAGCCAATGCACCAGGAGCTATTGTCTTCCACACTTGTATTATTCAAACAAAAAGGGCGCAATATCCGGACAAGTTCCTTTTTCTGCAGGGGACAGGCCCCCGTGCATGAATATACGTAACTCCCAGCAAGCACAAGTGAGCATGACTGAATCTTAAATCGGTTGTTAGTGTAATTCTTAGCACACAATGTTCAGCAAATGCTGGCAAATTACAAAAACACGTCGTAACGTTAGACGTGTTCGGAGTTTTGTAAGCACGGGCTGTTTGAATGCAGTCAGCACTCGGCCTAGTGTGAACAGCCGAAGAGAAATGCTGTTTGGTACGATCCGCCAGTCATAGAGACGCACAAATTATCCACCCTGCATCGCAGTGCCACCAAAATTCATATACCACATTACTCACTTAACATAGAAAATAGGAGTTCGGCCCTTCGAGCCTGCTCCACCATTCATCATGATCATGGCTGATCATCCAACTCAAAAGCCTGCTCCCACTTTCTCCCCATACCCTTTGATCCCTTTCGCCCCAAGAGCTATATCTAATTCCTTCATGAGGACATACAATGTTTTAGTATGTGCAGTACGCAGCATCCTTGAAGCGGAAAACACCACTGGTGCTGCTACTACATTGTAGCAGTGTGAAAAGACTAGCTTCTCCTGTTGCTCAAATACTTAAGATGCCTTTCCCTTCATTTGAGGTAGGCTGGGTAGTTCAGCAGAAAATGGCCTTAGCCCCATTTGTGCCCGCTTGCTGCGTATTGTACACAAACATCTGATCGGGATAGCCATTAAACCACAGCATAGCTTCATCAAACCTCTTGGCTCTTCTGCTTTCCTACTTACCCCGCAGCTTAGTTGATTCATTTCCCCTGTTCAAACTGACACTTCTCTATTGCCACCCATTTCCCTAGGTTTTTGTCTTCCACGCCAGTTGAGAATTCTCGCCATTTTTACCCCTTTGCTCACATTCTGCCTTCTTTCGTTTTCCAAGGTTCATTTCTCTACCCCACCTGACTCATAACACACTGATTGCTCAGACTTATTTTGTGAAGGTGGGCACCCCCTGGGCTGGAGTTTACATGAATGTGGTGACCTTGGTCATGGGTCAAGCCCACATCTGCTTGGCTGGGTCAACCCAAGCCTGTTTTAAAGGGCTGATTGTTAATTGGCTCAGGAGTTAATGGGCTCAGGGGTCTTCCACTCTCATTAGGGAGCATATACTGCCTCAAGAGAGCTGCCAGCCAATCGGATGGCAGTCAGCTCTCTAGTCTCAGCCAGACCACCAGGAATAGTGTTCACGGCTGGGGACGCAGACCGTCCAGCACAAGGAGTGCGGAGGCCAGATTAGAGGTGGGGGTGGGGGCGGGGGGGCGGTGTTCAGCTTGTGGCTTCACCACGCGGCTTGTGGACAACCTGGTACTAACAAAATATTAGAGTCAGGTCAGCTTAGTGCTACCATGGCACCCGATTTCATGCCCCTCCCCACCAGTTTAGAGGTGGGGGCATAAAATTCCACCTCATTTTAGTCCTAGTGTACAGAACTATCTGGGTCATTGGCACCAAGCGAATGGGTTTGGCCACTTGACTCTGAAGGACCAGATGGGGGCCTAGCTGTGCCAATTAGACAACGATGCCAGTTGGTAAGTATGACAAGGCAACATTTCTGAATGGAAGAAAACATGTCAATTTTATAGACATCGAGTCAACAAAGTTTGCATTGGAGGAATATGAGAGAAACATGGTTCAAAGGTATGGAGGGATAGGGTAACAGGTAAACAATGTTTATGCAAGATTTAAAAAACTGAAAGGTTGCATCTACGTCTAAAGAGATGAAGTAACATTTCCTTTTCATTCTGCATCTTGAATGCCCAATTGGACCACAAATGTACAAACTGCATAAAGCTGCCCGAGTGCAATTGGCTAGATGTCATGGTGCTATAATGATGTTTTTTTGGTTAAAGTAGCACCGAGCTGTTGGGTGCAGAACTATGCTTTGATAGCTATTTACTTAGACTCCAGTTCTTTACTCACCTAAGCGACTACCTTCAAGGTGTCTCAAGGCAGACCAAGTGCCCGGTCACCGAAAGGCATCTTTCTCCTTTATCTCCCACCGCCAGCCCCCCCTACTCCCAAAAGGCATGAGTGTAGAAATACAGGCTCCTGCTCCCTTCAACAAAGGCAGCAGCAAAGGGGAATCGTCAGCCACAACATGGAAACCCAAAGCCCATTCAGGATTAAAATAAATAATCTGGAAACTTCCTGC
The DNA here is from genome assembly GCF_017639515.1 of Carcharodon carcharias. Taxonomy (NCBI): domain Eukaryota; kingdom Metazoa; phylum Chordata; class Chondrichthyes; order Lamniformes; family Lamnidae; genus Carcharodon; species Carcharodon carcharias. Next base: position 18,220,718 of record NC_054498.1, read on the forward strand.
AGACTCCAGACAAACCAAGCTCCAGTCCATACACGTCACTCATAGCTACACCCATCCCAACTGGTAACTGGAAATGTCGTGGTTCACTCTGGCAAGGAGTTTTAACAATGAAAATGTTTATCAACAATATATTCAGGTAGACTGCTCAAAAGATAACTGTCCAAAAAACCTCTGGTATATCCATGAGCCCTTTCAAACGGCATGTTCAATCTTGCATCCAAATCTTCATTTTGGAGTACCAACTTATTTAGCCTATCCTCATAACTAAAGCCTTTAGTTTAGTGCTTTCACCACCTCCTGCACCTTCTACAGAGCTTTAACCTCTAACAAAACTACGAACAGTTCAGCCTTGCCAAAAGATCTTAACTATAGCAATCCATTTTCTACTTGATAGCCCTAGTTACACAACCCAAAATCCAATAGGGCCCTCAGGCTGCTTGTGTATTTGACTGACTATTAATCCCCTGATCATTACCCTTAAATGGACATCCCTGCATGATACAAAGAAGCCTGGAATTTCTCCAGCTCCTAATGCATGATACCATTTAAGGCAGCAAATTTACTGCCAACCACAGGTCCACTCTCCCAAATCGCCTTACATAACTTGCAACCTTCGATCGAAGTTACTCATCCCTGTTCACTTCTGCCTCAATTAAGTGTCACGACATTTAAGTCTTCATCTCAATCACTAATACAAACAAATTTAGGACCACATTGGAATGTGCAATGTTTTAAACTACCAATCCATGAGCAGAATGACATGCATTCTTAAAATCAACTTTCACTCTGTACAAGCAATGGCCTACATTAGTAAATTTGTACCTCACTTTTAATCAACTGCTTTATACTAGGTTACTTTCGCACTTGGGTCAAAATCCCGGAAATCCCTGTGGGTGTACCTACACCAGGGGCTGCAGCAGCTCACCAAAGGGCAATCAGGAATGGATAACAAATGTTGCCCTTGCCAGCAATGTCCACATCCAGTGAACATAAAATCAGAAGTGTTCATTGTTGAAATCAGCCAAGGGCTCAATACAGTATTGCCGAATGGCGTTATGGAATTCTCAAGGGCAATTAGGGATGGGCAATAAATGCCATCCTAGCCAGCAATGCCCACATCCCTTGAACGAATATTAAAAGAAAAAGATGTTTATAGCCAATAGGCTATTTCATGTTCAGAATGCAAAAGTGTTAAGGACATCCACATTGGTAGTATTTTTGAACATGATCAAGTTTGAGAATCACTTTGCACATTATATAATGCAAACAATTGAATACACTTTAGGTGAAAGCAGTTATTGCACCAACTAATGCCACAATCTGCCAGTAATCAACTTGTGTAGCTTCTATATTATTGTCCCAGCTTTGCTCTGCACCAGTTGATTTTAGCTAGGGTAGCAGTTGGAACGTTAATTTGCCGTAGCATCCAACAGACAAGGGGAGAGGAGGTGAAAGTGAAAACAAAAACTTTGAGATTGCCAGCTCACTAGCCTAAAACCCAACAGAGGTTATGGGAATGTGGCTTAAAATGCAACTTGCATGACATATTGAAGGGTGATCAACCTGGAACCAGAGATCAGTGAAGAATCACTTAACACAAAGGAACGAAAATGTCTAAATAAGCCACACCAGTTTCAAGAGGAGGTTTTAATTCTACAAACGGGTTAGAATAAAGTCCTACATTCAGGCCGCATGGCAATATCCAACTGTACTTTGAATCATTCCATCCAATAACTTGAACAATTCCTGTTCGGCCTCACTGATTAAATAGTTTACAAGAGAATACGGCCCGCACTCAGAACAGGTTCACCATTCAGATCAAGGTTTGGTACGAAGTGCAGAGGCTGTCTTAAACAAGCTTGCTTCCTTGGGTTAGAATGTTCATGGGGGTGGGTCAAACATTTCAGGTGTTGCCCTTTAACTATTAAATGCAGTTTTACTTATTTTCTACTAAAGTTAGAGACTAACTCCTGTTGTGAACTAGGCCAATTATTGTGCATAGTGAAACAAAATCAGAGACATATTAGAAGCTTAAAGCTACTTTTAATCTTGACGGCAAGTTTGTCTATGGCTTTTTAACTGATAAGATTAGAAAAAAAAGGAAGCCAAGGAGTAATTGCTAATTTTTAATAGATTGACAAAAGAGTTGCAGTGAGGATTCAGTGCCATGAACCTTTTTTTTTTAATGTCGATTAAACATCGCCAAATAGACTAAATTTCAGAGAAAGATCAAGCCTCTTTCTCTAAAGGAGGAAAGCAGAGTTTTATGAAAAGCTAACCACATTAGCTTCATTTACTTTTGAAGAATGAATGCTAAACATTGGGTATACTGTCTATCCAGTGCTGCACCAGATGTTGCAGTTCGGAAATGGTAGCAATGAATTTAAGCATGTGGTCAACCAACTCATACCCATGTCTTTACATAACTAATCTTTCTGGTTCTTGCTATGTGTAATAAATAAGTTACATTGACTTGGGGAGAAATAAATTCATCAACTATCTAAACATAAGTCTGGATATCGACACTGGTAATTCTGCAGGCCAAAAAGAATTCTTCAATTCCACAATTACTGTAACATATGACCAAATGTAGCCAGATATTCTAGAGGCATTTGTTAAATTGGCAGTGATTGAATGAACCAGGCTGGATGGCAGTCTACAGATTAATCTATCCTGCACTGCAAGATATTGTAGAATAACTCCTCCAGTTAGGAAGTTAAGATCTTTTAATACAAAGATCCTATAGGTCCTGTTTGATAGTCAGCTCACAGAATGAGAATAACAGATGAAATTTAACTGAACTTTAGAAAGACTAAAAGGAATGATAGTGTTTGATAAATGTAGATTTCTTTGAGGATGTAAGATGTATAAAGAGGAACCAGTAGATGTAGTGTATTTGGATTTCCAAAAGGCATTTGATTAAAATTTTGTAAGTGCCACATGAAAGATTACTACACAAGGTTAAGAGTGCATGGTGTTGGGGTAATATATTAGCATGGATAGAGGATTGGCACCTGACTGGAAACAGTCAGGATAAATAGGCCATTTTCAGGTTGGCAAACTAACTAGTGGGGTGTCACGGGGTCAGTGCTGGTACCTCAACTATTTACAACCTAGATTAATGAATTGGACAAAGGGACAGACTGTATTGTAGCCAAATTTGATGATACATAGAGAGATTGGCAAGCAAGTTGAGGAGGACACAGTCAGTGTAGGGACATAAGTTTTAAGTGAGTGTGCAAAAAAATTGGCAGATGGAGTATAATATGGGAAAGTGAGAGGTTCTGGTGAAGTACTGTAGATAGTTTTAGTCTCCTTACTTGAGGAATATACTTGCATTGGAGGCAGTTCAGAGAAGGCTCACTAAGCTGATTTCTGGGATGAAGGTGTTTGTCTCACGAGAAAAGGTTGAGCAGAATGGGCCTAAACTCAGTTTAGAAGAATAAGAAGTGATCTTATTGAAGGTTTTGAAGGTTGGTTTGGGGGGTGGGGGGGGGGGGGTGGGTTGGGGGAGGGGGGGGTGCAGTGGAAATGAGGAGAGGAGGTTTCCCTTCGTGGGAGAATCTAAAACTAGGGGGTACAAATTTCAAAATAAGAGGTCCCCTATTTAAGACAGATTAGGAGGAATTTCTTCTCTGAGGGTCATTAGTGTTTGAAATTATCTTCCCCAGAGAGCAGTGGAGGCTGGGTCAATGAATATATTTCAGGCCAAGTTAGGCAAAGTATTGATCTACAATGGAGTCAAGGGTTATGGGGACAGGCAGGAAAGGGGAGTTAGAGGTCACTACCAGATCAGCCAAGATCTTAATGGATAGAGCAGGCTTGATGGGTCAAATGCTGCCCCTATTTCACATGATCTAATGCTATCAATTGTTGTTTGTGGCTTACACATCACAGAAATAGGCTATTCAGCCGAACCAGTCTAAACTCCAAATCATCGCCCAACCCTATCAACATTTCCTTCTCTTCCTTTCTTCATGTGTTTATCTAGCTTTCCCTGAAATACATTTATGCTATATTTCCCTGAGTCAACTCGCTACATTATCTGGTAATTATACTTGCTGCTGTTTATGCTAAAATTGGTTGTTTTGCTTGTGACATTGTAAAATGCTTTGGGCATCCAATTCATAAAAAGGTGCCATAGAAATGCAACTTCTTTTCAACACACCCACATACAATGTGAAGCGCAATCGTATGCTATTATCCAGCGTAACGCCACAACTCCAGCTCAAAACAAAAATCAGCCAATGCAAGATGTTAAATAGCCCAATATGGATTTTACCCAAAACAGAAAATGTTATTTCATTTTGAGTGTACAAGTATTTAGATTAAATCAACAGTTCAAAAAGCTGCTAAGACTTGCAAGTCAATTTATGGAAGTTCTGATCCAAAAATAGCATTTTTGGCAGCGTAGCTTAAATCTCCTGTGAATCATCTGTACCAGTCTTATTCTGCTCGATAAGCAGACAGCCTAGTCCCAGCCAAGTTTACATGCACACTAGATATAGCCATGTATGGATCTTTCAGTTACACAAGGAGGTTTGGTAGATAAGACTTAAAGATCCAAAACATTACCAGTTATGGTAGTACTGGCATCAAAATCTGGACCTTAAGCATTAGCTTTCTTTTCAAAAGCAGAGCAGACAAGTCTTCTGTATGCAATCTTAAAACTGTTTACTGCATTTCTGGGCAATGGAGGATGAACAAATGAAATGGAAGGGACATTCAGCATTGAAATTCCAATATAGCTGGCTAGCAGCACAGAATGAAGCCATGTGGCCCATTGCATGTGCTGACTCTGGGCTATAAGGATCCAAAACTTCATCAGGCTGACAGTTAACCACCCTTGTACACCAATTAAACAATAAAAAAAGTCAGTCTCTGCACCAGAGAGTGACTCCCACGTGAACAGCGCGCACCAGTGCACTAGACTGAAATGTCAGCTGGCTCTGTAGCAACAGAGCTCACCTTCGGAATGTACCTTCCACTCCCTTGAACTTCTCAGCTGACCTTTTCTGCAGCATGTGACTCGATCCAGCTATTGAAGTGGAAACTTACTGTGGTAGAGTGCAAAGACGCTGTTCAGCTCTGCATCAGTATAATGTGCTTTATCAATTGAAACATTTCAAAGGTTGGTGGTAAGAGCTTCCAATAAGGGGAGGGGGGTGGGGGGTGGGGGAGAAATACAATTAAGAGTTAATCTGAACTTGCCTAGGAATGAGAATTTACCAGCTTGCTGGGAAATAGAGAATCTCCAGATGCATGCATTTTGAAAATGTTTTATTTATATCATTAAAAAAAAATCAGATATAACTTTAGATTTTAAGAAGTGGCTTTAAAAAATTAAGTGGAGTGGTTGAGGGATGGAAATACTGAGTTTAAGGCCTAGGCAGCTGAAGGACAAGTTCACCAATAGTGGAGCAATGAAAATCTAGGAATGCACAAGAGTTGAGGTGGTGTCAAACAAAGAACCAATAGAAATCTGAAGCACAGAGGCAATGGGGGACTCTGGACAAGGACAACAGGGTTCTGGATGAGCTCAAGTTTAAGAAGGTTACTGAAGTGATGATAGGTTTCAACATCATGTATTCTTCAAAATGAGAGTCAAGATACTTCAAAGGTGAATGTGTCAAAAAACAAACCAACATTCAAGTGAGTTTCTAGTGAACCACGTTTATAGCAAATTTGGTATGAAACTGGAGTGAGGCCACAAGAACAGGCTAGTATGCTCATTAAGACAAAAGTATTTAATTTCCCCAGTACTGATACTTCAGAGAATGAAGTCTGCACAACTAAAAGGCAAACAAAACATGCTGGAATCCGATGATAATGCTACGTCCAGTGTGAAGGGATGGTTTTAACCCAATTCACTGGGTGGGGGGGAGCGGGTGGAGGAAAGGTACAAAGCCCACAGGATTGGGTGGAATGTTTTTTTATTTAAAAACATGCCAAAGCCTCTTAACTGACTTCATGGAGTCTAAAATCAGATAGGATTTAAAACGTGCAGTGCACCTTATTCAGTCAGTCAGTCAGTAGGAGGTCAAACTGGGTTTAAGTTGCTCCAAAATTTTACCAGGAGGTTATTTCAGAGGCTTCGTTAAATGAAATGGAATCATTTAAGGAATGCAGATCACTGGTAACAGTCAGCTCAATCTCCTTCCAAAAAGTGACCTTTAATCCTCTCGAAAGATAAAACTCCAATATTATAAATATAAAACCCCAATCATTGTTAAATTCCTGGCCAAAGATATTCTGCTATTAGCAGTTGTGTTTCCACAGTTACTCAGCATCTTTATTCAGACAGCAGGTCGTGCACATGTACAAGGTTAACATAAATACCAAGACCACTTGGCAAATTTGCCTAGATTATAGGATTTCCAGCAAGTACAGATCTTGCAGAGCAGAGTGGTAAATGAGCATGTTGCATTGTTAATTGGACCAACAACTAAAAGTTTAAAGCATTACAGGACAGTTCTAAACCAGTTTGTAACAGCGCAACTTAGTTTTGGCTTTTTGGATCATTTCGGAGTTAGACAGCAAGACCATCTGCAATGGAGGCAAGATTCACTGCTTTCCAGGTTACAGCAGCTTCAGGTTCCAAAGACCAGAAGCATTGGGCTTTAAAGCTGTGTGTGGACAACAGCAAACGTCCCATTGGTTCCTGGCCAGAAATAAAAATATAAATCAGCATCGCATCTGGATGTGGGGTGTGCAGAGCTCTGCACATACATGTCAAGCTCAGTTTTTTTGACTGGGCAAGCGCATCCAAGTCTGCCAGCTGTCACAACAATAGCAGTCCGTCTGTCTCAATAAAAAAAATGCTAGCCATTAATGGGGCATTTTGTAGCAGATTATTGAAAACAATTCAAAGGGTCAAAACTGGGTCTGGCTGGAAATCCATATGTAGATTTAAGAGGCAGTTATACTGGCACCTAGTGGGACATTAATACCAAGAGCAAAACACATCTGGTTGCTGCAAAAATCTACCTGAGTCATTTGAGTCCACTTGGTCAAGTGGACCAAAGTGTTTTGTGGAATCTCGCCAACAAAGTGCATTTGGAGGTGTGTATTTCGCAGTGCAGTATTTACAGATATTGACGTTTAATGGTGTTCTTTTCTAGTGTGATGAAAAAAAACTCTTTAGGAGGCACCCTTTACCAGCTGAGCTACTCACACACCACTCTGAGGCCACTCAGAGTTTAAAGGGGATCATCTCGGAGTACTTGCGCACATTTCCAGCCACCAAGAATGTGCAGAGGCTGGGAAGAAAGAGACCCCCTGACAAAATTGGAAGCAAATTTAAGCTTCCTCCAGTCTCAGCAAGCTTCTATTTCAGGGAACAAGCAACTGGTGTTAAATAGTTGATATTGTGACAAAGCTTGTAGCTGTATAATCTTGTCCCATCACCTCCAAGTGTTCAGGGAGGACGCGTGTTATTTGTAGCAAGTATCACAGGTTACCTGTGTACGCCCTCAGTAAACCTCCGGTTAAAGATTATGGATAGCCTTGGATATTCTTTGAATAGGTGGGAAAACCAAAAACGTGCAAGGACACACAGAAATAATTTAACAACAGTAGTCAGCCATCAAGGTCGGTGGACTTCAGTTTAAGCTGATCTGCTCCTCCCTCGATGTTCAAGAGTCCCAAATCCCAAAATATTGTCAAAATTAGCCAAAATATTAATAATAAATAGATCACTACTTTAAATGTTAATCATCTTATCAGATGCAGACGGGTCATATGCAAAACCCAGTATTTACTGTTGCAACTTACTTTAAGCAGTAACTTTCAATGGAAAATCAAAAGTTTACGAAGTGGAAATCTTTGCTTTGTGCCCCAGGCCCTCCGATTTACAACTGATCCATTGATTCAACTTTAATTCGAATCAGTCCTTCCAGGGACTGGTGTTAAACTCCCAAAGCAGGGATTGTAAGTGCCCGCCCAAGGAGCTCTTTATGTAGCAGAACAGACCTGAACTAATGCTTGATGAATTGTTTCCTGCTAGGAACAGAGGTTGGAACCTTTCCAGTTCCATACCAGCCCAAAACAAATGGATTGCTGGAATTCCTCACTTCAGTGACACTCGAGGGAAAACGACCCATGTTCTTTCCTTGGCCAAACCCCAAGGAGGCAAAAACATAACCTCTCCTGTACTCGAGTTAAAATTTCTCTGCTTCTTCTACATCGTGCTTTCGACTTAGAAAATGTCCCCTAGTCTAATAGAAGCCGGCTACGTACACTTGCTGTGCAGGTCGCTCTAACCCCACATCCCTGCGAGTGTTGTTATTGGAGACAGGTCCACGTTCCCAACACTAGCTGTCAGCTCAGCCAGTCCACTCACTTGACACGTGGAAACAATTACACTCTCCAGATTACGTTGAAATGCTCTCAAGACCTAAGCGAGAGGTAGATAATCGATGGCCTTTGTGCACAGGAATTGCATTAGGTCACAACACAGAAGGCCAGTCAGCCCATCTGTCTGTGCTGGCTCTCTGAAGCCCGTAGCCGCCACTCTGCCTTAGAGTCATAGAGGTCTAAGCACAGAAGGCAGCCCTTCGGCCCATTGAGTCTGCACCAGCTAAACGAGTATCTAACTATTCTAATACCATTTTCCAGCACTAGACCCATAGCCTTGTATGTCATGGCATCGCAAGTGCACATCCAAATACTTCCTAAATGTTGAGGGTTTCTGCCTCAACCACCCTTTCAGGCAGTGAGTTCCAGATTCCCACCACCCTCTGGGTGAAAAAATTCTTCCTCACATCCCCTCTAAACCTCCTGCCCCTTACCTTAAATCTATGCCCCCCTGGTTGTTGATCCATCCACCAAGGGGAAAAATTCCTTCCTGTCTACCCTATCTATGCCCCTCAATTTTATACACCTCAATCATGTCCCCCTCAATCTCCTCTACTCAAGGAGAAATAACCCCAGTGCATCCAATCTCTCCTCATAACTAAAACTCTCTAGCCCAGACAACATTCTGTTAAATCTCCTCTGCACTCTCTCTAGTGCAATCACATCCTTCCTATAATGCAGTTTCCAGAGCTGCACGCAGTACTCTAGCTGTGGCCTAACCAGTGTTTTATACAGTTCCAGCATAACATTCCTACTCTTATATTCTATGCCTCGACTAATAAAAGCAAGTATCCAATATGCCTTCTTTACCACCTTATCTATCTGTCCCGCTACCTTAAGGGACCCGTGGACATGTACACCAAGGTCCATCTGACTCTCGGTACTTCCCAGGGTCCTACCATTACTTGCCAGGGTTCTACCATTTTCACCATCTGCCATGGTGGGATTTGAACCCAGGACATTACCCTAGGTCTCTGGATTGTGCAGCAACAATACCACATTGCCACCGCCTTCTCTTAACCCTGCACGTTCTTCCTTTTCAGATAACAATCCCAATTCCCTCGAGTGCCTGGACTCCCACATCCAACAGGCATTCCAGAGCTTAGGCGTGAAAAGGAATTTCCTCATGTCCCTGCTTTTGCCGATTACCTCAAATCTGAAAAGTTCCAAGGAAGAGTCATATGGACTTAAAACATTAACTGTTTCTCTCTCCACAGATGCTGCCTGACTTGATCTTCTCCAGAGTTTTATTTTTATTACCTTAAATCTGTGCTCTGTTCTTGATCCTTCTACCAATGGGAACAGTTTGTCCCTATCTACTCTGCTCAGGCCCCTCGTGATTTTGAATACCTCTATCAAATCCCCTCTTCAAAGAAAACAGTCCCAACTTCTACAATCTTTCTACATAATTAAAACTCCTCATCCCTGGGGCCACTCATGAACCTTTCCTACAACCTCCCTAATGCCTTCACATCCCTCTTAAAAAAATGTGACGCCCAGGACTGGAAACAATACTCCAGTTGAGGCAGAACCAGTCTTCTATACAAGTTTAACATCACCTCCTTGCCTTTATACTCTACACCACAATTAAGAAAGCCTAGGGTGTTATAAGCTTTATTAACCTGACCTGCTACCTTCAAAGACATACACCCATGTCCCTTCACTCCTGTACCCACTTTCGAATTGTAGCCTCTATTTTGTACTGTCTCTCCACATTCTTCCTACCAAAATGAATCACTTCACACTTCTCTGCATTCAATTTCACCCACTTGTCTGCCCATTCCACTAACCTGACTGTATCTTTTTGAAGTTCTACAATATCCTCCTCATGATTCACAATGCCTCTAAGTTCCATATCATCTGCAAATTTTGAAATTGTGCCCTGTAAACCAAGGTCCAGGTCATTAATATACATCCGGAAAAGAAAGTCCCTTCACCGACTTCTAGGAAACTCCAATACAAACCTTCCTCCAGTCCAAAACACATCCATTAATCACTACTGTTTCCTGTCACTCAGCCAATTTCATATCCATGTCTCTACTATCCCTTTTATTCCATGAGCTATAATTTTGCTCGCCAGTTGTGTGACACTATCAAATGCCTTTTGGAAGTCCACACACAGTACATCAACAGCATTACCCTCATCAACCCACTGTTACCTCTTCACATAACTCCAACAAGTTAGTTAAACACAATTTCCCCTCAAATCAGTGCTGATTTTCCTTAATTAACCTGCATTCTCCCAAACAACTATCAATTTTGTCCTGAATCATCATTTCTGGAAGACTCTCCACCAATGCTAAACTGGCTGGCCTGCAGTTGCTGAGCTTATCTTTACTTTTATTGAAGGAGAGTATAATATTTGAAATTCTTCCATCCTCTTAGGCTACCTGAGTCTAAGGATGACTGGGAAATTATGGCCAGTGCCTCTAATTTCCACACTCACTTTCCTCAATATCCTTAGAAGCATCACATCTGGTCCTGGTGCTTTATACAGACAGCCTATCCAACATGTCCTCCTTACTAATTTTAAACTCTTCAAGGTGTCTGAATTAGCTCCTCTTTCACTATGACCTGCGCAGCATCTTGTTCCTTGGTAAAGACAGATACAAAGTATTCATTCATAGGATGTGGCATCGCTAGCTAGGCCAGCATTTAATACATCAGCAATGCTCTCTGCCTCCCCGTGTAAATTCCCTCTTTGGCCCCAAATGGGCCCCACTCCTTTTACCACCCTTTCACTATTTATTCAAAACCTATAGAAGACTTTTTGATTCCCTTTTCTAGTAGCTGCCAGTCTCATTTCATATTCTCTCTTTGCTCCTTTTATTTGCTTTTTCAATTCCACTCTAAACGTTCTATATTCCTGTTCCCAATTGTATTGTCCACCTGACATCTTTCATGAGCACACTTTTTCTGCTTCATCTTAATCTCTTTTTCCTCATGCAAGGAGCTCTGGATTTGTTTACCCTGCCTTTCCACTTTTATAGAAACATACCTAGGCTGTACCTGAACACACACTTCTCTAAAAGCAGCCCATTGTGCAGATACTATTTTGTCTGTCAATCTGTGATTCCAATTAATCTGGGTCAGATCCATTCTTAACCCACAGAAGTTGGATTTCCCATAGTTACGTTATTCTTACTCTGGATTGTTCCTTGTTCTTTTTCCTAGCCAACATAAACTCTAATGATTGTCTCCTATCTGTTTGTTTACTGACACTTGATCCACAATATTCCCAAAACCAGGTCTAGCAGTGCCTCAATTCTCATTGGTCTGGAAGCACACTATAGAAAATTCTCATGAACTATACTCGAAACTCTTGCCTCTCTCTACTCTTTGGATGACTAAAGTAACCCTGTCTATATTCAAATAATGAAAGTGCCTCATTATTACTACTCTACAATTCTTGCACCTCGTTTCCTTGCAATTTTGTTTCCCTACATCCTTCCCACTAGTTGGTGGCCTTTCAGCTATACAGATCATGTAATCGCTACTTTTCTTTTCCCCTTCACTCTAATAACCAAATAGATTCTGCCCTTGACTCCTCTGGGGCCCCCTCCCTCTCCAGCACTGTAACGTCCTCCTTAATCAATAATGCCACCCCTCCCACTTTTGTTTCTTCCTTACCTTTCCTGAATATCTTGCATCCAGGAATATTTAATACTAGCCCTTCTTTAAGCCGGGTCACTGTTATAGTCGTATCATATTCCCACATGTCAATCTGCGCCAGTAACTCACCAATCTTATTTACTACACTCCGCGCATTCACATACATGCACTGTAACCCTAACTTAAGGCTTCTTTTCCTCTGGTACACTGAACCCACCTAAAAACTTCCTATTTCCTCTTAGTCCAATCCTGTCTAATATGGAACTATTCCCTTCCCTAGCACTGCCTAGTGTTCCAAAGTTAGAATGTGCACCTTACTCCTCCTCTCTATTTCTACAGGCCAGTGCCCATCTCCCCACAAGAATATTGGCCCCAGTCTAGTACAGTACAACCCACCCCTTTATAGCTGCCCCAGACCTGATCCCAAAGCTCCAAGAATCTGAAGCCCCCTCTCCTGTACCAGGCATTGACCCTCCCACCTTTCTATTTCTACTTGCACTAGCGTGTGTGTGTGTGAGTGAGAGGGGGGCACTAAGAGTAATCCAGAGATTACTACCTTTAAAAGTCCTACTTTTTAAAACACATGCAGAGGTCAGCTAAGAGCTTAAAGCTAGTATCATATACTTGGGAGATTAAAAACAAACTCTCACTAATTCTAGTGAGGCCTTCAGAGAAAGGGAAGGATAGTAATAGAAGCATTTTTAAGTGCGTACGTTAGAGGGCCATCTGTAGAGGCAGTCATTGAAAGAGGTCCTCTAGGGAATGACAACTCTGGCATGTTTGCTAATGAAATTCCAACAGTAGATTCTTTTCATCCCAATATTACTGTTACAATGCAGCTGCACTCACAGCTCGAGGTTATACACTCTTGCTGAATGTTCTGAGTGACACAGGGCCCAATTGAAGAGGAACCTTCAAAACCTGCCCTGGAAACAATGAGAGAGTTTGCATACAGACAACTGTATTCCCAGATCTGTACAGCGGAACCATTCCAGAGTCCACTGCCCTCAACACTCGCTTTTGAACAGCTCTGGACTCGATTTGCCTCAGCTACTACGAGTCTAAGGTAGTAACAAACCAGCCAGGAAAAACACGCGATGCAGGGTGGAGAGGTTTGTTTGATGCCCTCTGATCAGGTAGCTGGTCCGTGCAAATACCCTGCCGTACAAGACCAATTATGAGTTACTAACTTGCTGCAATTAAAAGTCGGAATCAAAAGCCCTTGGAAGGTGACATTAAGCATACTTGCAGCATAAAGCTTTCAGGCACCGGTTTTAAAAGTTTGCTAACATGTCCAATCAAGCCCTTGCTATGAACCAGAGCACTTTGGTCAGGCAACAATAGTTCTCCGCCATCCCTACAGACTCCTCTCACAGCAAGGGAAGGGGAAGTTGTTTAAAGATTGCAATCTAGATTTAGTTTCCATCAATTCAAATGGAAGCTAGCAACTAATCATTATTCTGACAACTTGTGTGTCCAGACTTGAATTAATTGCGATAGACATTGGAATAATTTAGACAGAGGCAGGCTTGAAATGCAAGTTTTTTTTCCCTTCCAAAAAAAAATGTATGTGGTCTTTTTAAAAAGGCATTGAACAGGATCAATTGGAGAATTAAAAGCGATAGGACAAGGAGGGGGGGAAAAAAGTTTTCCCAACAGCAAGAGGGATAACCGCAGGACACAAACTCCAGATAATTCACTCAAGAACCAGAGGGCACATGAGAGCAGGTCACACAGCGAGTTACCATGGTGGGTGAGAGCAGATTCAGAAAGGGGCAAAACTGCATAGACGCTCGGAAAGAAACACAAATGCAGGACTGGGTGGGTAAGAGAGCAGTGGAGTGGGACCAATTGGGATAGCTTTTTCAGAACTGGCACAGGTATGACGGGCCAAATAGCCTCTTTCTGCCCTGCATAATTCTATGAATTCGAAAAAAAAACAGGGCTTCAACACAAGCTCTGCCCCCAGTCACCATAACCATCTATGCCACTCTCTCCCCCCTCCCACCACCCCAATGGAGGTGAGAAATTTAGCCCAGGAGTTTAAGCCCCACCACATCATGGAGATATAACTTCAGCTGGGGCAGGGACGAGACGATATTATAGCCAGAAGCCACGAGCTGTAAAGATAGACTCTGTGTGTGTGTGTGTGTGTGTGTGTGTGTGTGTGTGTGTGTGTGTGTGTGTGTGTGTTGCTCCAGGATACTTTGGAGGGGGTTAGGGCACGTTTTTCAGTTGCTTGCATGCTCTGGCGAACTAACTCCCACCCCTTCTTGCTCCTCCACATGGATTTGCCCCACCAGGGCTGCAGTGAGGATGCAGGCGTCCCTCCCTTGGCCCAGGTTACCCAGGTTGGCACACTTTGACAACCAAAATTGTGTAGCGCTTCCTCAAGGAGGACGGGAATGCCAAACAGTGGCAAAAGTGGTCATGCCCGCCTCATTCTAGCAAGCCTGGGAATGCCAGCCTCCCGGCCCCAAACATCTGGGATACAGAGTCTTTCTCACCCTCCTCATCCCAGAAACAAACTCGGGGGGGTCTCAGAAGCTGAAGAATTCAACTGCCCGGGACAGTCCCAGTTTAAGAGACGTTTATCCCATGACAAAATAATTCGGGACACGAACTAAATTCTCGCTCTGAAGAGAGTGACAGAGGGTGGCCCGGGGGTATGTGTTTGTGTGTGTGTGTGTGTGTGTGGGGGGGGGGGGGGAAGAAAGTGAGAAAGAGAGAAAAAGCAACATGAGGCTCCGATACATGTGTCCCCATCGCATCTACAATCGCAGCTTTAACTAGTGCCTGCATTTAAGCTGCTCAGTTAATAACTACACGTCCTTTCACAGACCGCGTTAGCCCCCCCCCCCAGTATTAAAGAACTTCCGTATTAAATAGGTAAGAAAATAGGCTTTTAAATGGGGCAGGGTCAGAGAAACAACTCTCTCACCAGGAAATGGGAGCCCTCAAGAAAGTGGAACTTCAGAACAATTGTACTCTTCATGATTCTCTGCCCCCCTCCCCTCTCCCTCCTCATTCGTTTGAGCTTTGGTGAAGAATATTCCAGTAGATTTGAGTCGAACACAAACTTTTAGGGCCATTGCATTTAATAACGAGATGGATTAAGAGTGGAAATGGACAGAGGGGCCCTCTGAAACAGACCCCCCCTCCTCTCTCCCCTTGTTAGTTCTTACCTCTTCCTCGTTGTTATTATTATTGGGTTCATCACTTTTCGTACTCATGGCTCGGGTTCCTCCTTCAGGGGCTGGACGCTTTCTCTCGCTCGCTTACCAAGAGGCAAGTGGGGGGGGGGTCTCTCTCTCTCTCTCTCCGCAGTGCGAAAGGTCAGAGCTGCTGCTGCCGCCGCTACTGCTGTCCAGGCGAAACAGTTAGACCAGTGTCCTTGGTGAAGCTGGTGCTGGGAAGTGGGGAAAAAGGGGGAAGGGCGGAATGTTGTATTTTTTTAAAAAAATAAACACCATATATTTTTTTAAAAAAGAAAGAAATGTAAAAAAAAAAGGGGGACTAAAGGTGTTGGGAGTGCATTTGTAGGTGCGCGATGGAGGGGCTACAAGCAAGAAGTGGCCGCTTTATCCGTCTCTCCAGCCAACCACCGCCACCCGTTGCTTTTCCTTCACCTCAAACCTTGTTCCACGTGTTTCGCAGTTTTAAGAAAAGGGGAGGGGAAAAATAGGGGTGGGGGGGGTGGGGAGGGGGCAAAAAAATTAAAACAAAAGCCAGCGGGAGCTGGGAAGCTGGTTTTGGACAAGGTGGGGTGGTGGTGGTGGTGGTGGTGGTGTGGGGAGGGGGGTGGGAGACGATCAGCTCTGATCCCAGCGAGGCTCCTCTCCAATTTGATCATCAATTAGGGCAGAGAGCAGGATTTCAATGGAACAATGTACTCCAGCTGGGAGGCTATCCAAACCGCCTGCGTCATGGTCTCCATTGGAAACCCGGCGCCAATCAGACCGCGTCCTGGACCTCTTTTTTTCAAAAAAAAGTTAACTTTGATGTGCTTTTCTGCCTGAACTTTCTACCCCCCCCCCTCCTCCTCCTCCTCCTCCCCTCAACCAAGCGAGGCAACTTTGTTAGCAGAGATGCTGCTAAACCATTAAACCGATTGTAATCACTTCCAATGTATCTCACCTGGTTTAACTCGTTGGCTGCCGCTGTCTCTCTCTCTCCCTCCCTCCCTCTCCCTTTTCCCCCTCTCGCACATCCCAACACACACACACACACCGCCTGTCGGGGAATAACATGAAACAAGGAGGGGAGAATGTCGACTCCCGGTGTCATCGGGTTAACCCTCGCCATCCACGAATCGTCCTTCCCATGGACTTTGGGTGAAAAAAAAATGGTTTTGGGGAAAAGGGGGAGTGTGCTGGGAATGTCTGGGTGCACAACGCTTCAAACGCATCCCTGTCCAAGCCTGCCAAGGTGACCATAAGTGACAGAGGCATTTTTTCTGAAGCTGTATCCAGTCATGTTGCAGTTACCTGCAATCCGTATACTGTCTCCCTCATCAGCTTATCAATGGTTTAACTGTTGCAGTGTAAGTATTATAGTCAGAGATTTACACAAGGCACTTGCAAAAATACAGGGTTTACACAGTTTATGGTAAATGACATGAAGTGCATTAAGTGCGATTAATTCACTGGAAGATATTTTATGTAAAAATAAAATGGTGTTGGTTTAATAATTGTCACCTATAAAAATATTTTCCAAATAATTTAAGAGGGAGGGGTGTCCAATATAGCAACTCGGGGCCAAACTAAAAGGGTTAAGAATACGGGAATAAGCTTGTAAGATGCCATCTTTGCTGCAAGAACATTTAAAGTCACTCCTGTGGAGGCCAGTAAAGTTAAGAAATAAGGGTCTTATTCAAACAGGGTTGCAAACTGTTCCCTTTAACCCGAGGTTTGCGCTGGCTAATGATTCACAGACACCGAAATGTTTTAATTGTCTCTCTCTCTCTCTCTCTCTCTGACCTTCAGTCGGTTTGCAATGCGTTAAGAAAAAGTCAAATCCGACTGTTTGGATTTCTGTTTAGTTTCTCATCCCTCAGAAAGAAAGTGGCATTGGGAGATTTGAGGGGGAGAAAAGTTTCTAGATTGCCAGACGAATGCCTGGATCACGCGTGATTAATTAAACAGTAAAATTCAGTCTCCAGGTCCATATATAGGTGTAATTAAAGCTCTGGACCTGACAGCTCGTTGTTTCTGTCTGGATTAATCCCAGGAGAGTAGTGGCAACACACAGCGAGACAAATATAGGCATTTAATGTGGAATTGGGATGAGAGAGCAACCCAGCGGGAGAACAATAGCCGAAACAGTTAAAAAATAGAAGCAATATTGGGGAAAGGGAGGCTGAGAAAAATAATAGTGACCCACTCAACATGGGATCTAAACTATGTTGTAAATATCAACACTGGAGAGAAAATGCGTCATTGAAAAGCAAAGAGGTCACGAATAATTTGTACCATTTAGAAGTTTGAAATAGCAAAAAAAAATGTTATTGCGTGGTCTGCCTATTTTTAGACGGCCGCTGAGGGTTCCATCTTGTACTTTATAAATTCATGGAAGTTCTTCAAAGATACCTTATCTGTTCAGATCAAAAAAAACGCTGTCCTTGCCAACAAAAGCTGCCCTAACATTAGGTCCAAGCGACTGAATATTGAAGTAAAAGGCTGGGCGCCTCTGGGAGGGCAATAACAGAAAATAAAACCATCGAGAGAACTGGACAGCAATGTTGTAAAGGAATGGGAGTCCTAATTGGATAGTCAATGTTCCAAGTTAATTGTGTCCTCGGTCTGTATTTCACTTCCTTCCATCATAATCATCGGAGCAGGGGCGGTGAGGTTCAAAGGGCCTGTGTGAAATGTGGCCAATAACAAACTAGAGAAGGACCCGTCTAGGGTTGCCAACTCTTGCTTGGACGTATTCCTGGAGGTTTCATCGGATGAACTCCCGCCTTGTCCAGTCAAACACCCATTTTCCCATTCTCCAACATTCTTATATCTAATCGTCGAAAGTGTTCAAATATGTTTTTTTTTAAAAGAATGTAATTTCTAATACTCCTTTGACTCTTTCCCACACCAGTTTCTTGGAGACTCCACAGGGCCACCCTGGAGGGTTGGCAAGCCTAGTCCCACTTTCTCTTCTACACTCTCAAATCCTAATGGAGCAATATTGGAAACGGGGCTGGGGGGAGGGGGGTTGCATCATTTGAAAGTTTTCCCCGCTTTCTAGACGGGGCACATTAACACAAGGAGACAAGATAAGGTGTTAGGCGTGGAGCCGGCTGTATGGTAACCTTTAGGGCTGAGATATTAAAGAGAACCACTCCACAGTTTTATACTCCCTAGTCAACAGCTGCCTTTTTTACATCTCGCCGGTGTATATATATATATATATGTATTTTAAAGTATTGGCGATTATACAATATTCCACACTTATTCCTGACAATTAAAAGATATAATCAAATTATGCGACTACGTGGAACAGTATTTTCAAAATTAACCAGGGAAAATCATTGCAACTGACAGGATTATATATATATATATTTTTTAATTTCCCTAAACGCTGTTACTTCTGTTACTAAAGGAAAATGTGAGATTGAACCTGTTTGTATACAAAGCTTTCGAACGAAATCAAGTATTTTTAGTTACTATTTCATACTTAACGAAAATCGCCTTAATCGTAGCTCTCGCCAAATTGGTCCCCGACTTGTTTCGGAATGTCTTAAAATGATGCAGCCGTGCAATGGGCTCCTGCACAATCTCTGACGGTACAGTCCACTGCACAAGTGCTTACCTAAGTACTTAAATGCAAATAAATAATTAATGGAAAAAGAGTAGGGCGAAAATCGCCCCACACGGTTCTTTCCTATGGAAACCTGTTCTGTTGACCACTGTTGGGTATCTCCCCAAGTACAAATCATTAACCATTAAAAGCCCAAAGTCCAGTAACAACTGAAGCGAAACACTATTCCCAATATACACAGGATACGATGTATTTTTTCTCTCTCTCTGCTTGCATTGTAGTCAAAATAGTTAAAAACTGATAATGCCCCACATTGCCAGAGTGATTCTTGCTCACTTTGTTCCTTAATCCCGAATCTGCCATTTTGTCAAACTCTGTCATAACTCACCATAGCCTCCTCCTGCCCCACAACTACTTACATTTATATAGCGCCTTTAATACACCAAAACATCCCATAGTGTTTCACAGGAACATTATAAAATGAAGTATGACTCCGAGTCACCATAAGGAGGTATCAGGTTAGATGACCAAAAGCTTTGGCAAAGAGGAAGATGTTTAAGGAGGAATGTGATGTCGGGAAGTGGAGAGGTGTAGGGAGGGAATTCCGGAGCTTGGGGCCTAGGCAATTGAAGGCACGGCCACCAGTGGTCGAACAGTTCCAGTTGGGGATGCACAAGAGACCAGGATTAGAGGATATCTAATCCGATATCTCAGAGAGTTGTGGGACTGGAAGAGATTACAGAGATAGGGAGGGCTGAAGTCATGGAGGGATTTGAAACCAAGTTATTTTGGCCCATGAATGACAGAAGGAGTCATAATTTTGATACAGTATTATTCAACAGGACCTGTCTATTAGGTCTGGTCTGTTTGGCCATGTGACATGGTGTAAACCTGGAGTGTATAACAAAATAACCACAATAACATTAATTGCCTCCTTTTTATTTATTTGTTCATGGAATGTAGCCATTGTTGGCTAGGCCAGCTTTTATTGCCCATCCCTAATTGCCCTTGAGAAGGTGGTGGTGAGCTGCCTTCTTGAACCATTGACCAGAATCTGAACTGGACTAGCTGTATAAATACTGTGGCTACAAGAGTAGATCAGAGGCTAGGAACCTTGCAATGAGTAACTCACCTCCTGACTCCCCAAAGCCTGTCCACCACCTACAAGGCACATGTCAAGAGTGTGATGGAATAATTCTCACTTGCCTGGATGAGTGCAGCTCCAACAACACTCAAGAATAACCATAGGCTGCAGTCCGTGTAGTGTAGGTACACCCACAGTGCTGTTAGGGATGAAGTTCCAGGATTTTGACCCAATGACAGTGAAGGAACGTTGATATATTTCCAAACCAGGATGGTGGTGGTGTTCCCATCTATCTACTGCCCTTGTCCTTCTAGGTGGTGGCAGTCATGGGTTTGGAAAGTGCTACATAAGGAACCTTAGAAAATTTCTGCAGTGCATCTTGTAGATGATACACACTGTTGCTACTGTTTGTCAGTGGTGAAAGGAGTGAATGCTTGCGGAAGGGGTGCCAGTCAAGCGGCTGCTTTGTCCTGGATGGTGTCAAGCTTCTTGAGCGTTGTTGGAGCTGCATTCGTTCAGTTAAATGGGGAATATTCCATCACACTCCTGACTTGTGCTTTGTAGGTGGTGGACAGGCTTTGGGGAGTCAGGAGGTGAGTTACTCATTGCAAGGTTCCTAGCCTCTGACCTGGTCTTGCAACTACAGTATTTATAAGGCTAAAAACAAAATAACTGCAGATGCTGGAAATCCAAAACAAAAACAGAATTACCTGGAAAAACTCAGCAGGTCTGGCAGCATCGGCGGAGAAGAAAAGAGTTGACGTTTTGATTCCTCATGACCCTTCAACAGAACTCATTTATAAGGCTAGTCTAGTTCAGTTTCTGGTCAATGGTAACCCCCACGATGTTGAAGTGATGATTCAGTGATGGTAATGCCATTGAACATCAAGGGACGATGGCTAGATTCTCTCTTGTTGGAGATGGTCATTGCCTGGCACTTGTGTGGCACGAATGTTATTTGCCACTTGTCAGCCCACAGTGGTTTACGTGTTTTAGTGTCAATTTTTATCCGCTCACATTCCTGTGAAGTGCCTTAGGATGTTTTACTTTGTCAGAGGTGCAATATAAATGCAAGTTATCATTGTCTTTACTAACCAATAATTCAGCCTTTATGTCCTGTACATTGACCTCAGTTGGCAGCACTCGCCTCTGAATCAGAGGTGGATTCAAGACCTATTCTAAAGACTTGAGCACAAAAATCAAAGCCAACACTTCAATGCCATATTGAAAGAATGCCACAGTGGTGGAAGCACCATTTTTGGATTGGATATTAAGCCAAGGTCCAGCCTGTCATCACAGGTGGATATAAAAGATTCCATGGCACTATTTTGAAGAAGAGCAGGAGAGTTCTCCCCAGTGTCCTGGCCAATATTTATCCCTCAAACAACATCACACAAACCTGGCCATTATCACATTGCTGATAGTGGGAGTTTGCTGTGCACAAATTGGCTGCTGAGTTTCATTACAAAAGGGATTGCACTTCAAAAGTATTTCATTGGCTGTAAAGCACTTTGGCTCATCCTGTGGTCATGAAAGGTGCTATAGAAATGTACATTTTTATCTTTTCTTTCTTAATGAGGAAAGAAATTAGACTGACACCAAACCTATAAATTGGGGTGTTCTAAATCACTTCACAACCTTCAAATTACTTCGGAAATATACTCACTTAGACAAAGATGGTAGACGGATTGCACAAATGCTGTCCATAGATCATTTAGGGATTGGATGAATGCGCAAACTTAGGCTCATCTGACTGGGAGAGTGTCATAACAAACTACCCCCACAACACAAACATATTGAGTAATTTAAAATTATTAGAAAGACAATCTGACTTTTGTATTCTGATTTCACAATAACGCTCTTCTATAAGCAACTTAATGACACAATGTGGGAGGATTACGACAGATCGGCAGTTCCACAATTGTCTAATAAATATTGTAAGAAGTGGAATTTCCCAAGTATACAACAAGCAACTCTGAAAAGAAATCACTATGTTGAATGTTAGTTTAAGCTCAGTTGGCAGCATCTTTACCTCTGAGTCACAAGGTTTTGGGTTCAAATCCAACTCCAACTCTAGGGCTTGACCACAAAGTCAAGGCAGCACCGAGGGAATGCTACACTGAAGCAGGCGTTCCCTTTTGGATGAGACATTAAACTTAATCTGCTTGCTCAGGTGGATGTATAAAATTCCATACCATTATTTCACAGAAGAGCAGTGGCATTATCCCGGGTGTCTTAGCCAGTATTCACCCCCCAATCAACATCACAAGAGAACATGATCTTGTCATTATCACTTTGCTGTTTGTGGGAGCTTGCTGTGTGCAAAGTGGCTGCCACACTTGCTAAATTGCAGCAGTGACTTCAAAAAGATCTTCATTGGCTGTAAAGTGCTTGGAAATGCCTGGTGGTCATGGAAATTGCTATATAAATGCAAGTCCTTCTTTAACTTGCCTTAATCTCCCCCTGTATTGCTACATATTAAACAGTGTAATCTGAACGGATGGTCAAATACTGGGGCCAAGGACAGCATTTCTGAGTAAGACTAATATAAGTCAATGGGGCTTCCTCTATAAATCTCTGTGGCATTTATTGAAGTCAGTGTAGAAGTTTGGTTAGTAATTCCATGTGTGTATAAGAGCCAGTGGCTTATAAAATCACACACACTATGATAAGCCATATTGTTAAATCAATTGGCCAATATTGTTTTCCCTTTTGATTGATCAGCAGCATTCAACACTGTCCAGCATGTGTGATTTGAACCACATGGGTGCTGGGGAGGAGTTCAGTGTTCACTTAGATAAACATCATGAGGGCTATTTAAGGTTGCCACCCTTCCAGGATTGGCCTGGAGTCTCCAGGAATTGAAGATCAATCTCCAGGACATGGATGTGTGAAGCCCTGGAGAAAAGTCATTTGGATATTAAAAAAGATTGTTCTTTTTAAAATTTTTCTTTGAATGCTTCTCTTTACCAGATATAGAAATATTGAAAATGGGGGTAAAAATAAAGGCTGTTTGGCTGAGTCAAGCATCATCCATCCAACTGGGCAATGAGTCTTTTTGCTTTCCAATTGGTGTAGGAAAGCAGTGCGTCACAAGGATGGACGTGTGGCTGACTAATGGCTGGAGCGTGTGATAAAACCTCCAGGAATGCATTAAATCGCAGTTGGCAACCCTACCTCCTGGGTGCTGCACAGAAGTGTCAACCTAGATTGCGCAGTGTGCTAAAGTATGGCTTGAACCCACAACTCGCTGACTCTGATGCAGAATGCTGCCACTGAGCCAAGCCCAACTCCATGCTGCATCGGTGTGATATTTTCCCATTTCGGTGAACCAGCTGCCACTGTTGCCTTTCTTGTCGGGACTTCAATTTGATGCATGTTAACGCTAAATTGTGTCTCTGTGAACTTGTGCCTTCACAGCTGTTTTGACTCTGCCAAAACTCATTTCAGAAGATTCCAGCTCCTGGTGAATTGAAACTTAACCTTTTTTTTGGTCGGCTAGACTACTGAATCACTTCAAAACCTGTTCCCACGCTAAAGAAGCCTCCAAACTTAAGTAAATTGGAATTTCAGATAGAGTCCCTGTTTAGCTATTGGAACACAAGTGATTTACCAAATCTGGAGAGAAGAGATACAAATTGGCTACGGCCAAGGATTAGGGATCCTCAAGTGGGCACAGGAAGTTTAACTGATTGAAATTGCACAGCCTAGTACATAAAACATTAGTAAGTCTTTCTCAATTGGCTGAAGGCCAAAAAGCAGGATGACTGTGTCTGCAGTAGAACTGCAGTATGGTAATGATGCACAAGGTAGTGTTTAGTCTGAATAACAGTTGGTATATTTTCCGAAGCCTACGAGGGTATGGGACTTCCCACCAGGGTGACCAAAGTTTCTGACCAACCTATGCCAAATGTATCAAATTCAACACCTTCAATTAAGATTCATGGTGAGGTGTTAGGAATGTTCTAAAATCCCCAGATTGCAGAAGCTATCCATCCTGAAAAGCTGACATTGACGAAGAGATACACCACCAAATCCAGCGTGTTAACTCAGCCTATGGTAAAATATGTACTTTCACTTTCGAGAATCATGGTATCAGACCCGACACAATACTCAAAAGTCTATTGGGCATGGTTCTCCTGATGCCCCTCACAGTACTGAAGACTGGACAACTTATACACGCCCATGGGCCCTAGAAAACATCACCAACGCTATCTTAGAAAGATCTTGTGAGTCAATTGGGAGGACAAAAGACCAAACATGAGTGTCCTCCATGATGTAGACATCCCTTCCAAAGAAGGACAAGGGCAGCAGATACATGGGAATACCACCACCTGCAAGTTCCCCTCCAAGCCACACACCATCCTGACTTGGAAATATATCGCCGTTCCTTCACTGCCGCTTGTTCAAAATCCTGGAACTCCCTCCCTAGCAGCAACCTGGGTGTACCTACACCACACGAACTTCAGCGGTCCAAGAAGGTGACTCACCACCACATTCTCAAGGGCAATTAGATATGGGCAATAAATGCTGGTCCAGCCAGCGACACCCACATCCCATGAACGGGTAAGAAAAGACTTTGAATGACCAGGTAATGTTGTTCATTTATAATGGGCATATTATCAGATTTACTCCACACAATTTTATGATACTCCATCATTCCCATTATCTGGTTTTAGGATTACATTGGTGCACCTTTGTATCCATAGGAACATAAGAAATAGGAGCAGGGGTAGGCCATTTGACCCCTCGAGCCTGCTTCAACAATCAATTAGATCATGGTTAATCATCTACCTCAACGTCCGCTTGCACACTATCCCATATACCTTGATGTCTTTACTATCTAGAAATATATCAATGACAGTCTTGAATATACTCAATGACTGAGACTTTGCAGCCCTCTGGGTGAGAGAATTCCAAAGATTTACCACCTTCTGAGTGAAGAAATTCCTCCTCATCTTAGTCCTAAATGACCTGCCCCTTACCCTGAGACTGTGTTCCTTGGTTCTAGACCCCCCCCAGCCAAGGGAAACATCCTTCCTGTGCCATAATCCCAGCTGATGTCAACACTAGACAAGTCAGATCCCAGAATGAAACCGGGCTTGGTAGATCCTAACTTTTATATTTTTGTAGAAACTGTGGAGGTAGCTAATGAACACGTTCACAGGAGTCTGCACATGAATCTTCAACACAAAGAACAAATCATTTATTAGACAAAAAAAAATGAATGATATTACACCAGACAAATAGATTGGAAAGATCTCAATCCAAACACAAGAAAATGATTCAAATATCCATTATTCCTTCACCCTCTCTTTTGCTTTATAAACACATACAAATTTGGAAAGATAAAACAATTTATCATATTTATCTTATACTCTAATATTCAGGTTAAGTACATGGTGCATGTGAATTAACAGATGAAATATGGTTGGGCATCCCAGCCCCAAAACAAGTGACAGACGCAACCAAAACAGATTCCATGGATTTCTCATCAACCCATCCAGACGCTTGTCACATTGAGAACCAACCAGTCTCACTGAAACTCTGTCTTTCTCATGAGGATTTCTGATCTCTCCATGTTCAAAGAACTTGCCTTGGAATTCTCTCTCAAACGTCACTCCCACATGGACGGCTTCATCAAGGACCCACCCCTAGGGTTTCAATCTCGCCTCCTGAGATTCTTTCCTCCTGGATCTCCACATACACTCAAGCTTCACCTTCCAAGCACACTTTCAGAGTTTCCGCTGTGCCAAGCAGAGCACCAATGCTCCAAAGGGGTACCTTTGTTCTTAAGGCCCGCAGCACAGCATCACCAATCTTCAGCTGTCCTCTTGGATCTTCAGGCTTCTCTCAAGACCGCTTTGCTTCAAGTCTGCTACCCGCAGTGCCCTCTTTAATTTGGAGCCTATTGCTCTGCTGCTTTCTCTCAACTTTGCCCAACAGGGTATGTTTCTGATCTCTGTCCTTGTCCCTTACATGGGACTGTCTTCTGGGACCTGGGGCAGAATTTTACAGCCCTGTTTCATTGGGGACAGGGCTGTAAAATGCGGCGAGACATTCTAAACCCCATTGACTTCAGCGGGAACGTAAAATCCCCCTGCTGTAAAATTCTGCCCCTGGTTTCTGCCCCACTCCCTGGTCTTGGATCTTCACCTTTGTTTGGGACCTCTTGTCCCCTTCCCCGTGTCCTTGTTCCCTTGGACACCTTCCTTCTAATGACGCTCCTGTTCAGGTCACCTGACCTGCAGTTTTGCGCTGTTTCACTTTTCTCCTTTTATTTCTGCGCGTGCAGGGCTGGTTCCTGGCCTGAAGGCGTGAAAAGGGACAAACTGTGCATGTGCAGCCCTTTCCTGCACAGAAGTCCAGAGGGCCGATGGGAACTGTGGTTCCCAAAGTCCCGATCTAAACTTGAGGTAAGCATTGGAGTTCATTACAGCTGCGTCTACCCTTCTACCCTTTCGAGCCCTATGAGAATTTAGCCTGTTTCACTGAGCCTATCTCTCATTTGTCTAAACTCTAGAGAAGACAGGCCCAATCCCCTCAACCTCTCCTCATAAGACATTCCCGCCATCCCAGGAATCAGTCTATTTAGCAAAAGGGCATCACGGTTGTAATAACTTGATGAGGCAGTAGGTGGAACGGGTGTTTGACATGACTACCTGGTAATGGAAGATGATTAAGTGCATCTGCATTGGCTATACGTGAGCCAGAGCAGTACATGAATGTGTATTCATAAGCTGATAGCGTCAAAGCCCAGCATTGGATTCTCGCTGGAGCTGTCGGCCGAATAGCTTTGTCTTCACTGAACAACCCTGTCAGCGGCTTATGGTCAGACACAATCGTAAAATGTCGTCCGAGTGGGTATTGGTGAAATTTCTTGATGTGAAATACAACCGACAATCCTTCTTTTTCCACCTAAGAGCGGCCCCTTTTCAGTTTGGGAAAGTGTTCTTGAAACATAGCCAATGGGTCTTTCTGATCCATCTTCCATTTGATGTGATCAAACGGCTCCTACTCCATATGGAGAAGAACCACACATCAACACCAGCTCTTTAAGTGGGTCATAATGTTCCAACAAGCCTGATGAATGAAGCAGTTTCTTAGCTGTTACAAAGGCTTCTTCTTACTTTGAACCCCATAACTAGCGGTGGCTCTTCCTCAACAAGTGTAGTGGTGCCAGTACAGTGGATGGATCAGGTCAAAAACGGCTGTAGTAATTAATCATAGCTAGGAAAGATTTAAGCTCCGTCACATTACAGGGTGATGGTGCATCTTTAATTGCTTGGACCTTATCTTCAACAGGATGCAACCCCATAGCATCCACTCTGTGACCCGGGTAGGTTACCTCCGATTCTTGAAATGTGCATTCTTCTTACTTCAAACACACACCTGCTTCCATAAATCTACTCAGCACTTCCTCAAGGTTGGCTAAATGTTCAGCTTCCATCAGTCCAGTGATGAGGATGTCATCTAAGTACACAACCACATATGGAAGTCCTTGCAGGAGACTCTCCATGGTGCGCTGAAAAATAGCGCGTGCTGATGAAACTCCAAAAGGCAACTGGGTGTACTGGGAGAGGTCTTTATGTGTATTAATTGTCATCTATTCTCTTGATGTGCTATCCAATCCCAATTATTGATGGGCATGACTCATGTCTAGCTTTGTACATGACTTGTCTTGGGGTACAAGTCATCAATTCTAGGAATGGGGTATTTATCTAACTTTGTGCTTTGTTGACCTTCAGTTTGTAGTCACTGCACATACGTATAGTCTGGTCTGGCTTGACAACCGGGACTATGGGTGCGGCCGACTCCAAAAACTGGACAGGCTGAATTATTCCCAGGTTTTCCAACCTACACAACTCTGCTTCCACTTTTTCTTTTAGTGAGCAAGGCACTGGACTGGGCCTGGATGAAGTGTGGTGTTGCCTGGGGATCGAGGTGCGTTTCTGCTTGCATGTCCTTCAGTTTTCCCCAATTCCTCTTGAAAAACAGTGTCACTTCTTCAAGAGCCTCTGGAATTCCATCGGACTTCAAGTGGAACATTTCTGACCAGTCAGGTTTTATCTCCTGCAGCCAAGTCTCGACCCAGAAGACCAGGTCCCTCCCCCGTTAAGCTTATCACAGGCTGTCTGTTGTGTGCAGCAGACTGGGGCAGCAGCAACACCTTTGACCTGAATGGATTCTCCAGTGTGAGTTCTCAGCTTGGCAGAGGTCCGCTCCAATGTCAATGGCCGAATCCCTTCACTGAGGTACTTGAACGTCTGCTCCCCAACTACAGTAGCTGAAGAACCAGTATCCAGCTCCATCTGCGGCTGCTTGCCATTCACTTGCACTATCACTGTAATGGGCCCAGATTTAACAGCAGTCACATGTTACAGAGAATATACGTCAGTAGTAGCAGCCTCAACCTTTGCTGTCTCAGTTAGCTCAATCAGATATATTTGTTGTTTTTCTGTTTGCCTATCTGTAATGATTGTAAGTTAAACCATTTCTTACTGTTATGGGGATCATGCGACTGTATTGACCAATCAGCCAATCTTAGGGCCGGAGCTTTTTAGCCTTGGTCTTGGAGCAAGTATGTAGTCTCCTCCGCAGTCTGTTAATGAAGTTTACTATTTCTTACAAGAAACCCGTCCTGCGCTCTCCAAGTTTATTCCAGCTGGTGCTGATTATGTATAGCACCGGTGCAGCACCTCACCCCGTGACTGTGAGTATTCCGATATTTTAAGGGAAGAACCGAAAGGAAGTATACTCACCAGCGATGTCTCTCTTTGGCAGAATTGACCCGTACGACTCACCCATTGAGGACTGGAGTCAGCACTTTGAGTGATTAGGATTCTATTTTGTAGCCAATGAAATAACAGCAAAGGAGAAACAAAGGGCAATTCTCCTGACTGTCCGCGGGAGCAAAACCTGTAACCTAACCCGTAATCTGACGGCTCCGAATGCGCCAAATTCCAAATCCTTCACTGAGCTAGTCAACCTCGTGAAAGGAACATTTTCAGCAGAAACTTCTTTAGCCAGAGAGTGGTGAATCTATGGAATTCATTGCAACAGAAAGCTGTGGAGGCCAGGTCATTGAGTGTATTTAAGACCGAGATAGATAGGTTCTTGATTGGTAAGGGGATCAAAGGTCATGGGGAGAAGGCGGGAGAATGGGTTGAGAAAATTATCAGCCATGATTGAATGGTGGAGCAGACTTGATGGGCTGAGTGGCCTAATTTCTGCTCCTATGTCTTATGATCTTAAATCCTCGGTGATCGTGCAAAGATTCAAGTTTAACTCTCGAGTAAGGGCTCCCGATGAGTCGATTGCAACGCACATCAGGAAGTTAAAACAGTTAACGGAGCAGAGGGACTTCGGCGATACTTCAAACGACATGATGCGATGTCGTTTAATTTGTGGGATAAATGACGATGCCATTCAGTGCTCATTTGCTTGCAGGGGTTGAGATAGACCTGAAGCGCACCATGGAGAGAGCGCTAGCAATGGAGGGCGCTGAGAGGGCCTCACAGGCTTTGCAGAGTGTGCAAACACTAACTGTTTCACAGTTAGGGTGGGAACCTGCCAAGATCAGGGAGGTTACTGCGAAGCAGGACACGGTCCCCAGCGCTAGAAAAATAAAAAGAAATGCTGGAAGCAGCTCACCAGTAACCCAGAAGTTAAAGCGTTACCGTTGTGGGGGGGAAATCATGCAGCCGAGGTCTGCAGATTTAAAGAGGCAGAATATCACTAGTGCCACAAAAAAAAGGGCATGTTGTTAAACAATGCAGGACTCGATCCAGGCAGCCATTCAGACATCAGGTCACATTAAGTGAAATGCACAATGTAGATGAGCCAGAAGTTACTGAGGCTAATGTTTATTCCCTACACAATCTGAAGGCCAGGAACACCGAACCAATCACTCTTACACTTCAAGTGAATGGGAAGCCTCTGCTCATGGAGGTGGACACAGGAGCATCGACCATAGTGGTGGCATAACACATCTTTAAATACCTCAGAGAAGGTACCCAGCCATTGAGTTTGGAGAAACCGCTGCTCAGTTACATAGAAACATAGAAACTAGGAGCAGGAGTAGGCCATTCGGCCCTTCGAGCCTGCTCCACCATTCATTATGATCATGGCTGATCATCCAACTCAATGGCCTGCTCCCGCTTTCTCCCCATACCCTTTGTTCCCTTTCACCCCAAGAGCTATATCTAACTCCTTCTTGAAAGGATACAATGTTTTGGTCTCAACTACTTTCTGTGGTAACAAGTTCCACAGGCTCACCACTCTCAGGGTGAAGAAATTTCTCCTCATCTCAGTCCTAAATGGCCTTCGCCATCTCCTCAGACTGTGACCCCTGGTTCTGGACTCCCCCCCACCATCGGGAACATCCTTCCTGCAAAAACATATTGAGGAGAAGCAATACAGGTGAAAGGCATCACCTCTGTGCCTGTATCATACAGACAAACAGATGGCTTAGCTCCCAATGATTGCTGCAACAGGGGAAGTACTGAGCCTTCTGGGTCATGATTGGTTGAAGGAAATCAAACTAAGTTGGTCCAAAATTTTTCAGGTCAGGAGGAATACCAGAGTTGCTAAAAAAAAAATGACAGGGTATTCATGGGGGGAGTTGGGAAAAATCAAAGGTCTGCAAGCTAAGATAAACATGGACTGTGAAGCAACACCTCGGCTTTTTAAAGCAAGACCTGTGCCTTACACTCTGAGAGAAAAGATTGATACGGAATTCTGTCGTTTGGAGAAGTTAGGGATAATACAGTTAGTCCGGTTTTCAGTACGGGATGCACCCATAGTCCCTGTGCTAAAGCCAGACCGAACCATTCGCATCTGTGATGATTATAAATTAATGGTTATCAAGGCTGCAAAATTAGACAAATACCCAATCCCAAAGATTGAAGATCTGTATGCTAAACTCACGGGAGGAAGATTCTATGCCAAACTGGATATGAGCCATCAGCAGCTCGAGCTGGACAACACCTCAAGAAGTGTTGTCTCCATAAACACACACAAGGGCCTGGTCCAGTATACACACCTACCCCTCGGTGTGTCCTCAGCCTGTGTGATTTTCCAGAGAACCATGGAAAGCTCATTACAAGGACTCCCCCGAGTTATAGGGCTGGATTCTCCGGTCGGCGAGCGAGGGGCGGGGCTTGCTGGCCGACACGTAAAATGACGCGCGGTGATGTCGGGCATGCGTCTCAAACTTAACGCGCGTCCCAATTTGGCTACGCACCCGCTGAACTGTCAAAGGCCTATTAAGGCCATTCAAAACCTCATTAACTTAGTTAAATGAGCTGCCCATCCAAACTTAAGGTTGGTGGGGGGCAGGTGAAGAGCACAAGGGGCCTTCGCATTTTTCATGAAGCCTCATCCACGGGCGGGATGAGGTTTCATGAAGTATTTTAAAAATTTAATAAAAATGTTAACTTTGCTTCTTTGACATGTCCCAGCTCGTGTGACAGTGTTTAAAAGCTTTTTTTTCACCTTTATTTAAAGTAACGCATGTAAAATGCAGGGAGATTTCTGTGCGCTTCCACGCGCATGTGTGAAAGAGCCCAGGTAACGACTCAGGGAATTCTACCCCCACCCACACAGGGAGCGCACAGCACTTCTGGGCGAGCATCACAATGGGCGGGCCTTAATTGGCCCGCCCACATAAAATGGTGGCGCAGCGCCGATCGGGTTCGCGCCGGCCCCCGCCCCTGCCCCTCCCGCACGACCCCGCATGACCCCCCCCCCTCCCCCCACCACCCAACAGGGTTGGGGGGGAATATTTTTCCATTGTGTACCTGGACAACGTCTTAATCACAGGATCCACAGGAGCAAGAGATTTTTAGGGGCTGGCGTTCATTTATGAAAGGAAAAGTGCACCTTCCAAGCAAAGGAAGTTGGGTATCTGGTTCATCGAGTGGATGCCCAAGGAATGCATCTACTAGAGGAGAAAGTCAGGGCAATCAAGGAAGCTCCCTCTCCTATCAACGTCACAGAGATCAAGTCTTCTTTGGGCATGATAAACTAATACAGTCGAACTTTGCCCAGTCTATCTACAGTATTAGCCCCTTTGCATTTATTATTGGAGAAGAATCACAGATGGTCCTGGAAGGCACAGCAGGAGGAAACCTTCACAAGAGTCAAGAAACTTTTACACCGGTCGTGTCTGCTCATGCACTATGACCTGTCTAAGGAATTGATGCCTACTTGTGATGCACCTCCCTATGGAATAGGAGCAATATTGTCACACACGATGGATGATGGATCTGAAAGACCAGTAGGATACGTATCCAGAACCTTTTCTGCAGCCAAGAAAGGTTACTTGCCAATTGAAAAAAAGGGCTTATCTATCGTATATGGAGTAAAGAAGTTCCATCAATATTTACACTTCACCATAGCGTTAGATCACAAACCATTGTTAGGGTTGTTTAGTGAAGATAAGACCATCCCACCTATAGGTTCTGCTAGAATTCAAAGATGGGCTTTAATTTTGCTGGCATATGATTACAGTTTTATGCACCTTCCTGGTGTGCAGATAGCAAATGCAGACACCCTCAGTCATCTCCCTTTTCCCAGTAGTATTACACACATACCAGTACCTCGAGAAGTAGCACTTGGATTAAATTTCCTGGACTCCTCACCAGTCTACACGAGACAGATAAAGAATTGGATAAATCAGGATCCAATTTTAGCAAGAGTCCGTGAACAAGTGTTACAAGAATGGTCAAATGCACAAGTCCTTGAAGAATTGAAACCATTCTTTGCACAGATCTGAACTGAGTTGTCAGGATGGTATCTTATTATGGGAGCGAGAGTCATCATCCCTGTCCAAGGAAGAGAGCCATTCTTAGAAGAACTGCATGGTGCGCACCCTGGCATTTCAAAAATGAAGATGCTCACATGAAGTTATTTATGGTGGCCAGGTATAGACAGTGATATAGAAAAGATGGTGAAACACTGTCTCCAGTGTCAGCAATAGCAGAAGTTGTCTGTTTCAGCTCCACTGCATCTGTGGGAGTGGCCTGGTCAACCCTGGGTTAGACAACGTATGGATTATGTCGGTCCATTTCTAGGTACCATATTTCTGGTGATTATCGAGGCACATTCCAAATGGATGTACGTGTTTGAAGTGAGATCACCCACTCTGCAACCATTGAAAAACTGCGCCAGAGTTTCAGCGTTCATGGTTACCTGAAGTTATTGTGTCAGACAATGGCATGGCTTTCGCTGGCACTGAATTCCTAAGATTCGAGAACCTAAATGGGATTAAACACGTCAGAACAGCACCGTATCATCCCTCTTCTAATGACTTGGTGGAAAGAACGGTTACAAACCTTTAAAACAGGTATGAAGAAACAATGAGAGGGAACATCAGAGACTCAAATATCAAGATACCTGTTCAGCAATCACACAACTCCTCATGTGACCACTGGTTTAACACCTTCAGAATTGTTAATGAAGTGCCGACAATACCAGATTGAATCTAGTATTCCTTAATACCACAGGGATAACTGGCTTAGGGGCAGCCAAGTGTTCATAGTGATGTTGCTTTTTGCTCCTTCGATGTCAGCCCTTCCTATCGTTGTGAAGCTAGAATTCACCAAGCGTTGGGCTGTTCACCCACTAATAGGGAATGTGAACTGGGTTCAGATTGTCTTGATGCAGGTTAGTCTCACTCTACTGACGATGGTGTCGTTGCAATAGTAATCCTGCTCAGTACGTGAGGAGCTGCAGGTTCGGATATTTGATGCATGTGCTTGGCTGAGGAGCCAATGGTGTGAAGCTACCATCTGTGGGATTATGACTGAATGCCTCTAAGTCAGAATCCTGCCTAAAAGTCGCACCGGTAATCCTGCTCAGCGCGAGAGGAACTGCAGGTGGAGAGAAAGGGAAGGTGGAGAGAGAGGGAAGGTGGAGAGAAACCAGGGGAGTCAGAAAGTGAATCATGACATGCACAGTAAAGGTCGAACAGCTCACGTTCCCTATTAGTGGGTGAACAGCCCAACACTTGGTGAATTCTGCCTCACAACGATAGGAAGAGCCGACACCGAAGGAGCAAAAAGCAACATTGCTATGAATGTGTGGCTGCCCCCATGAGCCAGTTATCCCTGTGGTATTAGGGAATACTAGACACAATCTCGTATGAAGTCAGCGCTTCATTAACAAGTCTGAAAAGAGAGAGACAGTTTTCGTACAAAATTTTGCAACTGGACCGAGATGGGTCCCTGGTCCAATCGTCTCTGAAACAGGACCTTTATCTTATCAAGTCAAAGTGGAAAAGGGGATTGTTAGAAGACACGTGGATTATCTCAGAAGTCCAGAAACCCTCCAAAAGCCAGTTAGTCCACCTGAAATCAAAGTTGAAGCTTTGACACGTGAGGTGCCGGATCGACAAACAATAAACGTACCGGATATCTCTGCTGAAGTAAATCATTCTGACCTGCCAGTGTCTAGGGATATCCCTGTGGCTGCAGTTCCTGTGCCTGTCGATCCAATGGAAGAACCTCCTGTTGGAGAGTAGCGTCGCTCCACCAGAATCTGAAAACCCCCTCAAAGGCTAAATTTAGAATGGCATGAGCTATATGTAATTGTACATAATATGGATTCTGATGTTTTGTAAATAAGATGGTAAAACTTTGTAAATAAGACAGCAAAGGGGGAGGAATGTAATAATTGTAAGTTAAACCATTTCTTACTCTTATGGGGATCATGTGACTGTATTGACCAATCAGACAATCTTAGGGGTGGAGCTTTTTAGCCTTGGTCTTGGAATAAGCATGTCGTCTCCCCCGAAGTCTGCACTCATCCTGCACTCTCCAAGTTTATTACACTATGGCCAGGATTTCCCAGTGTCCGCTCGCCAACGCGTAAAATGACGCAGGATGTTCTCGGACGGAACTCCCGACGTCACCCCGCCTCATTTCAATTTTCAGGACAGTGGGGGTTCAGCTGAATCAGCTGTGCACCCGCCGACCTGTCAATGGCCAATTGAGGCCATTGACAAAGTAGCTAAAGTGATTAATGGACCTGCCCGTCCAACCTTAAGGTTGTCGGACAGGCCCGGAGCCCTGGTGGGCTTCAGAGAAAGCGTGAAAACCTCATCCACGGACAGGATGGGGTTTCATGTAGGTTTTAACATTTTTAATAAAATTGTCAATAAAAGTGATGGACATTCCCAGCTCATGTGACAGTGTCACAAGAGGGGACATGTCAGGGGAATTTATTTCTTCTGTTTTTAAAATTCTTTCACGTGGAGCCAATCTCCCTGAGGCTGCACTTAGCCTCAGGGAGATGAGGGCGCTATTTTGTGTGCATGCGTGAAAGAGCACACACCCGGCTCAGAGATACCCCACCCCCCCCACCGCCTGCAGAGGGAGTGCACAGCGCTGCCTGGCGGACGTCACGCTGGGCGTGCCTTAATTGGCCCACCTATGTAAAATGGTGGCGCACCCCCGATCGGAGGCGCACCTCCACCCGCCTGCTCCTAAACATCCCCTCCCTACCCACCCACCCCCCCCCACCCCACCCCCCGGTCACACCCCCCAAGGAGGGGAAAATTCTGCCCTATACTTTGTTCTGAACTGCCTAACCAGGTGTCCTTTCCGGTGGCAATAATTACATTTTGCCTCTTTGGATCTAGAAATGTCTGCTCCATGGGCAGAATTTTACGCCCTGCGGGCGGGCACAAAATCACGCGAGATGATACCGGGCGAGCGTCCCGACGCCATCGGGCACTCGCATGACATTTCGTTTGGTGGGGGCGCACAAAATTCGGAAGCGCGCCCGCCGACAACGATGCCCATTGATGGCGCAATTGTCTGTGATCTTTCATGGTCCAACCTTATGGTTGGCGGATGGGCGAATCGGCCGGGAGGCCTTTACGTTGTTCATCAAATCTCATCCCAGGCTGGGGTGAGACCTCCGTCACAAATAAAATCAAAATAAACATCTGGGGGCAGCATTTTGATGAGGTGTGCTTTCAGGTGCTCGGTTGCGATGGGTGGACATTTTTTTTCCCAGCTTTTTTTAGAGCTTCATTTCATTATTTGCAGCCCTGCAGCTCCCTGAGGCAGCTGCCTACCTTCGGGGAGCTCTCTCTCTCTCTCTCACGCAGCGCTCACCCATGCCCGCAGTGATGTCACCGCCCGCCTTCTCACCCAACCCCCACCCCAGCAGCGCTGAGCTTTTCAGTACGCCTTTCCCGCTAGCTGTCCGTTCATTGGCCGGTCAGGGTGAAATCGCAGTCGGGGGCTGATCGTGGGTGGGGGTGGGGGGTCCGTTTCCTGGACACAGGCACCCGATGAACAAAAAATTCAGGTCCATGATTTCCTCCACATCTGTAGCAGATACGTATCTTATTGGCCGACGTGTTACCCTTGGGCTTCCTAAGGTTTCGTGTGGTGGGCATTGAATTGTCTTTGAAATCTGCTGTTCTGTTTTTCACACCAGGCTCAGTGGCAGGTTCCCACCCAACACGGAGTGCGGCGCCACTATCCGCACACTGCAAAGACTGCAAGTCGTTTGCGGCGCTTTCCGTAGCGAGAGAAAGCTACCAGGGCGCGCTTGAAACCGATGTGGGATTTGGCTAGCAAGCGGCGCTGTATGGCCCCATCCTTGGCTCCGCCTACACGTCTGTCCCACACCACATCATCCACGGCATCTCCAAACTCGCAGTATTCGGTTAACTGTTTCAGATTCGCGCCGAAGGCGGCAACGGACTCTCCTGGAGCACGAGCTCTCGAATTGAACTTGAAGCGCTGCGTGATGCGCAGGCGGTGTAGGCTGATTTCACGAGTTCCGGTCACTCACCGTACGACTTGGAACTGGCCGCTTTCGAATCAGGTGACACGTTTTGCCTCCACATGCACTCAGCAGGATAGCTTGACGTTTATTTTTCAGCAGTAATCTCCTTCGCCACGAAATAGGACCCGAGTCGCTCGACGTACGGACTCCAACCTTCAACGTTAGCATCGTATGAATTGATTCTTCCAAACAGCTGGTGAGTATTGTCCAATTTTGTTTTACTCCCATCAGCCAAGGCAAAATACTTTTTCCTCGTTGCCGAATGTAATAACTTGATGGAGTGGCAGGTTTGGTGAAGAAAAGGCTAAACTTCATTGAGGAGATGTGCAGAGGTCCTTGCACCTTAGACGTGGTCCTCTGTGTCAGAATCCCCGCCCACTGGATTACCCGCGCAATAAGCTCATTGGTCGAAGCCAACCCCCCCCCACCAATCCCATCACACAATGAGTGATTGCCAGGAGAGCGGGACAATACACCAAGTTGCTACAATGGTGAAATCGAGTTCCAACTTACTGCATCTGGCTTCCCTGCCTTTTTAAAGGAGATTCTGTTCATTGATTCTCCTAATTATGAAGACTTGTGCCCTATAATTATAAACAAACTGATGTTTCCCATGAGCGATTGCACTTAGGTGACATTCAAGATGGGTTAATCAATCAGTGTTTCTAGCATGTAGGACAAATTACAGACAAGTTTGCAATCTTGGATGTTGACTGTTAAACCCCAGTTCGCTTACAAAGCTAGCACGAGCCAGGATTTTTTGTGTTTACAACTCACCATCAACAAACCTGAGCTAATATACTATTTGTCACCC
The DNA here is from genome assembly GCF_017639515.1 of Carcharodon carcharias. NCBI lineage: Eukaryota > Metazoa > Chordata > Chondrichthyes > Lamniformes > Lamnidae > Carcharodon > Carcharodon carcharias. The sequence continues at coordinate 18,258,142 of NC_054498.1, forward strand.
CCCTCAGCCCTATAACCCATGTGTGGGGGGGGTGGATTCAACTTCATGGAAAATTATGAAAAAACTGAAAAGAAAGGAGAGCCCAGGAGAGGCTATTAAAGTCCCCAGAACACAAAATAGGACAGAGTGTTTGGAAAGGGCTAGGAATCTAACTTCAAGCGCATCAGATAAAGGGCCGACAATGAGAAAAGGGACGGGAAATACAGGACTGAAGGTGTGGTATCTGAATGCGCGCAGTATAAGAAATAAGGTAAATGAGCTTGTGGTGCAGATTGAAATTGGCAGGTATGATGTGGTGGGCATTATGGAGACATGGCTGCAAGGGGATCAGGACTGGGAGCTAAATATCCAAGGATATACATCCTATCGAAAAGGTAGGCAGGTTGGCAGAGGGGGTGGGGTTGCTTTGTTAGTAAGAAATGAAATTAAATCGATAGCAAGAAATGATGTAGGGTCAGATGATGTAGAATCTGTGTGGGTTGAGTTGAGGAACCGCAAAGGTAAAAAAACCATAATGGGAGTTACGTACAGGCCTCCGAACAGTAGTCAGGATGTGGGGCACAAGATACACCAGGAGATAGAAAAGGTGTGTAAGAAAGGCAAGGTTACAGTGACCATGGGGGATTTCAATATGCAGGTAGACTGGGAAAATCAGGTGGATAGTGGATCCCAAGAAAAGGAATTTGTGGAATGTCTACGAGATGGCTTTTTGGAGCAGCTTGTGGTGGAGCCACTAGGGAACAGGCAATTCTAGATTTAGTGATGTGTAATGAGGCAGATTTGATAAGGGAGCTTAAAGTGAAGGAACCCTTAGGAAGAAGTGACCATAATATGATAGAATCTACCCTGCAATTTGAGAGGTAAAAGCTGGAATCAGATGTAACGGTATTACAGTTGAATAAAGGCAACTACAGAGGCATGAGGGAGGAGCTGGCCAGAATTGACTGGGAGATGAGCCTAGCAGGAAAGACAGTGGAACAGCAATGGCAGGAGTTTCTGGGAGTAATTTGGGAGACACAGCAAAAATTCATCCCTAGGAAGAAGAAGCATTCTAAAGGGAGGACGAGGCAACCATGGCTGACAAGGGAAGTCAGGAACAGCATAAAAGCTAAAGAGAAAGCATACAATGTGGCGAAGAGCAGTGGGAAACCAGGGGATTGGGAAGCCTACAAAGACCAACAGAGGACAACTAAAAAAGAAATAAGGAGGGAGACGATTAAATATGATGGTAAACTAGCCAGTAGTATAAAAGAAGATTGCAAGAGTTTTTTTAGATATATAAAGGGTAAGAGAGAGGCAAAAGTGGACATTGGGCCGCTGGAAAATGACGCTGGAGAAGTAGTAGTGGGGAACAAAGAAATGGTGGAGGAACTGAATAAGTACTTTGCGTCAGTCTTCACAATGGAAGACACGAGTAACATCCCCAAAGTTCAAGAGAGTCGGGGGGGCAGAGGTGAGTATGGTGGCCATTACCAAGGAGAAGGTGCTAGGAAAACTGAAAGGTCTGAAGGTGGATAAATCACCTGGACCAGATGGATTACATCCCAGAGTTCTGAAGGAGATAGCTGAAGAGATAGTGGAGGCATTAGTGGTGATCTTTCAGGAATCACTCGAATCAGGGAGGGTTCCAGAGGACTGGAAAATCGCTAATGTAACCCCCCTGTTTAAGAAGGGAGTGAGGCAAAAGATGGGAAATTACAGGCCGATTAGCCTGACCTTGGTCGTTGGTAAGATTTTAGAGTCCATTATTAAGGATGAGATTTCAGAATACTTGGAAATGCATGGTAAAGTAGGGCAAAGTCAGCATGGTTTCATCAAGGGGAGGTCATGCCTGACAAATCTGTTAGAATTCTTTAAGGAGGTAACGAGTAGGTTAGACAAAGGAGAGCCAATGGATGTTATCTACTTGGTATTCCAGAAGGCCTTTGACAAGGTGCCGCACAGGAGGCTGCTCAGTAAGATAAGAACCCATGGTGTTAGAGGCAAGGTAGTAGCATGGATAGAAGATTGGCAGTCTGGCAGGAGGCAGAGAGTGGGGATAAGGGGGTCCTTCTCAGGATGGCGGCCAGTGACTAGTGGAGTTCCGCAGGGGTCAGTGTTGGGACCACAACTTTTCACTTTATACATTAATGATCTAGATGAAGGAACTGAGGGTATTCTGGCTAAGTTTGCAGATGGTACAAAGATGGGTGGAGGGACAGGTGGTATTGAGGAGGCGGGGAGGCTGCAGAAGGATTTGGACAGGTTAGGAGAATGGGCAAAGAAGTGCCAGATGGAATACAATGTGGGGAAGTGTGAGGTCATGTACTTTGGTAGGAAGAATAGAGGCATAGACTATTTTCTAAATGGGGAGAGAATTCAGAAATCTGGAGTGCAAAGGGACTTGGGAGTCCTAGTCCAGGATTCTCTTAAGGTTAACTTGCAGGTTGAATCGGTAGTTAGGAAGGCAAATGCAATGTTGGCATTTATTTTGAGAGGACTAGAATATAAAAGCAGGGATATGCTGCTGAGGCTTTATAAGGCTCTGGTCAGACCACATTTAGAATATTGTGAGCAATTTTGGGCCCCATATCTCAGGAAGGATGTTCTGGCCCTGGAGAGGGTCCAGAGGGGGTTCATGAGAATGATCCCAGGAATGAAAGGCTTAACATATGAGGAACATTTGAGGACTCTGGGTCTATACTCGATGGAGTTTAGAAGGATGAGGGGGGATCTGATTGAAACTTACAGAATACTGAAAGGCCTGGACAGAGTGGACGTGGGGAAGATGTTTCCATTAGTAGGAGAGACTAGGACCTGAGGGCACAGCCTCAGAGTAAAGGGAAGACCTTTTAGAACAGAGATGAGGAGAAACTTCTTTAGCCAGAGAGTGGTGAATCTATGGAATTCATTGCCACAGAAGGCTGTGGAGGCCAGGTCATTGAATGTATTTAAGACCAAGATAGATAGGTTCTTGATTGGTAAGGGGATCAAAGGTTATGGGGAGAAGGCGGTAGAAAGGGGTTGAGAAACTTATCAGCTAAGATTGAATGGTGGAGCAGACTCGATGGGCTGAATGGCCTAATTTTTGCTCCTATGTCTTCAGGATTGCTGTGCTCCTCCAATTCTGGCCCAATTTCCATCACTGCACAATTGATGGCCATGCATTCAGCTGCCCAAACCCTAAACTCCAGAGTCCCCACCCATCTTCCTCCTACAAACTCCAAAACTCTCTGCTTCTCTATTTCACTCTCCCCCTCAAGACCCTACTTCTTCGAGCAAGCTTTTGGTCTCCTGTTCTAACATTTCAACATTTTCTTTGATGAGGCCGTTGTGAAGTGCTTTGGGATGTTGAAGGTGCTATGAAAATGTCAGTCGCTGGTGTAACCCAATAACCTCCTGCTCCCTGGAAAGGAACTAGTAACTCAAGGGTTTTATTTCTGTTCTATGGGCGATGAAATGTCCGAACAAATATGACCCATTATATTTCATATTGAGCCACAAATTAAGAATTCATACCAGCTTCTGTGGCTCACTAAAACATGATTGTCCCTGGGAATGATATGGCCAGCTCTATTGCACCACATGTTCCATTCACTTGGAACTAGTGTCAGTTGAGTATTCACACTATCCTGGGACTTCATCATCCTGCGACCATGAGGTTGTATATTACAAAGTATATTACTCATTCCATATCCACGAGTAAATGATGTTTCCCAGGTCTATTGTCATTCATGTTCCTCTGTCTGATGAATCATTGCACAAAGCAAGGAAAATAAGTGCTTGGTATTAACACAGTTACGTTTCTCTGATGACTGCATAAGCCACAATAATTATGTTCAACGAGCATTAATAGAGCTGTAAGGTTGAATGGCTGTCCCCAACTCACCTTTAATTTAACATGAACTCATGCTGTTGCGGGGGAGGGGGGTAACACATTAGCAAGGACAAAGGACTGGTTAGCTAACAGGGAGCGAGAGTAGGTCTTTTTCAGGTTGGCAAGCAGTAACTTGTGGAGTGCCGCAGGGATCAATCTACATCAATGACTTGGATAAAGACACTAAATGTATGGTGGCTAATTTTGCTGATGGTGCCAAGATTGGTAGGAATGTAAATTGTCAAGGGGAGGTAAAGAATCTACAAAGGGATATAGGGCTAAGCGAATAGGCAAAAAATGTTATCAGATGGAGCATAATGTGGAAAAGTGTGAACTTATTCACTTTGGCAGGAAGAATAGGAAAGCAGTATACTATCTAAATGGAGAGAGATTGCAGAACTTGGTACAGAGAGATCTGGGTGTCCTGGTCCAAGAATCACAAAAAAGTGATTTAGGAAGGCAAATGGAATGCTGGTGTTTATTGCGAGGGGAATGAAATATAAAAGTAAGGAAGTTTTACTGCAGTTGTACAGGGCATTGGTGAGACCAAATCTGGAGCACTGTGTACAGTTTTGGTCTCCTTATTTGAATAAGGATATAATTGTGTTAGAAGCAATTCAGAAAAGGTTCACGTGACTCATTCCCGTGATGAAGGGCTTATCTTATGAAGAAAGGCTGAACAGGTTGGGCCTATACCCACAGGAGTTTAGAAGGATGAGAGGTGAACTTATTGAAACATATAAGATCCTCAGGGGAGTTGATAGGGTGGATATTGGGAGGATGTTTCCTCTTGTGGGGGAGGCTAGAGCTATTTTAAAAATAAGATGTCTCCCTTTTAAGATGGAGATGAGAATTTCTCATTAGAATTCACGAGAATTCCTCTCAACCCACCATCAGGCTCAAAAGAGGGCGGGAATCCTTGTCACTCGTTATTTTCAGCGGGATGGCCAATCAGTGGCTGGAGGGCAGGCCCGCTGTCCAATGAAAGACAGCGGATGGGCTGTCAAAGCTGGAGGGCAAACCAGAGGCCTCCCATTGTCAAAGCAGCGGCATCACCAACAGGGTGGAACGGACGGTGAGTGAGAGAGGGAGAGAGGGAGTGAGAGAGAGAGAGAGAGAGGGAGGGAAGGACGCTTCAAAATGGAGGTGCCCTCCCACTTTCTAAAATTTAAACTAAAGAATGAGTTTTGGGCTAGGCCACCACTGTGCAAAGTGGGGAGTGCCGGTGGGGGGGGGGGGGTGGGGGGGTGGGGGGGTGGGGGGGGGGGGGTAGTTGTGGGGGGGAGGTGGACTGCAGTGGAGTGGCAGAACCCTCTCTGTCAGGGTGGAAGTTAAGAAACTGATGTGAGTGATTCAATGCTTCTCCAGGGGTGCACTGCTGAGGAACCTCCATCACCCCCCCCCACCCCCCCCCCAGATCGCAATGAATGAATAATCTATGGGTGGAATTTCATGGCCCCGTCGGGCAGGGGCGGGGCTGTAAAATGTAGCAAAGCCAATCAAAATTCCATTGACTTCGGCAGGACTGGAAAACCCCGTCGGTGTAAAACTCCACCCTATGAATTGACAAGAACACTCAAACTTAACACTTCCTCTCTCACTGCAAACACACTCGAAAAAGTCGCAATTAGTCGAAATGTAATTGAGTTTTTAACAGAGTGCTAACTTCATAAAGACTATTCAACACCCTCACTGGTCCTAAAAGCTAAATTATATTTATGGAATGTCAAATTTCTCCATTAGGATAGAACGATTCCGCAGTTTAGTTTCTTTACCTAGTGATAATCACTTGTTCAGTTTTCTGAAACTGTAAATTAAAAGTGAGAGATATTAAGTGCTTTTAATTACCTGGTTTGATGTGTGTGAATGCCACAATGTTGCATTGTCCAGCATCCGCAGGTTTTTGCTTTTATTTGCAATGTTAATGGTTGCCTGCCTGCTTACCAGCATCTCTGTTACACACTAATATTTTCCCTTGATTGGATGCCAGATTTAAATTGCTGTCAGGAAAGGGGAACTCCATGTCAGAGGGATCACTAGATCCTCGTAGGCAGCTTCCTTTGAGGTCAGTGTGACTGATGTTGTTTGGCAACTGACCTCAAAACCTGAGCTGTATTGTGTTCATGGACTGTAGACCATCTCATGGCTACATTCTCACTGGGGCCTGTCCTCCAGCACTTTCTTCTGATGTATAGTTTGCAGAGTTTCTTTGTAGACCAAGGGTCTTCTCCAACCTTGTTTGAAGATCAGGTACATCATAACGTTGCAATCTGATACTGTAGCTGGATAAATTATCAACCCAAAACCAACCTTAAAGTGCTTGAAAAAGTCTTGCAATTAACATGTCTGAGATGTTTTCAAGGTGTTTGAATTTACCTTCTTAACTTCCTTTCGAGATTTCAACTAAACTCTTTTTGAGGTAGATCAGATAGCTCTACCTGTCAGTCAAGGAATTCATTCAAGAATTTTGCATAAATAATGACTTCCTACGTATTTAGGATTGTAGAAGCATACAGCACAGAAGGCCATTCAGGCCATCTTTCCTGGGTGAGATTTTTGGAAGAGCCCCTCCATTTGGTCCCACTCTTCTGCTCATTCCCAAAGCTCTTTTCAAGTATTTGTCAAATTTCCTTTGACGAACGTACGAACACGCAAACATACGAGTTAGGAGCAGGAGTAGGCCACTCAGCCCCTCGAGCCTGCTCCGCCATTCAATAAGATCATGGCTGATCTGATTGTAACCTCAACCCCACATTCCTGCCTACCCTGATAACCTTTCACCCCCTTGTTAATCAAGAATCTGTCCAGCGCTGCCTTAAACTTACTCAAAGACTGTGCTTCCACCGCCTTTTGAGGAAGAGAGTTCCAAAGACTCACAACCCTCTGAGTGAAAAAATTTCTCCTCTTCTCTGTCTTAAATGAGCGACCCCTTATTTTTAAACAGTGACCCCTAGTTCTAGATTCTCCCACAAGAGGAAACATCCTCTCCACATCCACCATGTCGAGACCTCTCAGGATCTTATATGTTTCAATCATGTCACCTCTTACTCTTCTAAACTCCAGTGGATACAAGCCTAAACTATCCAGCCCTCCCTCATAAGACAACCCGCCCATTCCTGGTATTAGTCTAATAAACCATCTCTGAACTGCTTCCAGCACATTTACATCCGTCTTTAAATAAGGAGACCGGTAAGATAATAAGTTATTGAACCTTGTTATTGAATTTGTTTCCAACACTCTTCCAGACAATGCGTTCACCATGCAAGAAATATTTCTCCTCATCCCCCCTTCTGGCTGTTTGGGCTGGTCCTTCATTGTCGTTGAGTCAAAATCCTGGAGCTCCCTCCCTAACAGCACTGTGGATGTACCTACACCACATGGACTGCAGCAGCTCAAGAAGGTGGCCCCCCCCACCCACCTTCTCAAGGGCAATTAGGGATGGACAATAAATGCCGGCCTAGCCAGTGATACCCACAATTCCGTGAATGAATAAAAAAGATCACTTGAAATCAGTGTTCTCCGGCTAATTACTCTTCTGTCCCTATGTAGAGTTTCTCCTTAATTACTCGAGCAAAAACTCCTCATGATTTTGAAAAAAAAAAGTTAGCAGAAGTGGCTGAAGGGTTTTAGGAGGCTGGAGATAAATGGGAGTGAGGTAGCAGGGGAGGCAATGAAGAAGGGAATCCTAGATTTGAGGGTCATGGTGTGAAGGCCTCTGCTCCTGAAGAGGGGGGAGGGAACATTAAATAAACCAGAGGAAGAAAATGGAGGGATCTTGTGTAAATGCACCATCAGAGGTAGAGACACGCAGCAAGATAGACTTGCATTTATATAATGCCCTCTGTGTATCAAAGTGCTCAGCCATTTCAGTGTAGTCAGTTACAAGGCGGGAAACCTGGCAGCCAATTTTCACACAGGAAAGCCCCACAAACAGCAGACTGGTAATGATCCAGATAATCTGTTTTAGCGACATTGGCCAGGAACTTGGGGAGAACTCCCCGCCCCCCTGCTCTTCTTCAAAATAGCGCAAAGGGATCTTTAATATCCACCCAAGAGGGCAGACAGGGCCTCGGTTTAACGTTGAGTCTAAAAGACGACACCTGCGACAGTGCAGCACTCCTTTTGTTGCTGTGCTGGAGCGTTACCTTGGACTTTGCGCTGCAGTCACTGGGATGGGGCCTGAGCACACAACCTCTGAATCAGACCTGAGACTGACACCAGTTACCCAAAGGCTGACACTGTGGAGAGGTTTGAAGTTGAGATTGTCGGCTGGGGGAATCCAATGGAAGCTGGTGAAGAGGGGTGTTGATGTACTTATTGCTCCACTAGGAATCAGATGAGGCTATTGAGAAAGGGTGTCAGAGAAGGATTCCCCCCCCCATTTCTCCAGCTTCTTGCAAACACAGGCTTTTGCCAGTTGGGTAATAGCACTGATATAAGTCACAGATAAAGCTACACAGCCTGGCCTGGAGTTTCCATTGGAATTCACTCACAAATCGGCCAAACTAACGCAAGTGATTGAGAAACTTCAAACGCAAATTACATTTAAAAGCGAATGTAGATTTGGCGATTTATTTTTTTGCCTGAGGTTTAAAAAAATCATGTTAGAAGCTGCGGCCCCCACTCATAAAACCGGGCATCCCCCAGATTGAATTAATCACCCCAGTGTGACTTTCTGCTAATTGTGTCTATTTGTACATAGGCCTGAATTTTGCGTTTGTGGAGCGGGCACACGGCAATCCCGATCCTTCACCAGGTGATGAGAGGAAGGGACCCCGACGTCATTGCGCTGTCCCCTGCTATTTTAGTTGGTGGGCGCGTGTGAAAGACAGAAGTGCGCCCACCGGCAATTAAAGGGTCAATTAAGGCCATTTAAACAGCAATTGTCTCCGATTTTGAGGGGACCATGGTCGGTGCACAGATCACTTGGTCAAGCAGCCTCCATTTGTTTCACCTCCCACAATGTGAGATGATTGATCCAGAGATTGTCTCCAACCGGGCAGCTGGACACCCTGTGCCAGTGGCTCTTAAGGTGACAGAGGCCCTGAATTTTGACACCGCAGGTTTATTCCAGGGCTCAGCGGGAGACCTAGGTGGTGTCAACCCAATGGGCTCCCCACAGCTGCATCAAGCTGGTCACTGACGCTCTATTCCGGAGGATCGACACCTTCATTCACTTCCAGGCCGACGAGGCCAGCCAGGCTGAGAGAGCCAGAGGTGTGCCTGCAATTGCAGGATTTCCCCACATCCAGGGAGCCATCAACTGCATGCATGTGCCCGTAAAGATGCCATCTGGGGAGCCGGGTGCCTTCATCAATTGAAAGAGCTTCCGCTCCCTTAATGTAATGTGTGTGACCACTACGGTCAGATACTGCACCAGGTATCTGGGAAGCTGCCATGATGCTTACATACTCTGTCACTTCCAGGGACCAAGGCTTTGCGTTGCTCCAGCTCACTTGGATGGTTGGCTCCTGGGGGTCAAAGGCTACCCGCTCATGACCTCACTGCAACACCCAAGGACAGAAGCCGAGGACAGCGATAATCACAGTCATTCCTCCAGAAAGGCAGGAATCGAAAGGACCATAGGCCTACTCAAGATGAGGTTCCGCTGCCTGGACCACTCAGGGGAAATCACTACAATATCCTCCTGAGCACGTTTCCCCTATTGGTGTGCGCTGCGCACTGCACAATCTGGCTTTGTCAAGGAGGGGACCCATTGGAGGATGAAGACAGCAATCCTGCCGCACAGGCCTCAGTGCACGACTCAAGTGCTGGGTTTGGGGAAGAGCCGGAGGAGACCCCGGGCGAGGAGCAGGATCTCGATGTGAGGATCCTTGTGGGAGGTAGGGAGACCAGGGAGGCCTTGATTCAGAGGGATTTCAGCTAGACACCCAAATCAAGGAGTCAAGGGCATGGCGAGGGTTACGCCACCTTAATGACCTTTCCTGATGAGGCAATCCTGTCACCCTTAAGGAGGGGGGTCCGACCTCTGAAATAGAGTTTGCTGCCCTTCCTCTGTGTCAGTCGCCACTCCCAGGCCCACTCCCTACCGAAAGCATGAAGCACACGAGAGCCATTGCACACGAGGCATTTTTATAATGTAGCCAGACATACAAATTAACCAGCGCACACATGCCAACGAAACATAAATCACCCGTGAGAACCCCTTTAGCGATCAAAGCGACTTAAAGCTCCATTTGCAAGCCCTACGTCTTGGTGCCCGTCACCCACCTCCCCCTCACCCCAGTCGCAGGCAGCAGGATTGGAGGCAGCCCCACTGACTCGGATGCCCCTGTCAGCCTGGGTAACCTTGGCGGCCATTCTCCGGCCAGCGGAGCCCGTGCAGGCTTGGTCTGGGTGGGAGTTTCCAGCGCTACGGCCGGGTGCCCCTCAGATGTCGCGATGTGATCAGCCACGACGACCACTGGCAGAGAGGTGGAGGAGCTGCTGGCATCACCCACATCGCCCGGAGAGGAGACTGCAGCTGCGAACTGCAGGTCACCCGCCAACGTGAGTTTTGCTTGAACGTCCTTGTCCCCCTTCCATCGATGGATGGGCAGCGAGCAGAGTCACGAGATGCCTTATCCGTCTCTCACATTGGCAGTGACCTGCTGAGGTTAATGCCAGTGTGCCCGCTCGTAGCTCTGAACGCAGCCTCAGAAACCCCTGATTGGCTTCCTGGAGTTGCCTCCCCATGAGAGTCGCCGCTCCCTCAATGGAGGAGGGGGCTGTGCGTTCAGAGCTCCAGCTCAATGCAGTGCTCACACCCCGCATGGACTCCTCAAGACCGTGGCACACAGGGACCTCTGCCAGACCTTACTGTGCATCCCGTTTGGACAACCAGTGTCTGCTGCCTGATGGACGACTCCAGAGGCTCATCACCTGCCTCGGACTCAGCATCTTCCTGGTCTCCAGCAATCCTGCCGGTGCCCTATGGGCTCTCTGCCTCTGCCAGCTCCTCAAGTCAGTGTGACGTGCCTTCACCACTGTGCACTACCATCTGACCCGACATGCCCACCGACATGCTGCACCTGCACTGGTGCATGGTGCAAGGGGAGGAAGTGACGCAGGTGCACCTGGCATCTGCTCCTCCTCGGGGGTCAAAGGAGGGTCCTTGGGGTCTCTGCAGCAGCGTGAGGATGGAGCAACTGAGGGAGGAAACGAGAAGGTCAGTCACGAACATCATTACCAAGTCACAGTGTATGAACTCTGGTTTCTTCTCACAATAGACATACGCCTCAAAAAGGCATCCTGGATGGACGAACAACAAAGACAATTGGCTTACACATCCCAAT